>NC_086450.1:232948602-233256817 GCF_028390025.1 Pseudophryne corroboree
TGAAAGACACATCATCTTACTTCCCTTCGAACACGAAAGATGTCCAGCAGTGTTATCAGCTCAGAACTGGCAGAAATCAGTGGGACCCAAATATACCCATCTACTGTTCGGAGAAGTCTGTCCAGAAGTGATCTTCATGGAAGAATTGTGACAAAGAAACCATACCTTCAACATGGAAACAAGGCCAAGCGACTCAACTATGCATGAAAACATAGGAACTGACGTGCAGAAAATGGCAGCAGGTGCTCTGGACTGATGAGTCAAAATTTGAAATATTTGACTGAAGCAAAAGGCTGGAGAGCGGTATAATAATGAGTGTTTGCAGGCAACAGTAAAGGATGATGAAGGTTCCTTGCAAGTTTGGACTGCATTTCAGTAAATGGAGTTGGGGATTTGGTCAAGATTAATGGTGTCCTCAATGCTGGGAAATACAGGCAGGAACTTATCCATCATGGCGGGGCTGCAACTAAGGAGGGGCTATGGGTGCCAGATAACAGGGGGCAGCCCGGATCTGGCCGTGCTGGACACATACAGCAACTAGCCGGCCAGTTAAGAAAGAGGAGTGGCATGGGGTTTGTAGTTAATCTTTTACTGCTCAGACTCTGAGCAGTAAAAGAAAACTACAAATCCCATGAGGCATTGCACCCTTTCAATGATGGCCAAAGAAGGAAAATCCCATCAGGAATTGCACCCTTTCAATGATGACCAGAGAAGGAAAAGAAGTATTATGGCAGTGGTTTCCAAACTTTTTTGAATCACAACGCCCTAGAATATAAAAAAAAAAATTCACGGCACCCCTAGCCCAAAAATTTCTTATTGAGTAATTTAGAAAGAAATATTACATTAAGTAGATTGCGTTTATATGTCATCCTTGGGGTCAGTTGTGTGGTGAGGGCCAAGATTTGCTTCTGTTTGGCCACATATTTTATGACTGGCAGCCACCAGCACTGGTTTTGCCTATTATATTGACCATGAATAATTTGAATTGGTCCTGGACCACCAACCCAGGGCACCCCTGCAAGTGTCCCGAGGCACCCCAGGGAGCCACGGCACACAGTTTGGGAACCTCTGCATTATGGTATTTGTAGTTGATTTGTTACTGTTCAGACTCTGAGCAGTTAAAGATAAACTACAAATCTCTTTAGGCATTGCATGCTTTGAAAGATGGCCGGTGCTGGAGCTTCGTGTCCAGGAAGCGGCAGCCGCTGTTGGTGAATGGGGACACTCTGCTGCACGTGACTAGGGCCACCATGCTGCAGGTGACTGGGACCACCCTGTTGCAGAGTACCGGGGCTACTCTGCTGCAGGGAACTGGAGTCACTCTGCTGCCAAAGACTGGAGTGACCTGTACTCCTGGGTGAGTAACTGATGCTGGTGTACCTATATCTCTCTGTCCAATCTGATCCCAGGGGGCACTGTTTGTATTAGTTACACACCGGGATACTAAAAGGGCAACTACTTTCTGGTGTAATGTGAATAAGAGGTACTTCTGTTTGGTGTAATTTGAATTGGGGAGTTGCCAAATTACTGGCTTGCTCTGGGTGACAGAAATCCTAGTTTCAGCTCTGCTCATGTAATACCATCAGAGAGACATCTGATTGTCTCAAATTTATTTTGCAAAAGGACCCCAGTCAATGTCATTAAGAACTATCTTCAGCGTAAAGAAGAAGAGTCCTGGAAGTGATGATACAGTATGGCCACCACAGAGCACTGATCTCAGCATCATCGAGTCTGTCTGGGATTACATGAAGAAACAGAAGGAACTGAGCAAGCCTACATCCACGGATGATCTGTGGTTAGTTCTCCAAAATGTTTGGAATAACCTCCCTGTCGAGTTCCTAAAAAAGCTGTGTGCAAATGTGCCTAGGAGATTTGATGCTGTTTTGAAGGCAAAGGTTGGTCACACCAAATATTGATTTGATTTAGATTTCTCTCCTGGTCATTCACTTTGCATTTTGTTAATTGATAAAAATAAACTATTAACACTTCTATTTTTGAAAGCATTCTTACTTTGCAGCATTTTTTCCATACCTGCCTAAAACTTTTGCACAATACTGTACATAGGGGGTCATTCCGAGTTGTTTGCTCGGTAAATTTTTTCGCATCGCAGCGATTTTCCACTTAGTGCGCATGCGCAATGTCCGCACTGCGACTGCGCCAAGTAAATTTGCTATGCGGTTAGGAATTTTACTCACGGTTTTTTCTTCGTTCTGGTGATCGTAGTGTGATTGACAGGAAGTGGGTGTTTCTGGGCGGAAACAGGCCGTTTTATGGGAGTGTGTTAAAAGCTACCGTTTCTGGGAAAAACGCGGGAGTGGCAGGAGAAATGGAGGAGTGTCTAAGCGAACGCTGGGTGTGTTTGTGACGTCAAACTAGGAACGACAAGCACTGAACTGATCGCAGATGCCGAGTAAGTCTGAAGCTACTCAGAAACTGCTAAGAAGTGTCTATTCGCAATTCTGCTAATCTTTCGTTCGCAATTTTGATAAGCTAAGATTCACTCCCAGTAGGCGGCGGCTTAGCGTGTGCAAAGCTGCTAAAAGCAGCTTGCGAGCGAACAACTCGGAATGACCCCCATAGTTTATATTTGTACACACACACACACACACACACACACGCGCGCGCGCGCACAAACACATGTACACACACACACACACACACACACACACACACACACACACACGGACCCCCCCTGCACTAAGCAACTGTCCAGCTCAAATCATGTAAAAAAGGATCAGCTTGCCCCTGATTCCTACCCAACTTCAGCAGCTTCAGGGCTCCCTTGCTGACTCCCAGTCCCCCCAGTGTACTATAATTGGCATTATGAACATCAGTGTATTATAACTGAAGTTACGAACTTAAATAAAACACTGGTAACCACTAAAGATCTGATAAACTATACCTGGGGATCACTAAACAGTCAGGGCCCTCTCTTCATATGGGCTCAATGGGCACTTGCCCAAGGCATAATATAGAGTATAAAGGCCATAGGCTGATAGATGAGGGCCCCCTCATCTATCAGCCCTTTTTCCAGGGGTACCAGATTTTTTTAAATTGGCCTTGGGGAACCAGAGCTATCATACTTCAAAGCAGTGGTCCCCATTTGAGCCTATAAATTGCTCTTCCCAGCCAGTTATCTTGGGTTCTGTCTGACTTAGAGTTTTTCTGAGGGTATTCTCCAAAAGCTGGGACTCTCCCCTTTCGGTGGACACTGGCAGCTTGTCTGTATTATGCTCAGAACCAGAGATATCAGCCTTCCAGCAGCTGGTCCCTGCTCCAGCTCCATAAGCCTGTTCTGCACTTTTATATTTTGGTCAGTGGATTACTCTGGCTCCTGAACTCTGATCCCCAAGTCCCCAGTACCTTAGAAAAGTTGAAACTCTCTAGTTTTTATCCAATTGAAAGCTAAGAAATCTATTTCCAGGAACTGTATATATGTGCCGAAAGCAAGATGCCCTCCCACCGGAAAATGCTGAATATTAAGCCCACTCGACTATCCAACCCTCCACTGCATATTAAACACCCCTTACAACCCTGGAAGTCATATACCTGGCCCCTTCATTCAGCCTAATGCCCCCTTCTACAATTTTGTGTTCTCCCTCTCGCCCCATCTCTCACCATCTGTGCAGTAAAGGAGTAATTAGCAGAAATTGCTGCTCCAGGTCCTTCATGCTGATCGGAACATAGAACACCACCTACCGCCTGTTGGACATCAAAGCTGCCACTGATAGCACCCCCCACCCCTACCGCTGGAGGATGGTTAAGGACACCAGTGCATTGCTTTGCCCAGGTGCCTATACTGCTGTTAAGACGGCCCTGTACACAATAATTGAACTAGGGATGGCCATCGGTGTGTTCGCCATTGATGTGAAACTGTGAGAGGCCATCGATGGGCACTAACCATGCTATGGGAGACCATCGATGGTTTCACTCATCAATGACCGTCCCTGTTATGTCTGTGAATGACCCGCGGGCCTATCACAGACCAGGAGTGGGGCTTCATGGGTGCTGGAGGCGGAGCTATGCTTCATGTCCAAGCATCTTTTAAAAAAAAACTAAAAACTGTTTGTTTAGGCAAAACCATTGATGGAGAGGAACCATCAGGTTCTCTCCCATTGATGCCAAAACTATTCAACATCGGCTGTAAACCATCGATGATTAGGAATCATCGATGGTCGATGGCCATCCCTAAATTGAACTAGAGATGAGCAGTTCATATTCCAAGAAGACCGGACCGCTCCGAACATCAGATGTTTCTGCTAGACTCAGCACCCACGTCAAGACCGAGCATCATCCTCTCGGCATCAGAATCTTGCAGGACTGGGAGTCTATATAAGGCACCATGGCCGGGACTCTGCACCATTTCACATTAAAGCACGCTGCCATTTGCTGCAGTGACTCTGCTGTTTTAGATGTGCTGTGTCCACAAGTTGCTGTGCCTGTGATCTACAGTGACTGTGTATGGGGGATGTAGTTATGTGACAATTGGTCAGGAGACCGCCGGTCACCCCCTTTAAATCCAGACAGTCGGCATGCTGTCTAGCAGGGACTATTCCCACTTGTGGGTGTCAACGACACCCATAGAGTGGGAATAGAACCTGTGGCGAGCCCACAAAGGGCTTCGATGCACTTGCCCCACCCCCCTGCCAGCATTCTGCTTCCGGGATCCTGCGGTCGGTATGCCACACCCAACCCATGTATAGGGGTCACGATGCATACTGCTGTTTGCTGAACTATACTTTGCTGTATCAGATGTGCTGTGTCCACAAGTGGCTGTGCCTGTACTCTATAGTGACTGTGTATAGGAGGCACAGTGCACGCTGCTGATTGCTGTGCTGAGTCTGCTGTATTAGATGTGCTGTGTCCCCAAGTGGCTGTGCTTGTGCTGTATATTGATGGTATGCAGTTGTAGTACTGACACCGGTCGCAATACCAACACCAGGATCCTGACTGGGGTACTATACCACCACCGGAATACTGGCGAGGTAGGTGATTCCCCCTCTACGGGTGTCCATGACACCCATAAAGGGAGAATAGAACCTGTGGCGAGCTAAGCTCGCCACCGAGCCTGCAAGGGGCTTCACTGCACTCATCCCCCTGCCGGCATACTGGTGCATGGGATGCCGATGTCGGTATCCTGACATTCGGCATCCCGTGCGGCAGTATCACATTACAATCCCATATTGACTTTGTATAGGGACTTCGGAACACAGTGCATGCTGCCATTTGCAGCCCTGACTCTGCTGTATTAGATGTGTTGTGTCCGCAAGTGGCTGTGCTCTATAGTGACTGTATATAGGGGCATAGTGCACGCTGCTGTATGACTATGCTGTGCTGTACTTTGCTGTAAATTGTACTGTTTGATGCGCTTTAATTATAGTATATAGTATATTGTTGATCAAAATTAACTGGAAATTAATTTTATTGAGGTTGATAAAACTCTAGGAACAAAACAAGGCACAAATTACGTGATTTTAGCTTTTTTTTGGTAAATTTTTGATACAAAAAATCCAAATCCAAAACCAGTCACGGCAGTTTTGCAAATACAAAGCCGGACGATTAATCAGGGCCAAATCCACATCCAGCAAAAATGGTCTGGCGATCTCTAAATTAAACTACTATACTGTATAAGTAAATTTTGGTAAGAGTGAAATTGGGATGACAGTGGTGGTTACTGCACAAAAGCAGTTTGGTTGCTATGAGCAACTTCTGCACTTTGGTGGTCATTCCGAGTTGATCGCTAGCTGTTTTCGGTCGCTGCTCAGCGATCAGGCAAAAAAACGGCAATTCTGCGCATGCGTATGCGGCGCAATGCGCACGCGCGTCGTACTATTACAACGAACAATGTAGTTTCACACAAGGTCTAGCGAAGCATTTCAGTTGCACTGCTGGCCGCAGAGTGATTGACAGGAAGAGGGCGTTTCTGGGTGTCAAATGACTGTTTTCAGGGCGTGTTCGAAAAAACGCAGGCGTGCCAGGAAAAACGCTGGGTGTACGCAGGGCGTGTTCGTGACGTCAAACCAGGAACTGAATAGTCTGAAGTGATCGCAAGCGCTGAGTAGATCTGAAGCTACTCTGAAACTGCACAAAAAATTTTTGTAGCCGCTGTGCGATCCTTTCGTTCGCACTTCTGCTAAGCTAAAATACAGTCCCAGTGGGAGGAGGCATAGCGTTTGCACGGCTACTAAAAACAGTTAGCAAGCGATCAACTCGGAATGACCACCTTTATCCCTCTCAAAGTTGTGATAAATCTCCTCCAAAGTAAGACAAGTAATGTGAGTGAATTTGTGCAGAAAGTTGAGACATGCAACGTACACAATTTCTTTTGTGGTTCTATACTGCCACCTGGCGGTGAGAGAAATGCATTAAGAAAACACAAATGGTTTTTCTGAGTTGGATGCAATGTGAACGCATCTCCGTACGCACGTGGAGTTCAGAATATGTTCATTACGGTAAAGCTCTCACATGGCATGAATTGGAAGCACACAGATATAAGTTTTGCTTGGGATCTTATTTTGGATGCCTTAGTTCTCGGATGAACGCTTTAAAAAAAAGAGACCTGTACATATACTGTACATACATGCTTCACAAAATTTACAAAAGTGTATGAGCCAATGAAACTTAAATTAATCAATAAACAGGAATGTTAATTAGTAGTACTTCAAAACAAATTCCAAATAAATTAATGTGTTAGGGGGACACAAATCTATAAACACACATTTAAAAACAAAAACAAAACAATCATTTTTGGAAATCTATTATGCTTTTTCATGTATGTGATATTACAAACCATCATTATGAAGTCTTTTAAGAATCATACACTAAATGGCACAATATTAAACCATAAAATGTAGAAGTATGGGAGCACACTAGGGGAGAGTAGGGTAAGATGATCCAGTGGGCAAGTTGACAGTACACTTTGGTTGTCATCAGAATCAGAATCAGAATCAGAATCAGCTTTATTGGCCAGGTGTACTCACGTACACTAGGAATTCTTTGTGGTACAATGCATCGCCAAGCAGCAACATGAAGGGGAAATACATAGCATACGAAGGGGGAAGAACATAGCATACATTACACACATTACACGTATGAGTTGATACTGCACATTGCAACTGTACAATAGACTCAACATATTAGACATATTATACACGTAGGACTAAACACAAAGGCTGCTTGGCAGAGCAGCACCGAGGCAGCCATCCGCGGCGCCAACTAGAACTCAAACAATGCACATAATACAGAAGATTTAAGTATTACATCAAAAGATAAACCACACAGACAATAAAGACAGAAAGCATAATGCAGGGTTGGTGTAAGCATTTTGGGTAATAACCTCCAGGGGTTGTGTATTCCACCCTCACAAGGTACCAGGTGCGGCAGCCATCTTAGGCGCTCTGCGTAGGATTACCCAGGGTGGAATAGTCCACCCCCAGAAGAGAACACAAAACGGGGAGATGTGATCATAAATTCAGGAAGCACCCGTCATATCTGGCTGTGATGGGGGTAAAGTATGTTTGTTGTCACAAAAAAACACAACACGTTTTTGCTTGTCATAATACAGTTTCTACACAGTACCATTTCTACCAGTGGGTGACCCGTGCGATTGCACAGGGTGCCTGCTGTGACACCTGATAGTTGCTATTTCTTGCTTCCCCTCCTACCACCCACAGTGCTCCGCTCAGTGGGCAGAGTTACACGAAATGACGTTGTTTCGTGTTATTTAACGACACACCCCATAACGAGCAGAGGACTATGGGTGGGAGGAAGTGGAGCAGGTAACAGCAGTGCTTACGCCAAGAAGCACTACACCCCTGGCAATGAGCATGACACCAAGAGCATGAAACCCATGGCAATGAGCATGACACCCAGAGCATAAAAAACCCTGGTAACACGCATTACACACCCCTGGCAATGAGCATGACACCCCTGGCAATGAGCATGACACCCAGAGCATAAAAATTCCTGGTAACGCGCATTACACACCCCTGGCAATGAGCATGACACTCAGAGCATAAAACCCCCTTACAATGAGCATTACACACCCCTGGCAATGACCATGACACCCAAAGCATGAAACCCCTGGCAACGAGCAGTAAACCCATGGCAACAAGCATGACACCCAGAACATTAAACCCCCTGATCATTACACCTCTGGCAACGAGCATAACACTCAAAGCATTACACCCCTGGCAACGAGCAAGACACCCAGAGCATGAAACCCCTGGCAACAAGCATGGAACCCAGAGCATGAAACCCCTGGCAAAGAGCAGGTGAAAGTAAAAGTAATTAGATGCCTTACTGTGGGGCATAATGCATACTTCCCAACATCGTAATAGACAGAGGAGGGACTTCTTGCGCGGCAAAGCCATGTAAAACCTGAAAAGGGGGCATGGTCTCTACAAAAAGGTGGCGAGGCTTCATGTCAATGCTGCAATAGCGATCCATTTTACATCACTAAGGGGGCATGTGAGCCCCTCTGTCTCTGTGAATTGACGCTGTGTGCATGTGCACAGTGTCTATTCACCGCAGTGCTGCGAGAGACAGGGAGCCTCCCAACTGCCCCCCCCCCCCCCCCCAAACACACACACACACACCTCGGGAAACTGCGACCCACAGGTGGGACAGCCCTAAAAACCAGGACTGTCCCGTGATAATCAGGACCGTTGGGAGGTATGCATAATATATCACGGCATTGCAGTGTGTGTCATAATATGGTGCAGGGGCATAATATGGTGCAAGAAGCATTACTGTATGGGGATTAATATAGTGGAATTCTTTTCTTTCCTGTGGTGGCCGAGGTCTGTTGGTGCAGGGTAAGAAACTGGAGTGCAAGGTAGTCTTTTCCTGTGAGGCCATGCCCATTTTAGCAAGGCCACACACATTTTAGCACTATCCCACCCCTTTTAGCGAGGTCACAACCCCACGTCGGCACATACAAACTTTTATTTATGTCTATGGGAGAGGTGAAGGGGGGGGGGGGGGGGGCATTTTAGAATGTCTATGGGGGAGGGGGTGCATCTTTTTACTGTTCGCACTGGGAGCCAAGTTGTCTAGAAACAAACCTGTTTCTACAAGTCAGGTATAACTGACTGTTACATCAAAGCAAATTTATCTAGGTCTAAAATTATATATTATACATGTTGTTGATTTGCCAGTATATAAAACCACATGATTTTTAGCTAAAGATTAGACTGAATTACTAAGCTGGGCAGTTACAGGGGTATATTCAATTAAAGTCGGATCCATTCCGACATGTATTTGTCGGAATGGATTCGACAACCCCTATTCAATCCCATCTAAAATGTGACTTTTTCAAGTCAAATTTTAGATGGGACCCAGAGGAGGAGAGGGGGGGCCAGCCGCGGTGGGACAGCTGGCGGCATCCAGAGGATATCAGCGCTACGGAGTAGCGCTGCAGCTGGATGTCACTCAGCCGCCCGACCTCACGGCAGCTTCCACCCGGCTCCAACAGCGTGCTGGAGCCGGGTGGAAGCTGCCGTGAGGTCGGGCGGGTGAGTGACATCCAGCGGCAGCGCTACTGTAGCACTGATCTCCTCTGGATGCCGCCGTCTGTCCCCCTGCAGCTCGCCCCCCCTCGCCTCCTCTAGGTCCATCTCATTCCGACATCATTTTGATGTCGCATTGAGATGGTCGAAAACGGGACCAAAACCTGTCGGATTTGGCTCCGTTTTCGACATCAACACGTGGATCGGCAGCTATTTTGCTCTGTCAAAAACTGCCGTCTATTTGACCGACGGCAGTTTTCGACTGCAATTGAATATACCCCTTAACCCAGTGGTTCCCAAACTGTGTGCCGTGGCACCCTGGGGTGCCTCGGGACACTTGGAGGGGTGCCTTGGGTTGGTGGTCCAGAACCAATTCAAATTCTGCATGGTCAATGTAAAAAGCAAAACCAGTGTTAATGGCTGCCAATCATAAAATATATTGACAATCAGAAGCAAATCTTGTCCCTCACCACATAAGGTACCCTAAGGATGACATATAAAGACAATTTACTTAATTTAATACTAGGTGCTTCATCGCGCCCTACGGGCGCTCTTCACACCGTCGCAAGGGGCTACGCCCCCTTAACCCTTGCATGCCTTTCTGGGGTTTAATATTTGTATTATATGGAGTATTACCTGCATTCCTTTGTTAGTGGTTAAATATTGCACAATGAAAGGGCGTGCGATGGTGAAGGAGGCGCAGCCCCTTGCGACGGCGTGAACAGCACCTGCAGGGCACGATGTACAGAATGTAGCGGGTGCGGGGGGGACTGCGGATGGTGTCTGTAGAAGCTGCGGGTGGAGGGGAGGCAGAAGTGGGGGTGGGGCCCGGATGGGGAAGGTTCGGGAGGTGCTGCGCGTGGGGGAGGGGCTGAGGAGTGGGGGATGCAGATGGGGGAGGGGTCCGGAGGCACTGCAGGTGGGGGAGGGGCAGGGGTGCCACGGGTGGGAGAGGGGCAGGTGTGGGGATGTTGTGGATGGGTGAAGGGTTCCGGAGGTGCTGTGGGATGGGTGTGCCGGGGGTTGGGTAGGGGACCGCAGGCACCATGGGTAGGGTAGGGGCAGGTACGGGTGTTGCGGCGGATGGGAAAGGAGGTCCGGAGGTGCTGCAGGTGGTGGAGGGGCAGGTGCGGGGGTGCCATTGGTGGGGGAGGGGTGGGTGAGGGGGGGACCGCAGATGGAGGAGGGTGTCTGCAGATGCTGCGGGTGGAGGGGGGCAGGTGTGGGGGGAGACGTATAAGGGGGGTGAATGGTGGAAGGGGCCTGGAGGTGCTGTGGGTGGTGAAGGGGTGGAGGAGTGGGAGCCACGGGTGGTGTAGGGGGTCTGGAGGCACAGCATGTGGGGGAGGGGTGGAGTGCCGCATGTGGTGGAGGGGAAGGTGCGGAGGTGTAGTGCATTGGGGAGAGGTCTGGAGGCGCTGCGGGTACTGTACATGCCATAAAAGGTAGTTGGAGGGTATGCAGTAACAGGGCCAGGACAGGGGTGACAGGGTCAGTACAGGGTTGACGGGGCCAGGACAGGGGTGACGGTGCCAGGACAGGGGTGACGGGGCCAGGACAGGGGTGACAGGGCCAGGACAGGGTGACAGGGCCAGGACAGAAATGATAGGGACAGGATAGGGGTGACAGGGCCAGGGTAGGGGCGGCAGGACCAGGACAGGGGTGACGGGGCCAGTATAGGGTTGACAGGGCAAGCACAGGGGTGACAGGGCCAGGATAGGGGTAACAGGGCCAGCATAAGGGTGACAGGGCCAGGATAAGGGTGAAAGGGCCAGGATAAGGGTGAAAGAGACAGAATAAGGGTGGCAGGGCAAGGCCAGGGGTGACAGGGACATGACAGAACACAGGGCACGGGAGAGATTGGTATTAGGGACAAAACAGTGGTGACAGACAGATGTGTCTTACCGGAGTCACTGCTGCTGGCTGCTGCTGTTCCATTCCCACCTGTTGGGATCTGCTGCTGCTGGAGACTTGGCATGGCTGACTCTCTCAGGCTGGAGTCCTGCTTTCTCTGCCACACCGCAGACCTCGCGCATCTGCCGGGCACTGTGGTAAGGTGAGACTGGAAATGACTGGTTAGCCCCCAGGAGATGCTGCGGCTGGAGGGAGGAGGGGGTCATAGCATGCACGTGGCGCGGGCCTCACGGCTTCCGGGCACTGTGGTAAGGGGAGACTGGGAGTGACTGGTTAGCTCCCAGGAGACGCTGCGGCTGGAGGGAGGAGTGGGTCAGAGCCTGCAAGCAGCTCGGATTTCTGCAGCGCTACCCGCCAGCTAAAGTGTGTGAATGAGCTGGGCGCACTCCACTGCGGGTGGCAGCGCTGCAGCTAGCGGTGGGGTTGCCGGGGCTGGAGATAACAGAGGCAGTATGAAACCTGCACAGCGGCAGGTGCCCCACTAAACTGCAGCTAAGAAGCGTGGAGTGTGTCAGAAAGTGACGCTCCTCCGCACCAGAGAGACCCTGCTGAGTATGCCGATGTGGGGGGTCAAGCACACAGTGAGCCGGTGCCCGTCTGTCTGTATGACATACCCCTCACACACCCCCATACCTCCCAAATGTCCCGATTTTTGCGGGACAGTCCCATTTTTTGGGGTCTGTCCCGCTGTCCCACCCGCGGGTCGCAGTGTCCGGTGGTGGGGGGGGCAGTTGGAAAGCTCCTGTACTCGCTGTTCTGCTTAGCAGAGCAGCGGTGAATAGTGGAGACAGAGGGAGAGGGGGCATCAGGGGGTACGGATTACGGGGGGGGTTCCAGCAGCAGAGCCGGATTAAGGGGGGGGGTGGCCAGGGGATACGTACCGTTGGCCCCACAGTTTTAGGGGGCCCCCCGGCTGGAGTAGCTCTGTCCCAGCTCAGAAGCTCCCCCCGTCCTGCCAGCAACAGCGGCAGCATTGTGCTACAGTCAGCACACGCTGCTGCATATTGGCCCTCATTCCGAGTTGTTCGCTCGGTAAATTTCATCGCATCGCAGCGATTTTCCGCTTAGTGCGCATGCGCAATGTCCGCACTGCGACTGCGCCAAGTAAATTTGCTATGAAGATAGGATTTTTACTCACGGCTTTTTCTTCGCTCCGGCGATCGTAGTGTGATTGACAGGAAATGGGTGTTACTGGGCGGAAACACGGCGTTTTATGGGCGTGTGGATAAAAACGCTACCGTTTCCGGAAAAACGCGGGAGTGGCTGGAGAAACGGAGGAGTGTCTGGGCGAACGCTGGGTGTGTTTGTGACGTCAAACCAGGAACGACAAGCACTGAACTGATCGCAGATGCCGAGTAAGTCTGAAGCTACTCTGAAACTGCTACGAGGTGTGTAATCGCAATATTGCGAATACATCGTTCGCAATTTTAAGAAGCTAAGATTCACTCCCAGTAGGCGGCGGCTTAGCGTGTGCAATACTGCTAAAATCGCCTTGCGAGCGAACAACTCGGAATGAGGGCCATTGGCAGGTCTGTGGTGTTGCAGGGAGGCAGCAGTCTCCCTGCTTTCTTCTCCCTGTGCGGGTGTGTAGGGGGAGTGACCACCTACTCTGGATTTAGCCCTAGCTGAGGGGCCAAAATCCCATAAAAAAATAAAAACAAAAATCGGAATTTGCATAAGGGGGCGTGGCCGCGCGGGCCGCGATTAGGCCACGCCCCCAACCCACAGCAGGCACAGCAATGAGATAGGGCTCCCCTGTCTCAAGTGCCCTGTGCCCCCCGGACTCATAATCAGCCCTGGGGGCATGCCAGCAGCTCACAGAGCGCTGGGCAAGCCCCCTCACTGACGAAAACGGGGGCCCTCCCGTGAAGCCACGCCCCCTTTTCGCCGAGTGTGTTTCCCTCCTTCTGCCTGGAGAAAGCTCCTGCAGAAAGCTGGGAGGTATGCACCCCTGCCTGTGACATGCCCAATGCCCATACTATCTGCTTCTGCTCCTAGTCTCCTGTAGATTTGGCCAGATCTCTGTGACTCATTTGAATAACTCCGCCCACTGTTGTGACTCCGCCCAGCGTTAGCAAATGAATCACAAGGTCACAGAATAGGGCTATTATATAGGAGATTTATTTCTAAATTTTTCAATAAGAAACTATTGGCTTAGGGGTGCCGTGAAAAAAATTCTGATACTCTAGGGTGCCATGATTCAAAAAAGTTTGGGAACCACTGCCTTAACCACTTAACTGGCAATTTCCCCTCTCCCCGAAAAACCACCCCGAAAATGTAGTTTTTTTTAAATGACACAATTAGGAGAAAAACCTGTTTTTAAACTTGTCCACAAAGATTTTATTAGAATACAAGTAAAAAAAAACAATTATTTTTTAATATTTAAAAAAAATAAAAGTTGTTCAAACATCGGAACATCGGTCACCATCTAAACATCGTGACCATCGATCCCGATGACGGTAATGGGGGAGAGATGTAAGGGGGGAGAGAGGTGGATGACGCTGGGCTGCCTTGTCACTGCTGGCCACAATGATCGGAACAAGGGGGGTGCAGAGCCGCAGCTGTGTTGTTTTTTTTAATGCTGGCAGGAGGGGTGACGCTGGGCTGCCTGCCCGATCTCTGATGGCTGCAGTGATCGGGACAGAGGGAGGAGGCAGGGCATAGCTGCGCTGTTTAGCTTCACTTATGGCCCAATCACTGCACTCAGTGATCGGGATAGAGGTAGGGAAGGTTTGCGCCAGGTGGGAGAAATGCTGAAGGGTTGCCCGATCATTGTATTCAGCAGTGATCGGGATACACTGGGGACAGAGCCGCGGCGGTCTCAGGAGGCTGGCAGGTCCCTCTGAGTGGGAGTTTCAGACTAGTCGCATCAGATGCAACCATGTCAGGAAAGCCCAGCCTGGTATGGTCGCATCTGATGCGACCACGCCAGGCAAGTGGTTAATGGTGGCTGTGGGGTAAATTGAGTTAGTTTGATATTGAGGGCAACATAGTGAGTGCAAGAGTTCTAAGAATCATCAGGGGGAGCACTGGCAAAGAGAAACCCACTTTTGTTGTTTTATTCCCACAAAGGGGCAGATTTATCAAAGCTTGGAGAGAGATAAAGTGGAGAGAGATATAACAACCGAAACCGGGACTGTCCCACTGAATACGGGATGGTTTGGAGGCCAATCAATCAGCTCCTAACTGTAATATTTCAAACACGTCCTTTTACATGGGTTCACTACGATATGCCGGCGGCCGGGCTCCCGGCGACCAGCATACCGGCGCCGGGAGCCCGACCGCCGGCTTACCGACAGTGTGGCGAGCGCAAATGAGCCACGCTACGGGCACGGTGGCGCGCTACGCGCGCCACACTATTTTATTCTCCCTCCAGGGGGGTCGTGGACCCCCACGAGGGAGAATAAGTGTCGGTATGCCGGCTGTCGGGCTCCCGGCGCTGGTATGCTGGTCGCCGGGAGCCCGACCGCCGGCAAACTGAAGACCACCCTTTTACATGACAGTTTAGTAGCTGAATGGCTGGTACTTTATCTCTCTCCACTTTATTTCTCTCCAAGGCTTAGTAAATAGACATTCAGGGAGAGTTGGCAAGTATGTAATGAATGCATCTACTCACATAGCTGTTCTTGTGTAAAACCAGCATACATCACAAACATGAACTTACAGGCTGTATTGAAATGCAAGATCTACAGAAATGTAACCCCCTTTAACCTATAAAGGTACTCTAGGTTACCGATTACCTTGTTGTCTAAAGGGTAACCTCCCATTAAGGGGGTACATTTAACAGTGCCTACAAGTGTTGTATATACCCCTTGCCCTAAGGTAGGATGTGGTATGGGTCACAGAATACTGTACAGCCAATCATTTACACCAATCTGGATTCCTGATCATCATTGTAACCTTAAGCCAGTAGCAACTTAATAGCACAAAAGTTCAAGGTTAGGTGGATACATACAAGGATGGGATCAGTATGATTTACCTACAATCAAAACGCAGACGGTCAAAATACAGACAAGGTCAAAATACCGACATTTAAAATGTCAAATGGTCAAAAAGTTGACACACGTTTGTTTTAAAAAAAAATTGATGTGTATATCGACATGGACACTGTATAAGTGTACCGCGTCCCCTTGCATGGCTTCAGGCACGGTGCCTCACTGCGCTCGGCACACTATTATATTCCTCTTTCACGTCCATGGGATGGTAAAGTATGAACAAGTCTTTTTCAATGAAAACGTAATGAATAACTCATGTAGATTATTTGACCTGTCATTATTTTGAGTGCGTCAACAGTTTTTAATGTCGGTATTTTGACCTTGTCTGTATTTTGACCGTCAGTCAATGGTTTTCGATATTTTGACCGTCGGGATTTTGCTTATAGGTAAATTGAGCGCATTCCAAAAGGATAATACACTGCTCAAAAAAATAAAGGGAATACTTAAACAACACAATGTAACTCCAAGTCAATCACACTTCTATAAAATCAAACTGTCCACTTCGGAAGCAACACTGATTGACAATCAATTTCACATGCTGTTGTGCAAATGGAATAGACAACAGGTGGAAATTATAGGCAATTAGCAAGACACCCCCAATAAAGGAATTGTTCTGCAAGTGGTAACCACAGACCACTTCTCAGCTCCTATGCATTCTGGCTGATGTTTTGGTCACTTTTGAAAGCTGCCGGTGCTTTCACTCTAGCGGTAGCATGAGACAGAGTCTAAAACCCACACAAGTGGCTCAGGTAGTGCAGCTCTTCCAGGATGGCACATCAATGAGAGCTGTGGCAAGAAGGTTTGCTGTGTCTGTCAGCGTAGTGTCCAGAGCATGGAGGCGCTACCAGGAGACAGGCCAGTACATCAGGAGACGTGGAGGAGGCCAGAGGAGGGCAACAACCCAGCAGCAGGACCGCTACCTCCGCCTTTGTGCAAGGAGGAACAGGAGGAGCACTGCCAGAGCCCTGCAAAATGACCTCCAGCAAGCCACAAATGTGCATGTTTCTACTCAAACAATCAGAAACAGACTCCATGAGGGTGGTATGAGGGCCCGATGTCCACAGGTGGGGGTAGTGCTTACAGCCCAACACCGTGCAGGACGTTTGGCATTTGCCAGGGAACACCAAGATTGGCAAATTCACCACTGGCGCCCTGTGCTCTTCCCAGATGAAAGCAGGTTCTCACTGAGCATATGTGACAGACGTGACAGAGTCTGGAGACGCCAAGGAGAACGTTCTGCTGCCTGCAACATCCTCCAACATGACCGATTTGGCAGTGGGTCAGTAATGGTGTGGGGTCGCATTTCTTTGGGGGGCCGCACAGCCCTCCATGTGCTCGCCAGAGGTAGCCTGACTGCCATTAGGTACCGAGATGAGATCCTCAGACCCCTTGTGAGACCATATGCTGGTGTGGTTGGCCCTGGGTTCCTCCTAATGCAAGACAATGCTAGACCTCATATGGCTGGAGTGTGTCAGCAGTTCCTGCAAGATGAAGGCATTGATGCTATGGACTGGCCCGCCCGTTCCCCAAACCTGAATCCAATTGAGCACATCTGGGACATCATGTCTCGCTTCATCCACCCATGCCACGTTGCACCACAGACTGTCCAGGAGTTGGCGGATGCTTTAGTCCAGGTCTGGATGGAGATCCCTCAGGAGACCAACTGACACCTCATCAGGAGCATGCACAGGCATTGTAGGGAGGTCATACATATGTGGAGGCCACACACACACTACTGAGCCTCATTTTGACTTGTTTTAAGGACATTACATCAAAGTTGGATCAGCCTGTAGTGTATTTTTCCACTTTAATTTTGAGTGTGTCACCAAATCCAGACCTCCATGGGTTAATAAATTTGATTTTCATTGATAATTTTTGTGTGATTTTGTTGTCAGCACATTCAACTATGTAAAGAACAAAGTATTTAATAAGAATATTTCATTCTTTCAGATCTAGGATGTGTTGTTTAAGTGTTCCCTTTATTTTTTTGAGCAGTGTACATAACGGGTAACAATAGACACCAAATTTCATAACAATTATTAATTCACTATAACACCTACCACTAAGTTCAGTTATCAGTTATAAACTGGTTCATATACAGCAAGGGTGGCTGGACTTTTGGAACCTGGGATCTACTCTTTGTTCACTTACTGGTGATCTACCGTCATAAAATAACAACACCAATACTGACGCACACATTTAAAAATAGCATTAAGAATGACTCCATCAAATAACAACATAATAATGCATACATTTAAAAAATATAGCATTAAGAATGACGCCATCAAATAACACCACCAATAACGCACATAGGGGGTAATTCAGAGTTGATCGCAGCAGCAAATTTGTTAGCAGTTGGGCAAAACCATGGGGGTCATACCGAGTTGTTCGCTGCATAGCGATCAGTTGAAAAACCCGGCAAATCTGTGCATGCGTATGCACCGCAATGCGCACGCACCGCAATGCGCACGCATGGCGTACGGGTACAAAGAGCATCGTGGTTTTGCGCAGGTTCTAGCGACGCTTTCAGTCGCACAGCCAATCGCAAGGAGATTGACAGAAAGTGGGAGTTTCTGGGTGGCAACTGACCATTTTCTGGGAGTGTCATTCGTCGCAGCAATCATCGCGTAGAATAAGTAACTACAGGGCTGGTCTTATTTTGCACAAAATGTGTTTGCAGCCGCACTAATGCACAGGCGTTCGCACTCTTGCAAAGCGAAAATGCACTTCCCCGTGGGCGACTATGCGTTTGCATGGCTGCTAAAAGTAGCTAGCGAGCGATCAACTCGGAATGAGGGCCCATGTGCACTGCAGGCGTGGCAGATATAACATTTGCAGAGAGAGTTAGATTTGGGTGGGTTAAATTGTTTCTGTGCAGGGTAAATACTGGCTGCTTTATTTTTACACTGCATTTTAGATTTCAGTTTGAACACACCCCACTCAAATCTAACTCTCTCTGCACATGTTATATCTGACCCCCTGCAGTTCACATGGTTTTGCCCAACTGCTAACAAATTTGCTGCTGCGATCAACTCTGAATTAGGCCCATACACCCATGTGCAGAATACCCCCCTTTCCACTCCCATTGCAGAACAGCCCGCTGTGCAACATACCCCCATGTGGTGATTCCTCCCCATGCAGTATATCCCCTCCCCCTTCCAGTGCAGAACAGCCCGCTGTGTGACATCCCTTTCTGCATACCTCCCAACTGTCAGGATTTTCTTGGGGCTGTCCCGCTGTCCCACCCGCAGTGGGGGAGGGGCAGTTGGGAAGCTCTGTCACTCGCTACTCTGCATCTATTCACTAGAGACAAAGGGAGAGGGGGCATGCCAGCAGCTCATAGAGTGCTGGGAATGCCCCCTCAATGACGAAAATCCATTCCCCTGAGGCCACGGTCCCTTTGTCCCATACTCAGGGGTGCACTTCTCCGTATACACTACATTTTAACCTCATACCAGTGTTACATTACTCCTTCACCTCACAAATGTAAATTTTGCAACATATTTATGTGTAAACTCTATTATAACCCCTACATGGGGTTACATAAATATGGTAATGATGCTGCCACAGGGATTTGTGTAAAGATGCTCACTGACAGCGTTTCTGATCCAACACTTGCGTACGGAAGACGCACCTTTGGTTGCACATCGGTTGTAACATTGCACCCCTGAGCCATCCTATTGCCTTGGAATGTCCATTGCAAGTAAGCTACCGGAGAAAAATATTTTATTCATATGTGCCATGATCGGGGAAATCCTAAAGTATGCAATATCATGGCCAGTCAAGGGTGCAGCCAGAACTCTGTGTGCTCTATATGAAGGAGCCCTTTCCTCTTTATATAAGCTGACCATATTATCCCTTTAACCTGGGACACTCCAGAATTACACAGGTTCTGTGGCTGCTTAAAACCATGTGAAATGCAGGCTTATTGGCCCTCATTCCGAGTTGTTCGCTCGCTAGCTGCTTTTAGCAGCATTGCACACGCTAAGCCGCCGCCTACTGGGAGTGAATCTTAGCTTTGCAGAATTGCGAACGAAAGATTTGCATAATTGCGAATAGAAATTTCTTTGCAGTTTCTGAGTAGCTCGGGACTTACTCTGTGTCATGACTGAGGTTTTGTGAACCCGGTGTTAGTGAAGTCTGTGCGGGCGACTGGAGAATTATATGAATACTACCACTGACCTGGTTGGGAGTGTTGTGGACTCGGGGCTTCTTCCGGTGACTGGGAAGAGGAACCGCAGCAGAGATGGCCGAATCTAGGTTCTCCCCATGCAGGATTAGGTCGGCAGACAGAGGGCACGTGTGAACGCTGAAGGTCTCCTGAAAGACAGAACTGGAAAGGCGCTGATGAATCAGTGAAGAATACCAGGTACAACTGCGCTAAAGTGCACTGGATGCTTGGAGACACTGAGGTGCTAGGAGGCACGGAAGTGCTTGGAGACACTGGGGTGCGTAGAGACACTGGGGTGCGTAGAGACACTGGGGTGCTTGGAGGCACTGAGATGCCGGAAGCACAGAGATGCTGAAGCACGGAGACGCTGGAGGAACGAGGTGCTGAGGCACGGGGGTGCTGAGGCACGAGGTGCTGGAGGCACGAGGTGCTGAGACACGGAGATGCTGGAAGCACGGAGATGCTAGAGGCACGAGGTGCTGAGGCACGGAGGTACTGAGGCATGGAGGTACGGAGGTGCCGAGGCACTGAGGTGCTGGGAGGCACTGAGGTACTGAGGCACGGAGGTGCTGAGGCACGGAGGTACTGAGACACTGAGGTACTGAGACACTGAGGTACTGAGACACTGAGGTACTGAGACACTGAGGTACTGAGACGCTGAGGCACGGAGACGCTGAGGCACGGAGATGCTGAGGCACGGAGATGCTGAGGCACGGAGATGCTGCAGGGATACGGGAGCTCTGGAGATCACAACTACAACAGCAGTAAAGATGAACCACGGCAGCTGTGGTTTTCAGTTGAAACTATGGAATATAATACTGTGCCTTTAAGATGAACCACTGCAGCTGTGCCTTTACTTTGAGACTCGTGGAAATAGTGATCATCAGTGGCAACACAAAAGTAAACCAAACAGGGTAACAAGGAACAGAGTTTTCACAGGAACTAGAGTATAAAGGTTACCTTTAGGGAGCTCAGCTTGAAGACTCACACATAGCTGTGAGTGTGACACAAGGAACTGGCCCAGTTTCTAACTCAGCCTCCAAACTTATACTTCCTGGTTCTTGGTGATTGGTGAGCAGGATTAGGTGATGCAGAGAGTCTCAGGCTGGCAGAGGATTGGACAACTCTGGATCAGGTGAACAGTCACTGTCATGTGACTACTCCAGACTAGGCTGTGATGTAGAATGAGGCCTAGCAGGCCGAGAGAACACTGAAGCCTGAACTTCATATTACTGAATTCAGCCTCACACAGGAGATCACCACAGGTGGAGCTAATTAACTATTACCTTTCAGGCAGAGAACTCAGGAAAACTCATAGTGCTGACAAGCTGTTTAACTCAGTGAGTAAAAGACACAGGATCCGGGACAGATGGCAGGGGTAAGTCACCAAATATGAAACCTACAGTCAGGATTGTGACAGTATCCCCCTTTTCAAGGGTGGACTCCGGACACCCATCTTGAATCTTAGAGGAACTTGAGAAATTCATACGGAAGAATGTAGGACCTTCGTTGATGCCTCTTCTTCTTACGGGAACATTTGGTTTTGACCAGGGAGAGTGGAATCTCCTGTAAAGAAAAAACTTCCTTAGAAAACATGGGACCTCCCCTGAAAGAAGTAGCATCATGAACTGGATCAAATTCAGAGTCTGAGTCCAAGTCTATTGGAAGATACCAATCTTCTTTGGGAGTAACTACATCCGCTTTGTAAGCTGCAATAACAAGTTCAGAACAACACAAGGAACTTGGAGTGGAATCAATGGAAACATAACCAACACTTAAATCAACAGGCTGTTGTATTTGTACTGTTTTCCAATTCTTGGCATTCCTGAAATTCCTAATGTATTGGTTCATCAAGGCATTATCTTGCTCAGAAAGCGATGGGTCAGAAAACAGAGCATTGGCTGAATGTTCTGAAGACTGAGTGGAGGATGAAATTGGACTCAAGGAAACAGATGCCACTGAAACAACATTAGACTGAGGTACCCATTCAGACATTAGGTCAATAGCCTTGGTATTTTTCTTGACTTTAGATGCTACAGCAGAATTATCCCGACATCGAGGAGAAGAGGTATTAGAATTCCCCGCAGAAGCTGTGGACTCAGTGCTGGAAGACAAGGAAACAGAATCAGAGACAGACTGAAGTCTAATTTTAGAACTAGATGGTGGAAGTCCTTTACTGGGACCAACAGACAAAAGTTCTTTACTCGGACCAATGCTTGGAATCGGTTTGTGTCCAGATGAGTTTGAACAGACTGAAACTGGAGAAATCTTTGGCTGGACGAGTAGGACTGGATTGGATCCGAGGATACTTGAATTGGCTGGAGCCAAAGGAGACTGACCAGGCTGGGCCTGGAGTACTGCTGGACCGGCTGGAACCGGGACGGACTGACCAGGCTGGACCTGGAGTATTGCTGGACCGGCTGGAACCGGGACGGACTGACCAGGCAGAGCCTGGAGTATTGCTGGACCGGCTGGAACCGTGACAGACTGACCAGGCTGGGCCTGGAGTATTGCTGGACTGGCTGGAACCGGGACGGACTGACCAGGCAGGGCCTGGAGTATCGCTGGACCGGATAGAACCGGGACGGACTGACCAGGTGGAGCCTGGAATAGAGCTGGACCGGCAGGAGCCCCCTCATCACGGGGCTGGGCTGAGGCAAGAACCCCCTCTTCACGGGGCTGGGCTGAAGCAAGAGCCCCCTCTTCACGGGGCTGGGCTGAAGCAAGAGCCCCCTCTTCACGGGGCTGGGCTGCACTCTGTAGACTCTCTGGCTGGGCAGCACTCTGTAGACTCTCTGGCTGGGCAGCACTTTGTAGACTCTCTGGCTGGGCAGCACTCTGTAGACTCTCTGGCTGGGCAGCACTCTGTAGTCTCTCTGGCTGGGCAGCACTCTGTAGTCTCTCTGGCTGGGCAGCACTAAGTAGTCTCTCTGGCTGGGCAGCACTCTGTAGTCTCTCTGGCTGGGCAGCACTCTGTAGTCTCTCTGGCTGGGCAGCACTCTGTAGTCTCTCTGGCTGGGCAGCACTCTGTAGTCTCTCTGGCTGGGCAGCACTCTGTAGTCTCTCTGGCTGGGCAGCACTTTGTAGTCTCTCTGGCTGGGTAGCACTCTGTAGTCTCTCTGGCTGGGCAGCACTCTGTAGTCTCTCTGGCTGGGCAGCACTCTGTAGTCTCTCTGGCTGGGAAGCACTCTGTAGTCTCTCTGGCTGGGCAGCACTCTGTAGTCTCTCTGGCTGGGCAGCACTCTGTAGTCTCTCTGGCTGGGCAGCACTCTGTAGTCTCTCTGGCTGGGCAGCGCTTTGAAGACTCTCTGGGGCTGGACCCTCTGAACCCCTCTCTGGGGCTAAAGACACGGACGCCCCTCGTTGGGCTGAAGACACGGATGCCCCTCGTTGGGCTGAAGACACGGATGCCCCTCCTTGGGCTGAAGACACGGAAGCCCCTCCTTGGGCTGAAGACACGGAAGCCCCTCCTTGGGCTGAAGACACGGAAGCGCCTCCTTGGGCTGCAGACACGGATGCCCCTCCTTGGGCTGAAGACACGGATGCCCCTCCTTGGGCTTAAGACACGGATGCCCCTCCTTGGGCTGAAGACACGGATGCCCCTCCTTTCCTGAAGACACGGATGCCCCTCCTTGGGCTGAAGACACGGACTCCTCTGTGACTCTAAATGGCTTGAATATTCTTCTCTGGACACCCAACTTGGGATAAGGTCTTTTAATCACCGGACCCCAGTCATAAATTTGAGTCTCTTTCAGAGTAGCCATCTTGATACCCCTGTCAGCAGTAGCAGGATCGGCTACTGTGGATGACTTGTAGACATGAGCACTGTGAAACTGAGATTTGTCACCATTCCCTGGCTTACGAAGAATGCAATCTTTAACAAAATGACCGGAATTTCCACAGTAAAGACAGAGGTGTAGCTCCCTACGCCGCTGGCGTTCAGCTTCAGAGAGTTTGGGCCGTGGATAGCTCTGATGAACAACTTTTCCTTGCACAGAGGAAGAGACTCTATTAACTGGATGGGACAAAACAGGATCAACAACGTTGGTAGTATTCCTGAAGAGATCAGGCATCACAGAAAGAATACTAGACAAAAGTTCTTGTAACTGTAATAACATATGGAAGAAAATCTGCAGTTGGTCAGGAGTCTTAGTGCAGAAGGTCAGAGAATCTCTGGTGAAAGAATTCCGCTGCAGACACTGTGCTAATTGATGCTGAGTCGACTCCAAACCCTCCAAGCGTCCTGCAATATTGCTTAGGAGGTCCTGCGTCAGACAAACACTTTCGGCCGGGTCCATGTGGCCAGTTCCTACTGTCATGACTGAGGTTTTGTGAACCCGGTGTTAGTGAAGTCTGTGCGGGCGACTGGAGAATTATATGAATACTACCACTGACCTGGTTGGGAGTGTTGTGGACTCGGGGCTTCTTCCGGTGACTGGGAAGAGGAACCGCAGCAGAGATGGCCGAATCTAGGTTCTCCCCATGCAGGATTAGGTCGGCAGACAGGGGGCACGTGTGAACGCTGAAGGTCTCCTGAAAGACAGAACTGGAAAGGCGCTGATGAATCAGTAAAGAATACCAGGTACAACTGCGCTAAAGTGCACTGGATGCTTGGAGACACTGAGGTGCTAGGAGGCACGGAAGTGCGTAGAGACACTGGGGTGCGTAGAGACACTGGGGTGCGTAGAGACACTGGGGTGCGTAGAGACACTGGGGTGCTTGGAGGCACTGAGATGCCGGAAGCACGGAGATGCTGAAGCACGGAGACGCTGGAGGCATGAGGTGCTGAAGCACGGGGGTGCTGAGGCACGAGGTGCTGGAAGCACGGAGGCGCTGAGGCACGGAGGTACTGGAGGCACGAGGTGCTGAGACACGGAGATGCTGGAAGCATGGAGATGCTAGAGGCACGAGGTGCTGAGGCACGGAGGTGCTGGGAGGCACTGAGGTACTGAGGCACGGAGGTGCTGAGGCACGGAGGTGCGAATAGAAATTTCTTTGCAGTTTCTGAGTAGCTCGGGACTTACTCTGTGTCATGACTGAGGTTTTGTGAACCCGGTGTTAGTGAAGTCTGTGCGGGCGACTGGAGAATTATATGAATACTACCACTGACCTGGTTGGGAGTGTTGTGGACTCGGGGCTTCTTCCGGTGACTGGGAAGAGGAACCGCAGCAGAGATGGCCGAATCTAGGTTCTCCCCATGCAGGATTAGGTCGGCAGACAGAGGGCAAGTGTGAACGCTGAAGGTCTCCTGAAAGACAGAACTGGAAAGGCGCTGATGAATCAGTGAAGAATACCAGGTACAACTGCGCTAAAGTGCACTGGATGCTTGGAGACACTGAGGTGCTAGGAGGCACGGAAGTGCTTGGAGACACTGGGGTGCGTAGAGACACTGGGGTGCTTGGAGGCACTGAGATGCCGGAAGCACGGAGATGCTGAAGCACGGAGACGCTGGAGGCACGAGGTGCTGAGGCACGGGGGTGCGGAGGCACGAAGTTCTGGAGGCACGAGGTGCTGAGACACGGAGATGCTGGAAGCACGGAGATGCTAGAGGCACGAGGTGCTGAGGCACGGAGGTGCTGAGGCACTGAGGTGCTGGAGGCACTGAGGTACTGAGGCACGGAGGTGCTGAGGCACGGAGGTACTGAGGCACGGAGGTACTGAGACACTGAGGTACGGATATGCTGAGGCACGGAGATGCTGAGGCACGGAGATGCTGCAGGGATACGGGACCTCTGGAGATCACAACTACAACAGCAGTAAAGATGAACCACGGCAGCTGTGGTTTTCAGTTGAAACTATGGAATATAATACTGTGCCTTTAAGATGAACCACTGCAGCTGTGCCTTTACTTTGAGACTCGTGGAAATAGTGATCATCAGTGGCAACACAAACGTAAACCAAACAGGGTAACAAGGAACAGAGTTTTCACAGGAACTAGAGTATAAAGGTTACCTTTAGGGAGCTCAGCTTGAAGACTCACACATAGCTGTGAGTGTGACACAAGGAACTGGCCCAGTTTCTAACTCAGCCTCCAAACTTATACTTCCTGGTTCTTGGTGATTGGTGAGCAGGATTAGGTGATGCAGAGAGTCTCAGGCTGGCAGAGGATTGGACAACTCTGGATCAGGTGAACAGTCACTGTCATGTGACTACTCCAGACTAGGCTGTGATGTAGAATGAGGCCTAGCAGGCCGAGAGAACACTGAAGCCTGAACTTCATATTACTGAATTCAGCCTCACACAGGAGATCACCACAGGTGGAGCTAATTAACTATTACCTTTCAGGCAGAGAACTCAGGAAAACTCATAGTGCTGACAAGCTGTTTAACTCAGTGAGTAAAAGACACAGGATCCGGGACAGATGGCAAGGGTAAGTCACCAAATATGAAACCTACAGTCAGGATTGTGACACTCTGCCACTGCGATCAGTTCAGTCAGTTTCGTTCCTGGTTTGACGTCACAAACACACCCAGCGTTCGCCCAGACACTCCCCCGTTTCTCCAGCCACTTCCGCGTTTTTCCCAGAAACGGCAGCGTTTTTCCGCACACAACCATAAAACGGCCAGTTTCCGCCCAGAAACACCCACTTCCTGTCAATCACACTACGATCACCAGAACGATGAAAAATCCTTGTTATGCCGTGAGTAAAATACTAACTTTTGCGTAAAATAACTAAGCGCATGCGCTCTGCGAATCTTGCACATGCGCAGTAAGCGACTAATCGCAATATAGCGAAACTCGGCAACGAGCGAACAACTCAGAATGAGGGCCATAGTCAGGCAGCCACAGAACCTCTGTAATTCATGAGTGTCCCAGATTAAAGGTATAGGGGGTCATTCCGAGTTGTTAGCTCGTTATTTTTTTTTCGCTACGGAGCGATTAGTCGCAAACTGCGCATGCGCAATGTACGCAGTGCGCCTGCGCCAAGTAAATTAGCACAAAAGTTTGGTAATTTACTCACGGCGTAACAAAGTTTTTTCATCGCTCTGCTGATCGTAGTGTGATTGACAGGAAGTGGGTGTTTCTGGGCGGAAACTGGCCATTTTATGGGAGTGTGCGAAAAAACGCAGGCATTCGAGTTGCAAAACGCAGGAGTGGCTGGAGAAACGTGGGAATGGTTGGGCAAACGCTGGGTGTGTTTGTGACGTCAAACCAGGAACGAAAAGGACTGAGCTGGTCGCAATGGCTGAGTAAGTCTGGAGCTACTCAGAAACTGCTAAGAAATTTCTATTCGCAATTCTGCTAATCTTTCATTTGCAATTCTGCTAAGCTAAGATACACTCCCAGAGGGCGGCGGCTTAGCGTGTGCAATGCTGCTAAAAGCAGCTAGCGAGCGAACAACTCGGAATCACCCCCATAATATGGTCAGCCTACTTTATAGAGCTAAAACAGTGGGCCTAATTTAGATCTGATCACAGCAGCAAATTTGTTAGCAGTTGGACAAAACCATAGGGGTAATTACGAGTTGTTCGCTATTCTTTTCATTCGCACAACATATTCGCAAAATTGCGAATACGTTGCACAATAGCTAATATCCGCCACCAAAGTATTTTTGCTATTTCGTACGCAGTAGTACACAAAGTAGGCGTATGCCAAAATACATCGCACTAATGCAAACCCATCGCATTACCACAAACCTCATCGTAAAAATCCAAACTTATCGTAGATTTACAAATTCTTCTTAAAATTGCACACGCTTTTGCTAAAAAACGCACAGCAATGGGTTTTTTTTTTAAGTTAAATTACACCTTTCAGTTCAAACTCAACAAGCCTTCCTCAATTACGTTTCCAATTAGTGTAATGACTGATAATGGTCATGACCAATTAAGTCTTCAAAGAATACCTGCAGAACACTTTGTAGGCATAATTGGCCATCAACATTTTTGTGCTTTGATTTAAAAGAAATAGATGTAAATGTGCATGGGCTAATGCTATTTTTTTTTTTTGGTGTAGAGGTGTAGTGTGTGAATAAATGTGTTTACATGTTTTTCAAATCAATAAGCTCCTAACTGTCATAAATTATTTTGTTTTGGTGTAATTTAAAATACTAATCTTAAGTAAGATGTGTGAACTGTTTTACGTCACCAATTTCTGCATGCCAATCTGCTGTTCTTTTATAGCATTAATAAACACAACACCCGCTTAACTTGAACAACATTTTTTTTTATTTTTTGTCATTTTTTTTTCACGATAAATAACTTTTTTGGTATAAAACAAAAATTTTTAAAAATTTTTTAGAAAAATGTTTCTAACACTTCAAAATCGGCCAGCACGGCCCTCAAATTGTTTTTTATCCTGGCCACAATTCCTGGCAAAGTTGTGGGATCTCCAACTGCAACATCTGAAATGTAGAGGCAAAATAAACATTACAAACTTACTCACATTACCTATTATACAAGCAAGGCACAAAGCACACTTTAATGCAGGCATGTCCAAACTGCGGCCCTCCAGTTGTTGTGAAACTACATATACCAGCATGCCTTGACACAGTTTTGGGGTCAGAGAATTGAAAAGCTGTGTCAGGGCATGCTGGGATGTGTAGTTTCTCAACAGCTGGAGGGCCGCAGTTTGGACAGGCCTGCTTTAATGGCAAAGTGACTACATCATGGTTGTTTTAAGGATAAATCAGTAGCAGAACACACAAGCCTGCTCAGCAATGTTTTTTTTTTAATTATTAATTTTTTATAAAGTGTACCACACCATGGGGTACATTTACTAATATGGGAGTTCTATTTAAGATGGGACGTTGACCATAGCAACCAATCAAATTCAACATATTATCTTGTAGAAGGGGCCAAAAAAATTACAAGTATAATCTTATTGGTTGCCATGGGCAACATCCCATCTTAAAGAGAACTACCATCTTAGTAAATGTAACACCATGTTGGGATTCATTTACATCTGGAGTGAAGCAGACTTATCTTTTGTGGTGTTTGCCCTGCATCATCACACTGCATATCAACATCTTCAGAAGGCCAACATATCCTAGCATGCCCACACTCCCTGAAAGCCTGCCTTACTACATAAGGTCAAACAGGTTTTTAAAATTCAAATAATCATTTTGTGAGTGTAACTTTCACAACACAAATCATTTTGTCGTTAGCCTGGCTAACAAAGTGAAGCATGCAAGTTGAATGTGCAAATATTAGGAATACCCAGGCACAAGTGTAAAAGACCAACAACATACTAAACTCCACTCAGGTCTAACTGTTTCACTGACAACCTAGCACATATAAACCCTGTTGTCCTGGCAACCCTGTCGACCTAATGAGTGTCGACCTAGAGTGGACAGCCTAAACATTGCACACATAGACTCTGTACATCTAATGATACTCACATAAATGTACAAGCAACATCCATACCATGAAGAAGAACACAAACATTTTTCCTTGGGCCAAGATTGGCCACAGTACACCACTGCATGTATTGTAATTGTAAGTGTAAGTAGATAACCAATACATTTTAAATGTTTAAAAACTTACTCTCATCTGCCACATGCGGACTCCCCGGAATATCCGCTGGGGCTTCTGCTGCCCATTCACTGGGTGGAGAAGGCGGTTGGATGGGGGAAGGAGGCTGGATGTGGGTAGGAGGCTGGATTGGGGAAGGAGGCTGGATTGGGGAAGGAGGAGGGATTGGGGAGCTGTTTTCAGAGGGTGGGTCTGATTGAGAGGGGGAGTGGGGCGGAGAGGGTGTTTGGGCAACAGAGGGGGAGGGGGCCAAAGAGGGGGACTGGGAAAGAGAGGGGGAGGTGGCCGGAGTGGTTGTTTGGCCTTTAGAGGGGGAGGGGGACAGAGATGGGTATTGGTAAAGAGAGGGGGAGGGGGGCTGAGAAGGGGACTGGGAAGGAGAGGGGGATTGGGCGACAGAAGGGGAGGGGGGCTGAGAAGGGGATTGGTTGGGGCTCCCAGCAGCAGCAGCTTGCCGTTGTACTCGCCCTAGAATGACATATGTAATATTTAGGTTGTAGCATGAAAAATTATAACAACAGCATTTTTCAGTTACACTGTTCTGTCCCATGTTAAAGACAGAGGGGTAACATTAATAGGTTTTTCTAATTTTAAAACTGGTGATGTTGCCCATAGCAACCATTCAGATTATACGTAACATTTATTAAGCTGCTTCTAGAATATAATAGATTGAATCTGATTGGTTGCTATAGGCAACATCACCAGTTCTAAAAACCTCCCACCTTATTAAATTGACCCCACTGAGCAAGTTATTGGGTTCAGTTGACAGCCTGTGTAGCAACTCTGTACAACAACATGCACTTTTTCAGAAGCACCTTGCTACACAGTCAGTACTGCTTGCCCTAACCACACACACTGTGTCATGTTTATTCTACAATAGTTCATTGTCAGTGTGCAAATTTTCACACTATCACTTAGTGAAAATAGACAAAGTTTATGCTAATAATCTCAGTGTTATTTAATGTAACATGAAACTTACTGCGCCTACGTATATCACGGATTTGTTGGCGGAGTTCCGCCAACAGGTCCAACGTGCGCCTGCGGAGGTCGCTCTAGCGCCTCTCCAGCTGGATGATGGTCCTCCTGCTCCGGGCGCGGGTTCGCAATAAGCGGCGGACCTCCACGTAGGCCTCGCGCTTTACCCTATTTGGGATAAAGGGCCCTGCGCGGCCTGCGCGGCGGTCCATTACCGCTACCAACACGCGCAGCTCACGGTGTGTAAATGCTGCTGCGCGCATGATGGCAATGGCGTTTTCCATATATGGGCTTATATTTATAGTGTGTGGTGGCATGTGATTGGTTGTAATTGTATGGTGTCATCTAATAAACTTTATTGATGTGTGCATTGCATAAACTTTATTGTTTTGTGCATTGCTGTGAAGGACAGCGATGGGGCAGTTCGCTATAGCAGAAATTCGCAGCCGCGGAAAAAACATAAAAAACAATACGTACACTCACAATTACACACACACACTCACATACACACACAAACACTCACTCAAAATCACACACACACACACACACACACACACACACTTATAGAAAAGTACTTGTTTCAATCTGTGTACTCACCACATTTGTCAAGAACAATCAGCTGCACAAAGTCACAAAGTTTACGACATTTAGGATTATATGTTGTGTATTTTGTAATGTCAACAGATGCACAAACCAAACAAAAAAAATAAAAACAAAACAGTTATTAAACCAATTATCCTAATCAAAAAGCAATTAGACATTAATATAAAAAAAAAAAATTTTCATAATACATGATAAGGATAACATCAGATTTATCACATAAAAAAATAATAATATAGACCCACACAGCAAAACAATTACACTATGAACTTTCGCTAGCTACCTAAATGACATCAGACCAAAATGAACATACAAATACAGTGAATTTTGGAAAATGATAATAAATATGGATAAACTCAAATACCTGAAATATTCACGGACAATGCGTGCCCTTATTTCATTTCCCCGTCGGGAAACACTCCCCCCACCGATTGTCCGGCCAACCCCTGGCTCCTCATCAGGTAATTCCTCTGTTTGAGGAAGCTCTACGCGACTCCTTACAGCGATGTTATGGAGGATAGCGCACAGGACCACAATTTTACTTACCATCTCCGGTGAATACATGATGTCGCCACCAGTGCGGTGGAGCACACGAAAGCGCCCTTTAAGGACACCAATTGTGCGCTCCACCTGCTGTCTAGTGGCAGTAAGCGCAGAGTTAAATGCCATCTGTGGTCCTGGCCTGGGCTTACTGTAAGGAGTCATGAGCCAGGGGGTGCAAGGATATCCACGGTCTCCTGTTTGATGAGATTAAAAGATGGAAATTAAATTTGTAAATTAAAATTACCTAAAAGAAAAAAAAAGAAAAAAAAAATCTAAAATACTCACCCAATAACCACATGTCTTGGCCTTCCATCGATCTTAATCTCTGCCATATTCCTGATTGTCTAATGACATGTGCATCATGGGAGTTCCCCGGGAACTTAGCATTCAGGGACAGGATCTGGAGGGATGGCCCACAAACAACCATTACATTCAGAGAATGAAACAGTTTCCTGTTTCTATAAATTTCTTCATTATGTCTTGGTGGTACAATAGCTACATGTGTGCCATCCACAACCCCAATAACGTGTGGGAAGCGACTACCACCTTCCTCAAATTGCCGCTTCACCACATCCAGGGCACCAACATCCAAAGGCATTGATATAAATTGCTTTACTCTTTTGATGAAAACCTGGCTGACACGCCGCAGGATCTTACTGAACTTGCCCTGCGACATGCCAACCAGATCTCCCACCACATGCTGATACGAGCCAGTGGCAACAAAATGTAACACAGCAAGGAATTGTGTCAATGCTGGTATTGCTGTAAGATACCTAATGGATTGTTCTAGATCACTCTCTTTTATGGAGTGTCTAGGATTAGATGAGGTGGCAGTCTGTATCTGCGCAACACAACATCATCAGGCATCCCAAAAAGAAGGAGACGGGTACGGAAAATTGGGGGCCTAGCACGCCTCCGTTGCCTTGGATGATGAGGAGCCGGTTGGGGTTGGAGGGCTTGCGCCGGTTGGGGTGGGAGTGGTTCGGTGGGTTGGGGTGGGAGTGCTTCCGCTGCCACATGAATAGACATCACCAACTTAAAAAGAAGGTAAGAATCATGACACAAAAAAAACAAACAAAATACACACATTGTCATCCATATTCAATATAAAAGTGTATGGGTGTTAACTTACTGCTCGTGCGCACTCCATTTCTTCAAATTTTAAATAGGATCCGAAAACACATAATTGAAATATTTAAAAAAAAAGCAAAATTAGATAATTACCAACAACATAGGTTAACATCACAAAACCAAAAAAAATATAGATATCAACCCTACCCATTTAATGAATGCAACAATATATAGTATTCAAAATAAGTATGACTCATTTTATGAGAAAAAAACACATCAAAATACAATAAAACACAAAACACATCGTCAAATTTAAAACGGGGGTCCTTTATTTGCAAATACTGCAAAAAACAGCCCTACTTTGTCAACAAAAAATGCTTTGTAAACAAACAAATAAGACACCTACAAGAGAGAGAAAAGCACTCTAAAGGCCCATACACATTAGACGATGTCGCTCTGTGAGCGACATCGTCTAACGTTTCCCCCTCCCGGGCCGGACGGTCGGCGGCTGCCTGTACGCACTGAGCGATATGACCGCTCATATCGCTCAGTGACGTCACGCCCCCGCCAGCCCTGCATGAAGGTCGTGGACGACAGTCCACATCCTTCATGCATGCCCTACCGACAGCGACGATCGTTGCCAACCCGCGGGGCCGCGCATCGGTCGTCGCTGGCGGCATACACACTTGACGATAAAATGAGCGACGTCTCTCAAGGAGGGGGAAAATGAGCGACGTCGCTCATTTTATCGTTAAGTGTGTATGGACCTTAAGAAATCAGATACACACTTGCAACAAACAGCAGGACACACAGAGATAGGCTACTTACCTGCTCAATAAATTAAAGCACCAATTGGGAGCCACAAAATAAATGAAAAATGCCGACTTGGCCTCAAAATAACTGTGTGCTGAAACACCACTGAGAAAACTACAAGAGAGAGAAAAAGACTCTAAGAAATCAGATACACACTTGCAACAAACAGCAGGACACACAGAGATAGGCTACTTACCTGCTCAATAAATTAAAGCACCAATTGGGAGCCACAAAATAAATGAAAAATGCCGACTTGGCCTCAAAATAACTGTGTGCTGAAACACCACTGAGACAACTACAAGAGAGAGAAAAGGACTCTAAGAAATCAGATACACACTTGCAACAAACAGCAGGACACACAGAGATAGGCTACTTACCTGCTCAATAAATTAATGTTTAAATGTAGCAAAAAAAAACTTCCAAAAAAGGCCTACTTGGGCAGAAAACAAATAGTGTGGCCAAACACCACTAATGACATACCTACAAGAAAGAGAAATGGACTATAATAAATAAAGTATACACTCTCAACAATAGAACAGACACACTGTAAAGTACAGGTAACAAAATATTACATAGTACATAAGAATACATTTATATGTCAAACAGTTACCCACCAAAATAGTAAGACCCTGTTTAAAAAACTACAAACTTCCATTGCACACCTATACATACTTGGTTTGGTAATAGCCTAATTTAGTAATACAAACAAAAGAAACTTAGCAAAAAATAAGCAATACACAACACAACATTAAAACATTTTCTAGCTAACAAACGCACATTTGTCTGCATTATACTGAAACAAAAACTCACTCAGCAAAGTTTTAGCAAACACGACCACCTTCTTAGAAATAGCACAAAGCTCCATCTGCCATCATACACCCACTCACACAGGCTGCAATCCAGACTGTTAAATAAGCAGTACAATTAGTGGACGAATTAGCATAATTTACACCTGTGTGAATTACCGCACTGGACACGCAGCTATAAATAGCTACACACCTGTGCGAACACACATGCCACCAGCAACATGGCTACTCGTGAGCAATTGGCAACAGAGATGGACCGCGTACAGCAGCAGATGTCTGCTTTGACGCATAGGCGCCTAGCGTTGAGGAGGCAGATAATGGAATCCGCACTTGCGGATTCTGAAGTAGCGGGACCCAGTACTAGAGACATTCCATCTTCTGATAACCAGCAGTTAGGAGTGGATACCCTGCCAGACATACATACTGAGGGGAACTGAGGGAGATTCTGCAATAGCCTCACGAACACAAACTACACAAGCAGCTAGTGAAGAGGAAGATGGTGATGAGGAACATGACGAAAGCTCACAGGCTACTTCTAAGGGAAAAAAAAGGCAGCCCCCCTTCACTAAGAGGGAGTTGCGTGTTTTGGTCACACAGGCCATGTCAAAAATACATCGAGGACCAAAAAACATGGGTGCTGCAACCAAAGATAGAATCTGGAGGGACATCACTGATTCTGTTAATGAAGTCGGCTCAATAGTCCGAACATCAAAGGAAGTTAGAAGACGGTAAGTGTATATTGGCAGTCCATTATCTGTGCCAAGTATTCTTATAAAGTTAGTTAGATGTGATGTTGCCTATAGCAACCAAATGCATAACATGTGTACTATATATTAAAGCAAGTATTCATAATTTTTCTCTACCTTGCCCCTATTTGTGCCCACATATTTAGTTGGGCCGACTTCAAATCCCGCCTGAAGGGCAAGAGGTCTGTGGAGTGGAATGCCTCGAAGGCAACTGGGGGAGGTCCAGCTGCCACTGTGGAGTACACAGATCTGGAGGAGATGGCGATGGACTGTGTGAGCTACGAGGAGGGGGTAGGGTTGTCTCATATGGACACGGACCTGCCTGAAATACTGATGGCACATGACTTGCCAGGTAAGTTTACACACATATTCCTAAACAACTAATTAAGTGGTTCAAAAAGGCTCATGTTTAATTGTCAAACTATTTTTCCACTCATTCTTCTATTTCCTTTGAACATAACACAGCACAGGTGAGTGAGCAGGTAGAGTCAGAGGAGAGTTATGTGGCTGAGGCTGAGGTGGAGGGACCTAGTGTCTCTGGCACTGTGGGACCACAAATCCCACCCATCCAGATTCCAACTGGCCCCCCCACCCAACCCTCTGCTATCCCGGCCATCCTGTCTGAAATAGCTAGGTATGGTGAGAGCCTCAATGCGTTTCAAGACAGGATGATCCGGGAGGTTAGCCAGATACCTGTCTGGCTCACTGAGCACAGAACCAGTGTGGAGCAAGGTGTAGCTCAACTCTGCCAAGGTCTGGCAGAGATCAGGCAGGGCCAAGAGCAACTCGCCTCCTCCTTCAAAGACCTTGCAAATTCAATCTTGCAAGGGCTCCAGAACATCGCTGTCTCCCTTGCCCACAGTGGCAGAGAGCCAGCCACATCTGCTCCCTCCCTCCCTCTGCCCAGGAAGAACATCCCACTGGGCAGGGCCCTCGAAGGTCGCTTCGCAGACCGAGCCATGAAGAACGTCATCAGGCGGGAAAAAAGAAGAGAGAGTGATGTCTCTCCAGATGGGCAGCACCCATGTATTTCATGTTGGCTCGATGTATTTTTTGTGTTGGCTTGTGTGGCCAGAATGGCGAACTGCCTCAAAGTGAAAGGATCAATTTATGTTTGTGTATATTGTAGCCTGTGAGTTTTTTTCCTGTATACCAGAGCCATCTTCCTCTTCCTAGCGTGCTGTGTATTGTTGTGTTTGTGTGTTGGTTCCAGAATCTAACTCAGTTCCCCTACAAATTATGTCTGGCTGGGTTGGCTGGGTGTTGACAACATATTGTTTATTTTCATTACAAATCATATTTTGTCAGAAGATGGAGTTTCCCTAGTACTGGGTTCTGCTATGTTATTTGTGTCAGTGGCATCTGCTTGCTGCTATGTCCATCTTTGTCTGTGATGCTCACCTGTAGCCATGTTGTTTTGACCAATGAATATATTTATTGAGTAAAAAAATATTTTATTAAATTTTGTTTGTGTACTTTATTAAAGTTAATGCATTATGTAAAACTTAGCACAGTAAAGTTTTGCATGGCATATAGACATTTGTGGAACAAGGGAACAATCTGAATATTCATACAAACATTGCATCTTTCAAAATGCAACAGGTATGCCTCGCACAACACTTTACTGGCCATATAAAAATAGTATTTTAAAATAGGTTCTTGGGTTACTAGGGGCAACATGACAATATTAAACATTGAGAGATATTCGCACCAAAGTTAAACATTTTTATTAAATAAAAATGTGTAGGCTGCATTATGTTGGTCATGATATGTGTTATGTACAAAGGAATATTTGTTTGAGGTTTAGATTTTGCAGATGTAATTTTGAAGTTTGGTTATTTCCACTTGTTTGCATTTGGTAGTATTTATGACACAATTAAAACATGCATTTAACATAAATGTTTAGTTAATAACTAAAACAAATTATGCCTTATTTCGCAGCGTCAGATTTATAGGTGCTTACAACAGAAAATGTAATGTACTGTCCACACAATTGCTGTTTGCAGTATTTCAGCAGAACAGTGTTTTGCAAGTAATTGGACAGCAGATGAATGAAATTTCTAATTAACAGCTAATTATTGCAGACACACTTGTAACATTACTTCGCAGATGCAGAGTAACTGCAGACCTACTCCTATGCTGCGAGAAGATAGCGAACATTTGTTATGTTCATTTTACAATCGGGAACGCTTTTCTGCTCAAAACACGCCTACTGCTGGTTAGATTCCGAGGCCGAGCCCCTGTCACGCCTTCGTCACTCCCTGTTTTCGGTGATGTAGTACGATAAGAAAAGCTGTTAGTAATTTTGCACAAGCGTCGTATCGCTGCCTTTGCGCACGCACAGTTCAGCAGTCGCGCATGCGCAGTGTGCGGATTTCCGCCGTTTTGCGATGCGATGAACTGCTGCGATCAACTCGGAATGAGGGCCCATGTGCACTGCAGGGGGAGCAGATATAACATGTGCAGAAATAGTTAGATTTGGGTGGGGTGTGTTCAATCTGAAATCTAAATTCCAGTGTAAAAATAAAGCAGCCGGTATTTACCCTGCACAGAAACAAAATAACCCACCCAAATCTAACTCTGTCTGCACGTTATACCTGCCCCCCCTGCAGTGCACATGGTTTTGCCCAACTGCTAACAAATTTGCTGCTGTGATCAGATCTGAATTACCCCCAGTGTTTATTTTAAGCACCATAATAGTGTGATAGTTCATTTTATGCCACATAATAATGCACTAGTTCAGAGGTTCTCAAACGTGGTCCTAAAGGCACCCCTTCGGTTCAGGTTTTAAGTTTATATATGCTTGGCCACAGGTGACTTAATTAGCTCTTCAGTCAATTTGATTAACCATCTGTGCTGATCCATGGGTATACCTAAAACCTGGACAGTTGGGGTGCCTTGAGGACCGCGTTTGAGAATCACTGCCCTAATTAATTTAATGAACTATAGTGGTGCCTAGTAAGTTATAGTAGTGTCATATTTACATTTTACCACACAGTGCCCCCAGTTCATATCGTGTCACATTTATGTGCCCCAAGTTAACATGCCACATTGTACTGCTACCAATACACATACAACATAGTGCTCTCAGTTCACATTATGCCATACTGTTTAGCGGGCATATCCAAACCTCCTAACTTTCGACTGTAGGGAGTCGGGACCAGCCGTGCCTGAGACACGGCTGCTACCGGAAAGGGGACGGGGCCTTGGATAGAGGGGCCTCCCAGGGCCAAGCGCTGCAACCCCTGTTTTCTGCATTTTGGGGGCGTGCCCAGCACTCCCTGCACTCTCCCGACTCCACACCCTGCACTGATAGATGCTGGGCGGGAGAGCAGGACAGTGTATAATTAGTGGGACTGTCCCGCAGTATTCAGGACAGTTGGGAGGTATGCATATCTGGTAGACTACTTTATGACTTGGGTGCCATTGAGTCAGGATCCAGAGATGGCCTCTGGGCCCCATAGCAATGTCACCTCCTCTACCCACTATAGCTATGCCCACGTGCCTGGTTTGTAAAGCACCTGAGGCTTCAGTCACTGAAGACTAGTACACTAATAATAAACATTTGATTATTTGTTTTGCATGGTTCTGAAGAAAACAAACTTGGTTGATCTGGATACCAGAATGTGTTTTTTTTAAATGTTTTGAGTGAGTGTAAACAAAACTTTAATTTCTATCTTCCGATTTCAATAGTATTAATATTTGTTTCAGAAAATACCCAAAGAACTATAAATAATGTAACATATTTGATTAATTGAACCAATAACTGATGTAAACTCTGAAGTCGATATGTTTTTTGTATTGGTTCATGTATTTTGCATTTATCTTCTTAAAGAATGCAAAAATAAATAAATGCAAATGACCTTATAAGTCAAACATTTTGAGAACATCGTAATGCAGAAAAAGCATGTTTGCTGCAAAGCAAATAAAACAACCAAAACAAAAGAGGATACAAACTGGGGTTAAACATTACAATCCAATATACAGTATCAATTCTATAAAAAAGGCAGTTTTATGCTTTTTTTATTTTAATATCCAAAAAACTAACATCTATACATAGCAATCAAAACACCATTTCTGATATAATTGAAATGTATAATAAATGTATGCAAATTACAAATGCTTGCAAAGAAAACAAAATTTCAATTAAACATGGAGGCCCAGATTTATCAAGCCTTGGAGAGTGATAAATTGCAGGATGATAAAGAACCAAACAATCAGCTCCTAACTGTCATTTTGCAAACACAGGGACTAGTTGAGAGTAGCAGATTCTGATTTTTAGCAGAATCTGCTACTCATGCAATCGCATGCTGGGGTCGCCCATCGCAGGGCAAGGCCGCCCAGCACCCTACCTGTCGCCCACCAACTGTGATCACGCTGTAATTGAAATTGCAATTAGTGCAGCAACTATGGAAGCAGCCACTTTTTCAATTGGAGCCGGAGACATGCCCCCGTTTTCCCCACTCTACCCCGAAAAAGCTCCGTCAATCAGGCAGAGGCATTCGCAGCTAATGTGGTCCGACTGCATTAACTGCGCATACATGCGCAGGACAGGACCTGTGCGTGTGGGGTTCCCTTCGCTAAAATTGCGGTCGCAGTGCAGCCTCTAGCATTGCAGTTGGTACTTTATCACCGTGTAATTTCTCACTCTCAAAGTCTCGATAAATCTGGAGCGTAGTCTTCTTCTGCTGCTTGTACTTGCACAACATTCAGCAGCTGTGATAATAGTTAACCAGTTTAGCTTTCAGTGCCATCCACATTTTATTCCTTTCTCTCATGGCACTAGGAGGTTTGGGATTCAGGTCAGCACCCCTTTGGCTAGCTAAGCATACTGGTGAATTGGAGAATCTGGATGGCCTAATAAAGCTGTTCTTCATTCAGTCCTATAGAGTCAACTTCTGCAGTACAGGGGATACCATAACCCAATTGCAGATGGTAGAAGCAGTGTTAGCCAGGCTTGCCTACCCTCCCGCTGCTCCCGATTTTACACTGGGCTCCACAAGGATGGACAATGGGGGTGTAGAGTAGGATCTTGATTCGAGGCACCAACAGGCTCAAAGCTTTCACTGTTCCCAGAATGCACAGCGCCGCCTCCTCTATAACCCCGCCTCCCTGCACAGGAGCTCAGTTTTGTAGTTGGTGCTGCAGTAAGCAGGCACATAACAGAGGGGCTGCTCCAGGCAGCCCTAAGAAGTGCTTTTTTTAAAGAAAATAGTGAAGACTTCAAAGGGCAGCAGCGGTGGTAAATGTCAGAAGACATTCACTGCTGCAGCTCCAGCTCTCCCCAGCGGCGCTGTACACTCCCAAGCCCTGGTTGCCGGGTAACTACAGCAGGAGGCTCCGGTTTTCTTCTTGTCAGGCACACACGACGGGGGCTCTCCGGGATCGCGTGGCCACGCTTTGGGAGGTGGTGAGTGGGTCCCGCTTGCGGGCCCCGGTCTTTATCGTGATCCGGCGCGGTCAGTGGGAGGCGGGCCGCGCGCGCTGGCCGTGGACACTGTGGCAGTACAGGCGATACCACTAGATCACCAGGGCATGGGTGCAGGTCAGGTTTTCTCTCTAAACCATTTTCAGTAGCCCACAGTACCCGGTGGTTTTGCCAGCAGGGGGATAAGGCTTTGACCTGAAGCTTCTCCCCCAGCCCCAGTGCGCCATTTCCCGCAAATGTTCCCGCCCTGGAGCTGCATATCTGTCTCTCCCTCACTCCCTGTCAGTGTCTGGGCGCCATTATCCCTCAGCTTCACTGTTCCTGGGACTGCTTGGGCAAATCCTCCTGTGTAAAGCCGCCTGGTTGTCAGTGCTGACTTTACATGACACTTAAGTTTTCTACCTGCCTTTTTAAATAGTGCTAGTTAAGAAAGAGTGCATTTAGTCAGGGTTTTCTAGTACAATTACCCTGTGATATAATCCAGTTCTTACTGTGCAGTGTTATATCTATTGACTATATAGCTATATATATATAAGCTAGTCCAGTGCAGTATTATTGTTAGTAATAACCTCTGCATTGTACAAACTGTGACTATCTGTGTGTGCATTAGATAGCTGAGTGGTGTCCATTTCGTGTCTTTCACTCAAATTGCTATCCCTATATTCTATAACCTTAGGGGGCTTGGTGCGTCAGGTTTTAAATTGATATAGGATTTTCACAAAGATATACTTTAATACGTATTTTTCTCTGTGAATTAGTCACCATATCTCTCCTTTATCTCTGCTAGTGCTGACTACACGGCGCAGGGGTTTGGGTAAGAGGTATTGTGCTGCTGCGAATTGTACTGTGTTACCTGATACTGCAAGTTATATCATTTCTGTTTCTGAGGGTAACGGTTCTGGGGCTGAACACACTGCCGGTGTTGCTGAAGCCACAGATCCCTATGAGGGGAATATAGCAGCTGTGGGCTCTGGTTCTGGGGGCTCCTTGCCCCCCAGTGGGACTGTGGCAATGGAGGCACATAATGACCCACCGTGGGCTGCTTTTTCCACGCTTCTGCATACGCTAGTTCATAAACTAACACCTCCTATGGGACCCACAATGCCGGTACAAACGTATGTGGTCCCTGAAGCTAACCCGCTGTGGATGGACGATTTATCTGCTCAATTGAAGAAGTTGAACCAGTCCCTGACTACAAAAAAGTCTGACCATCGCTCACCTAAGTCCAAGGGGTCCTCTAAGCGAGCGCTTGTCTCCTCACAATCCACTGCTGTCACTGACACCTCGTCTGATGAAGACGGCACTTACACTGACCCCACAGGTTCTGACTCAGATACTGCGGATGGGGAGGGTAGTTCACATGTGGATGTTCCTGATCTTTTGGAGGCTTTTAAGTTAATTCTACAGATTACGGATGATCCCGAGCTCCTAAGAAACCAGATAGGTTCAAGCGTCAGAAGGTGGTTAAACAAGTTTTACCTCACTCTGATCACCTAGTGGATATACGTCAGGAACCCTGGGAAAACCTGGGTACGAAGTTTGTGTCTCAAAAGAAGATGCTGGCTCGCTATCCCCTCGCGCCAGAGCTGTCTAAGAATTGGGAAACGCCTCCTCCAGTGGACTCACATGTGGCTAGGTGTTATGCACACAGGTGCCTGCAGGAATGTACTGGTGTCTGAACTGTTATGCACACCAGTGCCTGCAGGAATGTACTGGTGTCTGAACTGTTATGCACACCAGTGCCTGCAGGAATGTACTGGTGTCTGAACGGATAGGGATGCAAAACAAATGAACTCACAGACAGACTGGGGAATATGACATTACGTACACAGAAGGTGATAGGGTAACAAAATAAACACAAAGTGAACAGATAAGCCCAGAGGCTAAGAAACTGGGTGTCTCCCTAGTATTAGGAATGCTCAGATGGAAAAAGCAAGATGTTGTGTTTTAATACGTAGAGAACCCGAAATGCTGTTGCTAAGGGCAACAGCAAAACCCTAAAGGGTTACCAACGGGTGTGGCAGTAAACTCCTTGGTCAGAGATGGAATGATAGACACAAGGAGAGTCTCCACAATCCTAATCCTCACTTGCAGTGCACAGGTTCACCTTACTGCCACTAAACTGACACCTGAACACCTTTGCACAGTGAGAAAGGATTTAGGCAGGCAAGTCTGAGAATACAGCCGCAAACTTGCTAAGTTCACAGAGTAGCAAAAGAACCCCAGCAAGTTAAACGACTGACTCCAGTTTTACTGCTAGGTCTGGATTGGCAGAGTGTAGTACCAAACCCCAAGGCCTATTTGCAGTAAGCAACAACAAATACAAAGCTACACAGTACTGGCTAACTTTCAGGAACTGACTAACCAACAAAGATTCAGCAGCATCTGCTTAACCTGAGAAGAGGCCTTATATAGCAGGTGCTGTCCACGCCCCACTCAGACCTCACAGACTGTGAGCACAAAAACCAGCACCGGATCCCCTGCCGTGCACAAAGCCTGTAACCACTGCACAGCAAAAGACCCGAACCGGAGTATCAGCTGCGCTCAGGCCACTCCGCTAGCACTTGTCTCCCGGTTGCCATGACGACGTGGCAGCACAGGGCAGGAGACCCTAACAGTACCCCCCCTCTGACGAGGGGTCAAAGAACCCCTACCACCGGGTTTATCGGGGAACTGCGAGAAGAAAGAGCGTATCAGTCTGGGGGCATGAAGATCACAACTGCGCACCCACGACCGCTCCTCCGGGCCATACCCCTTCCAGTGCACCAAAAATGACAGCCGACCCCGAACCATCTTGGAGTCAAGAATCCTTTCAACAACAAACTCCCTCTGGCCACGTATCAGAAGAGGAGAAGGTCTTCCACTGGAAGAAGGATTACTAATCGCCCGTTTTAAAAGGGAACAATGAAATGTTTTATTGATACCCAAAGAACGGGGCAGATCTAACTGAAATGCCACCGGATTGATAACCCTGGTGATCTTATAAGGGCCAATGAACCGGGGGCCTAACTTATGAGATGGCTGTCTCAACTTCAAATTCTTGGTAGACAACCAGACGAAGTCTCCTAATTTGAAGCTGCAGGGTCTTTTCCGCTTATCAAAAACCCTTTTGGTCACTAATGACACAGACACAAGGGCTTTCTTCACTTTCCTCCAAATACCTCTAAGGACCTAAACCACAGAGGAACCACCAGGCGTGGAGTCCAGGGGGTCAAAAGAATTGGCCTTAGGATGATGCCCATACACACAAAGGAAGGGAGAGATCCCTGTAGCAGAGTGAGCCGCGTTGTTATAGGCAAACTCCGCCATGGACAGATGAGCAACCCAGTCAGTCTGACACTTGGAGACATAACACCTGAGGAACTGCTCCAAGGACTGGTTCACCCTTTCAGTCTGCCCATTAGACTGCGGATGGTAGCCTGACGACAAGCTGACAGAAATCTGGAGATCGGAACAAAATGCCCTCCAGAATTTGGCCACAAACTGGGATCCGCGGTCAGAGACCACATCAAGTGGCAACCCGTGGAGATGCACAACATGCAGCATAAATAATTCAGACAGGCGTCTGGCCGATGGCAGCCCAACCAGTGGAACGAAGTGCGCCATCTTCGAAAACCTGTCAACAACAACCCAGATGGCTGTCATTCCCGAGGATTTGGGCAAGTCCACCACAAAATCCATTGAAATGTGGGTCCATGGCTTAGATGGAATAGAGAGTGGATGTAATGGGCCAACAGGAACCCCTCTAGGAGTCTTATTTCGGGCACAGATGTCACATGCCCGAACCCACTGATCCACATCCTTAGCCACCGAGGGCCACCACACCGCCCTAGATAGCAACTCCAGAGTTCTGGCAATACCCGGGTGACCTGCCGACTTCTTGGCATGGAATTCCAGGAACATTCGCTGTCTTAACCTAGGAGGCACAAACAAAAGACCTACCGGAAGGTCTGGAGGAGCCTGCTCCTGTGCTCTAAGGACTAATGACAAGAGGTCCTGGGTAATGCCCACCTTAATACATGATGGGGACACAATGGGCAACGGCTCCTCTGTGGTCTCCTAGATTGGAGCAAAACTCTGCGAGAGCGCATCAGCCTTGATGTTTTTTGACCCAGGGCGATATGTTATCAAAAAATTAAAGCGAGCAAAAAACAAAGCCCATCGTGCCTGCCTGGCATTGAGACGCTTCGCTGACTCTAAATATGCCAGATTCTTATGGTCGGTGAGAATTGAGACCACAAACTTAGCCCCCTCAAGCCAGTGTCTCCACTCCTCGAGTGCATCCTTAATAGCCAACAATTCCCGGTTACCCACGTCATAATTCATCTCGGCAGGCGAAAATTTACGGGAAAAGTAAGCACAAGGATGAAGGCGATTATCAGACACTCCCATCTGAGAGAGCACTGCCCCAATACCCATCTCAGAGGCATCCACCTCCACCACAAAAGGACGCTCTGGATCTGGGTGTCGCAGCACCTTGGCCGAGACAAATGCCCTTTTGAGACGGGCAAAAGCCGCTTTAGCCTCACGAGACCAGTGAGCAACATCCGCCCCTTTCTTAGTGAGTTCCACCAAGGGCGCCACTATAGACGAAAATCCAGCGATAAATCGTCTATAAAAATTCGCAAAGCCAAGGAAACGCTGAAGCGCCTTCAAACTAGTGGGCTGCACCCAATCCAGGACTGCCTGTACCTTGGAACCCTCCATTTGGAAACCTTCTGGGGAGATAATATATCCTAGAAATGCGATTTGCTGAACTTCAAATTCGCACTTCTCCAGCTTCGCCCCAAGCCGGTGGTCTCTGAGTTTCTGGAGGACTAAGCGTACATGCTTCCGATGTTCCTCCAGGGAATGGGAGAAGATTAGGATGTCATCTAAGTAAACAACTAAGAATCTATCCAAATATTCCCTGAGTACATCGTTCATGAAATCCTGGAAGACTGCCGGGGCATTACAGAGCCCAAAAGGCATCACCAAATATTCATAATGCCCTGAGTGGGTATTAAAGGCAGTCTTCCATTCATCCCCCTCTCTTATTCAGATTAGATTGTACGCCCCGCGTAGGTCAATCTTAGAAAAAATGGTGGCAGTACGAAGCTGGTCAAACAAGACCGAAATGAGAGGCAGTGGGTATGAGTTTTTAATCGTGATACGGTTCAATTCCCTGAAGTCGATGCAGGGTCGCAACGAACCGTCCTTTTTACCCACGAAGAAGAACCCCGACCCAACTGGAGACTGTGAAGGTCTGATAAATCCCTTAGCCAAGTTCTCCTGAATGTACTCTGCCATAGCCTGAGTCTCAGGACGTGACAGGGAGTACAACCTGCTCTTGGGAAGCTTAGAATTCGGCAACAAATCAATGGCACAGTAATAGGGGCGATGGGGAGGTAGTACCTCTGCAACTTTTTTGGAGAACACGTCCGCAAAATCTGCATAACACCCTGGCAATCCTGGAAAACTTAGCTGCGAGAGCCTGACTGGAAGGCTCAAGCAACTCCTGAAACAATCAGTACCCCAACTAAGAATCTCCCCAGAGACCCAGTCAAATTGAGGATTGTGGGCTCTTAACCAGGGTAACCCCAACACCAATGGGGCAAAAGTACAGACAGTCACATAAAAGGACAATTTTTCAGAGTGTGTGGCTCCAATAAACAAAGAAATCTGGCTAGTGCAAGAGGTAATTTTACCTTGGGATAATGGTTCCCCGTTTAACCCACAAATCTCAATTTCCAATGCCAAGGGTACTAAGGGAACAGAGTGTTTCAGGGCAAATTGGCGGTCCATAAAAACCCCGTCGGCCCCACTGTCCACAAAGGCCTCAGTCTTGACAGTTTGACCGAGGATCTTCAAGGTCACCGGAATGATAAAAGTCTTCTTGGGAAATTCTGACTTCTGGCCTGACAGGATATTTCCCATCACCCTCAGGCCCTGAAGTTTTCCGGCTTTTCTGGGCATGATACTACCACATGACCTTTATTCCCACAGTACAAACACAACCCCTGCTGTCTCCTCCGCGTCTTCTCACGCGAGGAGAGGCGGGTAGCCCCAATCTGCATAGGCTCCTCGGAAAATTCCTCAGAGTCTGAGGTTCCCTTGGGAAAGAAGGAAACCTCGGTCTCCCTTTCAAGCCTACGCTCTCTCAGCCGTCTATCCACCCGGATGGATAACTGCATGAGCTGATCCAAGCTATCAGGCAAGGGATATTGTACCAGTTGGTCTTTTATCTGGTTAGAAAGACCTCTTCGGTACTGGTGTCTCAGGGCTGGGTCATTCCACTGGGTATCATGGGCCAACCTTCCGAAACTCCGTACAGTAAACCTCAACTGGCCTTCGCCCTTGCTTAAGGATCGAAATCTGAGCCTCGGCTGAGGCCGTCTTGTCAGGGTCATCATACAACATGCCCAGTGCTGTAAAAAAAGCATCAACACTTTTAAGCGACGGACAGTCAGGTTGCAACCCATATGCCCAGACCTGTGGGTCTCCTTGTAGCAAGGAAATCACTATGCCCACCCGCTGAATCTCCGACCCAGAAGACTGAGGCCTAAGCCGGAAGTATAGCTTGCAGCTCTCCTTGAAACAAAAGAACTGCGAGCGATCTCCAGAAAAACGATCCGGGAGATTTACTTTCGGCTCCTTAACCTCTGAAGGTGCTGCTGCTGCGGGAGCTCCGCCAGCGGCCTGGGAGGTGTGCATTTTAATGGATAAATCATTAAATTGTCGAGTCAGGACCTGCACCTGATCGACCACCTGTTGCAACGTATTTTGAGGGGTATGCTCCATATTCCCACAAAATTTCAACAGGAGTATTGGGCTGCTGAATATGTTATGCACACCAGTGCCTGCAGGAATGTACTGGTGTCTGAACTGTTATGGACACCAGTGCCTGCAGGAATGTACTGGTGTCTGAACTGTTATGCACACCAGTGCCTGCAGGAATGTACTGGTGTCTGAACGGATAGGGATGCAAAACAAATGAACTCACAGACAGACTGGGGAATATGACATTACGTACACAGAAGGTGATAGGGTAACAAAATAAACACAAAGTGAACAGATAAGCCCAGAGGCTAAGAAACTGGGTGTCTCCCTAGTATTAGGAATGCTCAGATGGAAAAAGCAAGATGTTGTGTTTTAATACGTAGAGAGCCCGAAATGCTGTTGCTAAGGGCAACAGCAAAACCCTAAAGGGTTACCAACGGGTGTGGCAGTAAACTCCTTGGTCAGAGATGGAATGATAGACACAAGGAGAGTCTCCACAATCCTAATCCTCACTTGCAGTGCACAGGTTCACCTTACTGCCACTAAACTGACACCTGAACACCTTTGCACAGTGAGAAAGGATTTAGGCAGGCAAGTCTGAGAATACAGCCGCAAACTTGCTAAGTTCACAGAGTAGCAAAAGAACCCCAGCAAGTTAAACGACTGACTCCAGTTTTACTGCTAGGTCTGGATTGGCAGAGTGTAGTACCAAACCCCAAGGCCTATTTGCATTAAGCAACAACAAATACAAAGCTACACAGTACTGGCTAACTTTCAGGAACTGACTAACCAACAAAGATTCAGCAGCATCTGCTTAACCTGAGAAGAGGCCTTATATAGCAGGTGCTGTCCACGCCCCACTCAGACCTCACAGACTGTGAGCACAAAAACCAGCACCGGATCCCCTGCCGTGCACAAAGCCTGTAACCACTGCACAGCAAAAGACCCGAACCGGAGTATCAGCTGCGCTCAGGCCACTCCGCTAGCACTTGTCTCCCGGTTGCCATGACGACGTGGCAGCACAGGGCAGGAGACCCTAACACTAGGATGGTGGTTTCCTCAGCTCTGCCTGTCACTACCGTCACGTCTCTAAAAGAGCCTATGGATAAACGTGTGGAGGGTTGTCTTAAAGCGATTTACACCCTCACGGGTGCTGCACAAAGGCCCACTATTGCAGCAACATGGGCTGCAGAGGCTATTGAAGCATGGGCCTTGGAGTTAGAAGCTGAAATCTCTTCTGACCATGCTAGACAATGCTTGTCATATATTGTCACAGCTTCTCGCTATGTTAAAGAGGTGGCTTCTGATGCCGGTATCCTAGCAGCCAAGGCCTCTACTACGTCAGTCCTGGCTCGCCGGATATTGTGGCTGAGATTCTGGTCTGTGGATCTGGACTCTAGAAAAACCCTGTAGGTACTCCCTTTCAAGGGAGATATTCTGTTTGGGGAGGACTTAAATAAGATAGTGGCTGACTTGGCTACTGCCAAAACTGCCTGTCTACAAAGTACCGCTCCTTCTGTGTCGAAGGCTAAAGGTACTTCCTTTCGCCCCTTTCGTCCTTCAGGTAAAGCAAAAGGTCAGGCGTACAACAAGCAGGCCCGCACTTCCAAACCTGGTAAGCCAAAGCCAAAAAGAGCCTGGGCGGGCCCGTCAGCCAGCTTCCAAGGCCGATAAGTCTGCCGCATGATGGGGCGGGCCTCCCCCTGGGGGATCCCAGGGTGGGGGTAGGCTTCTAGGGTATACCCAGGAATGGTTGAAAACCACTTCAGATGCCTGGGTACGGGAAGTCGTCACTCGAGGTTACGCCATAGCCTTAAAAAACCGACCCCCCCATCGATTTTGCCAGACAGACGTCCCGTCAGACCAGACAAAGGCAAACACTCTGCATTCGGTGGTACAGACCCTCCTGGATACAGGAGTCGTAGTACAGGTGCTTCTTGCGCAGAGGGGCTGGGGGTACTATTCTCCGCTGTTTCTAGTCCCGAAACCGAATGGGTCCTCCCGGCCCATTCTCAACCTCAAGGCATTGAACAAGTTTGTGAAAGTTTCCAAGTTCCGTATGGAAACCCTTCGCTCTATAGTTCTGGCTTTGGAACCTGGGGACTACATGGTCTCCCTGGACATACAGGATGCTTACCTGCATATTCCTATAGCAGCGTCACATCAGCAATACCTGAGGTTTGCTATTGGCAACCTCCATTACCAGTTTCGGGCGTTACCTTTTGGTTTTACAACGGCTCTGCGAGTCTTCACCAAAGTAATGGCGGTGATGACGGTGGTACTCCGCCGTCAAAGGGTCAGGATACTGCCGTATCTGGACGACTTGTTAATTCTGGCAAATTCCCTAGAACTTCTCCTACGTCATCTGGATATGACGGTCCGGTTTCTACAAGCCCACGGGTGGCTCATCAACTGGAAGAAATCCTCCCTGATCCCTGTTCAGAGCATGGTGCATCTGGAAGCGCTATTGGACACTCATAACCAGAGGTTGCTCTTGTGTCAGGAGAAAGTCCTGAAGCTTCAGGACAGGATTCGTTGCTTCCTTTCTCGTCCGCAAGTGTTGATACATTCGGCGTTGCAGGTGCTGGGCCTCATGGTATCAGCATTAGACATGGTGGAGTATGCTCAATTCCATTCTCGCCCCCTCCAGAGGCTGATTCTAGCCAAGTGGGACGGCCTGCCTCACAGGATCAGGACTCAAATGATCTCTTTGACTCCGGAGATCCGTCTGTCGCTGCTCTGGTGGCTCCAGGACCAACAATTGTGCAGGGGCCGTCCCTTCTGGATATCCAACTGGGTCCTATTGACGACAGATGCCAGTCTAAGAGGTTGGGGTGTGGTGCTGGAGCAACACTCCCTTCAGGGTCGGTGGACCAAGGAGGAGTCCCTCCTCTCAATCAACATTCTGAAATTGCGGGCGGTCTTCCATGCATTGAACCTAGCCCAGCATTTAATTCACAACAGTCCTGTTCAAGTGCAGTCGGACAACGTCACCACAGTGGCTTACATAAATCATCAAGGCGGCACTCAAAGCCGTCTGGCAATGAAGGTATTCTCACGGATTCTACATTGGGCGGAACGCCATCTACCGGCCATATCGGCAATATTCATTCCGGGAGTCCTGAATTGAAAAGCGGACTTTCTCAATCGTCAGGACGTGCATGCCAGCGGGTGGGACCTCCATCCAGAAGTGTTTCAACTCCTAGTGGAAAAGTGGAGTCTTCCAGACGTAGATCTGATGGCGTCTCGACACAATCACAAGGTTCCGGTCTTCGGAGCACGGACAAGGGATCCTCAAGCAGCATTCGTGGATGCGCTGGCGGTGCCGTGGAGGTTTCGGCTGCCATACGTGTTCCCTCCGGTGTCACTCCTGCCCAGGGTAATTCGGAAGTTCAAGCAAGAAAAAGGAATTCTGCTTCTCATAGCTCCAGCGTGGCCCAGACGGCACTGGTTCTCAGACCTGCAGGGCCTATCGTCAGAGCGTCCAATTCTGCTTCCACAATGCCCAGACCTCCTCGTTCAGGGCCTCTGTGTCTACCAGGACCTAGCCCGGCTGTCTTTGATGGCGTGGCTCTTGAAGCTTCCGTCTTGAGGGCTAAGGGTTTTTCTGAGGAGGTCATTAAAACTATGTTGCGGGCCCGGAAACCGGCTTCTGCCCGGATTTACCATAGGGTCTGGCATTCCTACTTTGTTTGGTGCGCATCTAACAATTATGACGCTTCCAAGTTTAGTACACCCAAACTTTTGGCTTTTCTGCAGCAGGGCCTGGATTTAGGCCTGCGTCTGGCCTTCCTCAAGGTTCATATTTCTGCCTTGTCGGAGTGGTTTCAGAGAAAAATTGCAACTTTACCTGATGTTCATACTTTCACTCAGGGTGTGTTGCGTATCCAACCTCCCTATGTCCCACCTGTGGCTCCTCGTTGCAGGAGCCTCCGTTTGAACCCCTTGGTTCAGCTGATCTTAAGTGGCTTTCCCTTAAGGTGGTGTTCTTGCTGGCTATTGCCTCTGCTAGAAGAGTGTCGGATTTGGGTGCCCTTTCCTGTAGTTCCCCATATCTGATTTTTCACCGTGACCGGGCGGTTCTTCGGACTCGTCCCGGTTATTTACCGAAGGTGGTTTCCTCGTTCCACCTTAATCAGGAGATTGTGGTTCCGGCCTTTGTCTCTCCTGACTTGTCTTCCAAAGAGCGGTCTTTGGATGTGGGACAGGCTCTCCGTATATATGTGAAGAGAACTGCTTCTATTCGAAAATCTGATTCTCTTTGTTTTGTTTGGATTTCACAAATGTGGCTGGCCTGCTCACAAGCAGACCCTGGCCAGGTGGATTAGAATGGTGATTGCACATGCTTATGTGAAGGCTGGTCTGTCAGCTCCTGCTCACATTACGGCCCATTCTATTCGGTCTGTTGGACCTTCTTGAGCGCCCCAACGTGGTGCGACCCTTGAACAATTGAGCAAGGCGGCTACGTGGTCCTCCGTGAACACGTTCATAAGGTTTTATGCCTTCGATACTGCCGCTTCCCAGGATGCTTCCGTTGGATGCCGGGTTCTTGTGCCCGCTACAGTGCATCCCCTCCCATAAGGAACTGCTTTAGGACATCCCCATTGTCCATCCTTGTGGAGCCCAGTGTACCCCGCAGCAGAAAACGAGTTTTATGGTAAGAACTTACCTTTGTTAAAACTCTTTCTGCGAGGTACACTGGGCTCCACAAGGCGCCCACCCTGACGCACTTAGCTTCTTTGGGTTGGTATGGCATTAGCCGCTGACACTTCTCCTGTCGTGAGTGTGTGGTGTATGTGGCTACTAACCGTTGTCGTCTCTTTTCCTGCTACTGCATTGGGCTGGTTAACTAAAAACTGAGCTTCTGTGCAGGGAGGCGGGGTTATAGAGGAGACGGTGCTGTGCATTCTGGGAACAGTCAAAGCTTTGAGCCTGTTGGTGCCTCGGATCAAGATCCTACTCTACACCCCCATTGTCCATCCTTGTGGAGCCCAGTGTACCTCGCAGAAAGAGTTTTAACAACGGTAAGTTCTTACGATAAAACTTGTTTTTTAAAGGAGCCTCCAGCTGCCCCGCAAACCTTGCCAGCCCTCCCGGATTGTAGGGTTCCCTCCATGAAAATACTGGTGCGGGGCCCGTACAGGAGACGTGGTAGCCGTTCTGCTGTGCGGTAGAGCTGGGTAGTCTGAGCGGATGCAGTGCTGGGGGAATACCCAGCGGTGCAGTCCCTACAGTGAAGCACAATGAGCCGGAAGCCAGGGCCCTGCATTACTGTGACTGGCCCCGCCCACAACACTCTGAGTGCACAGCATGTAACATCCTGGCCCCAGCCTTCCACTTACTGCTCCTAGATGGATGTGGCTGTTTTGACCCGCAGTGCCTTCTCACACCACACTGTCCTGGAACAAACAAAGCTACAGTAAGTGGGTTGGGTACTGTGGTTAATATGGGGAAAGGGGGCTGTGTATTAAGTACTTTAATGTGGTGATGTGTGTAAAATGAGGGGGTGAGGGGTTGTGTATAATCAATATGTATGTGTATAATATAATATGGTGCTGTGTGTACTAGGTATAATATGAGGGGAAGAGTGGTAGTGTATAATACAATATATATTGTTCTGTGTGTACTGGATGTATTGTGGGGGAGGGGGGCTTGTATTATGTAATATGGTGCTAGGTATAATATGAGGGGAAGAGTGTTTGTATATAATACAATATATACGGTGCTATGTGTACTGTCTATTATGGGGAGGGTGCTGTATGTGGTAGTGTGCACTGGGTGTGTGGGTGTATACTGGTGCTGTATGTACTGGGTGTATTATGGGCGAGGGAGGGGGGCTGTATATTATGGCATATGTATATATACAAATTCACACACAATCCTGCACTAGTGTACAGTGACGGTCTCTTCTCACAAATGTTTTCTTTCTGCTTTTAGCAATATAGTTTTCACCCGCCATTGCAGGACACACCCCTGAGCAGAGGTGAAAGTATGGTGGTGCGGGCCATTAAGAGATTGGCAGCCGGTACACCGTACCGCCCATCCCGCAGCTGCTTTGAACGCTTTTGTATTAAAGTACCCATGTCATAACAGGACGATGGTTGGCTGAGAATGGTTGTCTCTCAGCCAACCAGCGGCCTGTTACCATGGTAATGGCCGCTGACGAGGTGGGGAAGCAGCGCTGTTCCTGGTTCTGTCTGTCCTACGTGCTCAGCGTGCTCTCTCCTTCCCCTGCTGCATGTGCTATGGTTCCTGGCTCTCCGTGGTGATGGCGCTGCTCAGTCTACTTGCTCCCCTGGTGTGATCCTTCCAGCTCTGGAGCTCTGGGGATTTGTCTGCAGGGATGGTGCTGCTGCTGCTCCCCATGGTGCACAGCCAGTGCTGAAGGTGAGCGCCTGCACTTGGTCCCACTCTCCCCCTTGTGGTCTCACTCTGCTCCTTGTGTCCCCCACTCTTCCCCCTGTGGCCCCACTCTCCCCACTGTGTCCCCTACTCTCCCCCCCTGTGGCTTCACTTTCCCTACTGTGTCCCCTACTCTCCCCTCTGTGGTCCCACTCTCCCCCTGTGTCCCCTACTCTCCCCCCTGTGGCTTCCATTTCCCCACTGTGTTCCCTACTCTCCCCACTGTGTCCCCTACTCTCCCCTCTGTGACCCCACTCTGCTCCTTGTGTCCCCCACGTGTCCCCTACTCTTCCCTCTGTGGCCCTACTCTGCTCCCTGTGTCCCCCACTCTCCCCCCTGTGACCCCACACTCCCCACTGTGTCCCCTACTCTTCCCACTGTGTCCCCCACTCTCCCCTCTGTGTCCCCCACTCTCCCCGCTGTGTCCCCTACACTCCCCTCTGTGGCCTCACCCTCCCACCTATGTCCCCTACTCTCCCCTCTGTGGTCCCACTCTCCCCACTGTGTCCCCTACTCTCCCCTCTGTGGTCCCACTCTCCCCACGGTGTCCTCTACTCTACCCCCTGTGGCTTCCCTTTCCCCACTGTGTCCCCTACTCTCCCCACTGTGTCTCATACTCTCCCCTCTGTGACCCCACTCTGGTCCCTGTGTCCCCTACTCTTCCCTCTGTGGCCCTACTCTGCTCCCTGTGTCCCCCACTCTCCCCCCTGTGACCCCACACTCCCCACTGTGTCCCCTACTCTTCCCATTGTGTCCCTTACTCTTCCCACTGTGTCCCCCACTCTCCCCTCTGTGGCCCCACTCTGCTCCCTGTGTCCACTACTCTTCCCCATGTGACTCCACTCTCCCTCCTGTGTCTCCTACTCTCCCCCCTGTGGCCTCACTCTCCCCCCTCATGTTGACACGCCCCAATTTTTGTGGCCACGCCCCTTGTGGCACGTGGTCATGCCCATTGCGCGCACACTGTACCACCAATTGTTTTTTTTCTGCTTGCACCACTGCCCGAGTGGCAATAAATACGCCCAAAGGTGGACTTAGACACGCCCTTTGGGCAGAGCGTGGCACACCCTCAACAGCGCACCGCACAAAGCATTCTGGTACCACCTGAAATCTCCCTGAAACTCGTTTCCAAAAGTAGGCAAGTATGGTGTTAGCTGTGCAGGAGAGGTTAGCTGAGGTGTTGGCACTGGAACAGGATGCAGGTTTTCGGGATAAACTGAGAGTGGGTGTGCAGTCCTTTGGGATTACCAGAATGTTGGAACACAAAGAAAGGTGGTGGTTAATGGGATTGTCCGTGGAAACACAAGGGCAGGTGCAGAGTTTCAGGATTGCTTGTATGCTGGAAAACAAGGGCAGGTGCAGGGTTGCAGGATTGCCCTTATACTGGAACTCATGGGCAGGTGCCGGCATTCAAGATGTTCAGTGTAGGAACACTGGAGCAGGCTTTCAGGATGTCCAATCTAGGAACACTGGAACAGGTTTTCAGGATATCCAATGTAGGAATACTGGAGCAGGTTTTTAGGTTGTCCAATGTACTGTAGGAACACTGGAAGACGTTTTCAGAATGTCCAACATAGGAACACAAGGATTCGGGAACTGGAATTCAGAATGCAGAATAGCTTCTGGAAGAGTTGTACTAATAATCCTTTGCTAATACTTCCTGACTTAAATAGGATGCCTTCACTGATGATTGGTCCATCCAATCACATGACTGAGAACCTGCTGTTCGCTAATTGGCTGGATAGCCGAGTTACAGATACTAAAATAACAAAATAGGATTTTGATACCTACCAGTAAATCCTTTTCTCCTAGTTCGTAGAGGATGCTGGGGATGACATCAAGACCATAGGGTATAGACGGGATCCGCAGGAGACATGGGCACTCTAAAGACTTTTATTGGATGTGAACTGGCTCCTCCCTCTATGCCCCTCCTCCAGACCTCAGTTGTAGGAACTGTGCCCAGGGAGACTGACATTTCGAGGAAAAGAATTACTTAACTAGTGGTGAGATATCTACCAACTCACACCCTCAACCATGCCGCACACATGGCATTCAACATAACATAACACACGCCAACAGGCATGAACCAATTGCAACAACATGCTGAAACTAAGATAACACAACCTGTGTAACTGTAATAACTAAACTGCAGGTAAAATACGCACTGGGACGGGCACCCAGCATCCTCTACGGACTAGGAGAAAAGGATTTACCGGTAGGTATCAAAATCCTATTTCTCATACATCCTAGAGGATGCTGGGGATAACATCAAGACCATGGGGTCTATACCAAAGCTCCAGTACGGGCGGGAGAGTGCGGATGACCCTGCAGCACCGATTGACCAAACTTTAGGTCCTCATCGGCCAAGGTGTCAAACTTGTAGAACTTAGCAAATGTGTTTGACCCTGACCAAGTAGCTGCTCGGCAAAGTTGTAATGCCGAGACCCCCCGGGCAGCCGCCCAGGATGAGCCCACCTTCCTAGTGGAGTGGGCCTTTACCGACGTTGGTAACGGCAATACAGCCATAGTATGAGCTTGCTGAATCGTATTCCTAATCCAACGTGCAATAGTCTGCTTGGAAGCAGGACAGCCAATCTTGATGTGAGCATACAGGACAAACAGAGCCTCTGTTTTCCGTATACGAGCTGTTCTAGCAACATAAATTTTCAAAGCTCTAACAACATCTAGAGATTTTGAATCAGTGAATGTGTCAGTAACTACTGGCACTACAATAGGTTGGTTTATGTGGAAAGATGAAACCACCTTCGGAAGAAAATGTTGATGAGTCCTCAACTCTGCCCTATCTTCATGGAAGATCAGGTAAGGGCTCTTGTGAGACAAGGCCCCCAATTCAGACATCTGCCTTGCGGATGCCAAAGCCAAAAGCATCACCACTTTCCAAGTGAGAAACTTCAACTCTATCTTTTGTAGAGGCTCAAACCAATCCGATTGAAGGAACTGCAATACCACGTTAAGGTCCCATGGTGCCACTGGAGGCACGAATGGAGGCTGGATGTGCAGAACCCCTTTCACGAAGGTCTGAACCTCTGGAAGAGAGGCCAATTGTTTTTGGAAGAACACTGACAAGGTCGAAATCTGGACCTTGATTGATCCCAATCGGAGGCCCGCCTCCACACCATCCTGCAAAAAATGGAGAAAGCGTCCTAAGTGAAACTCTTCCGTAGGAGCTTTCTTGGACTCACACCAAGACACATATTTTCTCCAAATACGGTGGTAATGTTTCGACGTTACTCCCTTTCTGGCCTGAATAAGGGTGGGGATGACTTCCTTGGGAATACCCTTCCTGGCTAGGATATGGCGCTCAACAGCCATGCCGTCAAACGTAACCACTGTAAGTCTTGGTACACGCACGGCCCCTGCTGCAGCAGGTCCTCTCAAGGAGGAAGAGGCTGAGGATCTTCTATGAGCAACTGCTGAAGATCTGGGTACCAAGCCCTCCTTGGCCAGTCTGGGGCAATGAAGATTGCTCAAACCCTTGTTTTTCTTATGATCCTGAGTACTTTTGGGATCAGCGGAAGTGGAGGGAAGACATACACTGACGGAAAAACCCACTGGGTCACCAGTGCATCCACTGCTACTGCTTGAGGGTCTCTCGACCTGGAACAGTATCTCTGAAGCTTCTTGTTGAGACGAGAAGCCATCATGTCTATTTGAGGAACTCCCCAAAGACTTGTCACCTCTGCGAAGACTTCTTGGTGGAGGTCCCACTCTCCTGGATGGAGATTGTGTCTGCTGAGGAAGTCTGCTTCCCAGTTGTCTACTCCCGGAATGAATACTGCCGACATAGCTTGTAGATGTTTTTCTGCCCAGCGAAGGATTTTTGTCGCCTCTGCCGCTCTGCTTTTCGTTCCACCCTGCCTGTTTATGTACGCGACTGCTGTTACATTGTCCGCCTGGATCTGCACGGGACGGTCTTGAAGAAGATGTACCGATTGTTGAAGGCCGTTGTAAATGGCTCTTAGCTCCAGAACGTTTATGTGAAGGCAGGCTTCCTGATGTGACCAACGTCCCTGGAAATTTTCTCCTTGAGAGACTGTTCCCCAGCCTCAGAGACTTGCATCCGTGGTTACCAGGACCCAGTCCTGAATCCCGAACCTGCTTCCCTCAAGCAGGTGAGAGCTGTGCAAACCACCAGAGGAGCGAAATCCTGGTTCTTGACGACAGGATTATCTTTCTGTGCATGTGTAGGTGTGACCTCGACCACTTGTCCAACAGGTCCCACTGGAATAGTCTGGCATGGAACCTGCCAAACTGTATGGCCTCGTAGGCCACCACCATCTTCCCCAACAACCGAATGCACTGATGGATCGACATACTTGATGGTTTCAATATCTGTTTTACCATTTTCTGGATTTCCAGAGCCTTTTCCAGTGGAAGAAATACCCTCTGAACTTCTGTGTCCTGAGTCATCCTGAGGAATGACAACCTTGTCGTCGGTTCCAATTGTGACTTTGGGTAATTTCTGATCCACCCGTGTTGTTGGAGTATTGACAGAGAGAGTGATATGTTTTGTAACAACTGCTCCCTGGATCTCGCCTTTATCAGGAGATCGTCCAGATAAGGAATTATATTGACTCATTTCTGACGAAGGAGGACCATCATCTCCGCTATCACCTTGGTAATTACCCTCGGCGCCGTGGAAAGACCGAAAGGCAACGTCTGGAATTGGTAATGGCAATCCTGAACCGCGAATCTCAGATAAGCATGGTGAGGAGGATAAATAGGAACATGCAGGTAAGCATCCTTTATGTCCACCGACACCATGTAGTCCCCCTCCTCCAGACTTGCAATCACCGCCCGAAGTGATTCCATCTTGAACTTGAACCTTCTCAGGTAGCAATTCAAATCTTTTAGATTTAGGATCGGTCTGACCGAGCCGTCCGCCTTCGGAACAACAAAGAGGCTTGAATAAAAACCCCGCCCTTGTTGTGACAACGGTACCAGGGCTATGACCTGGTCTTGACATAATTTTTAGATTGCCGCTGTTACTGCTTCTCTTTCTGGTGGAGAGACTGGCAAGGTCGATTTGAAAAATCGGCATGGAGGCACATCTTGAAACTCCAGTTTGTATCCCTGGGATACTATTTGCAACACCCAGGGATCCAGGCCAGACAGAATCCAACCCTGGCTGAAGAGTTTGAGACGTGCCCCCACCCGAGCAGCCTCCCGCAAGGGAGTTCCAGCGTCATGCTGAGGATTTGGCAGAAGTAGGGGTAGACTCCTGCTCTTAGGAACCTGTAGCCGCTGTGGGCTTTTTTCCCCTTCCCCTTCTCCTACCTGCAAAGAAGGGGGAATCTCTCACCTTTTTGTATTTATTGGGCCGAAAGGACTACATTTGCGGGTGATAGGTCTTTTTTGCCGATGCAGGCGCAGAGGGCAAAAATGTCGACTTACCTGCGGTAGCAGCCGAGACTAACGCATCCAGGCCATCGCCAAACAAGGCCTCACCTTTATATGGGAGCGCCTTCATGTTTCTTTTGGAATCCGCATCCGCGTTCCACTGGCGAATCCACAACACCCGCCTAGCCGATACTGCCATGGTAGCGGCTTGTGAACTCAAGAGTCCAATATCCTTCATTGCTTCCAGCATGTAGGCGGCAGCGTCTTTGATATTCCCTAACTTAAGGAGTATCTCATCTTTATCAATCGTGTCAATTTTTGATGACACGCTTTCTGACCATTTTTCAATAGCGCGACTCACCCATGCGCAGGCAATAGTGGGCCTGATCAGTGTACCATTGGCACCATGAATGGATTTCAATGTTGTTTCCATTTTGCGGTCTACAGGCTCTTTAAGAGGGGTTCACTACGATATGCCGGCGGTCGGGCTCCCGGCGACCAGCATACCGGCGCTGGGGGCCCGACCGCTGGCTTACCGACAGTGTGGCGAGTGCAAATGAGCCTCTTGCGGGCTCGCTGCGCTCGCCACGCTACAGGCACGGGGGCGCGCTACGCGCGCCACACTATTTTATTCTCCCTCCAGGGGGGTCGTGGACCCCCACGAGGGAGAATAAGTGTCAGTATGCCGGCTGTCGGGATCCCGGCGCCGGTAAACTGTGCGCCGGGATCCCGTCAGTCGGCATACTGAAGACCACCCCTTTAAGAGAAGCCGTGCCAGGAGCAGGGAGAATTACCTTCTTTGTCAACCTGGAAAGTGCACTGTCTAACACAGGGGGTGACTCCCATTTTTTCCTGTCCTCAGCCGGGAAAGGGTAAGCTAAGTGAATCCTTTTGGGAATACGAAATTTTTTATCAGGATTCACCCACATCCCTTCAAACAGAGCATTAAGTTTGTGTGAAGGAGGGAACGTGACTTTGGATTTCTTTTCCTTAAATAAATAAGCCTTCTCCTGAGGTACAGGAGTGGTTTCTGTAACCTCCAACACGTCCCTTATAGCCACAATCATATATTGTATCTTTATGATCTATCTCTCTGGATTCACTATCGTCAACACAAGAATCAGAGTCCGTGTCGGTATCAGTGTTTACAACATTTGCAAATGGTGTCTTATGTGACCCAGAAGGGCCACCCGCATAAGGAATAACAGCATCCTGAAAAATCACATCTTCGTTTGAGGAAAGGGTGGATCCTGCACCGACCTAGATTCAATGTACAAAAATAATAATGCTGAGGCCAGAAGTGGACAATATTACTAGGTATCAAATGTTCCTATCTGTCCGTATGGTGGTGCGCCCAGAGTCAAAAAAAGGGCAAATACAAGGAGGAAAGAGAAAAGTATGACTCTTGTTTGGGCGCACTCTTATAATATCTTAGTGTCTACTAATAAGTGATATGCCTAGAAATTAATGTAGTCTTTATTTCTACTCTTAAAATACGTGGGAACTCAACAAAAACAAAACAATAAGATTAGACATAAACAAACATTGACGTGCCAACATGGGAAGTCTATTCCAAAAAAATAGGAAATGTTCAGATCTTAATTATACTTGGATAAATGCATATAGGAAGATAGCTACATGCCATGCTGCTTCCGTCTGCCAAAGATCTGTACAAACTCTGTTTGTATTAATGCAGCCCTAGGTTGGGTTAATTTCGTGAAAGGGAGAGCCCACACACTGAATTACAATGCTGATAATTGACCACTGTCGTGGGTTAGGTAAGTGGTGATCCTGCTGTTGGTGTTGTTTCCACAGGGAAAGGGGTCTTTATACTTCACTGGGTATTCCCTAGCAGTCTCCCATCTAGGTACTGACCCAGTCCACCTCCGTTTAGCTTCCATGATCGGACGAGATTGGGCGTGGGCGCAGGGGTATGGTCGTAGGAAGATTTGACCATGTACCACCAATGAGAGTGCACCGAAAAGGAGGGATTGGTTCCTCCTCGGGAGGAAGATGATGGGGATGCGTGGGGAAGGGGAATAGTGTCGGATGTGTAGACGTGAATCTGCTGTCCACGTTAAACGGAAAAGCCATGTCTCCAGAGGGGACGCGCTCCCCAGAATCGTGGATGAGAGTTCACAGAAGGAAGAGAAGGAGGAAAAGAATAGAAGAATGAAGAGTGGTGGAAATTGATAATAAAGCCATGTTATTGTGGGTCCCTATTGGTCCCCTCAATGAATGAATACTTATAGATCATGAGTCAGGTCGCTGTTACAATGTCAAAAAGTGCAAAATCGCTGGATATAGCATGAGACTTGATATACATTTGTCCATAACATACCATGGCATTATTGAGTAATTATACACTTATACAGTGCACCTAGACCCGGAGTGCCAACGATAATGGTAGCAGAGATTCTTTCTGCAAAAACAAGTATTTTGCTAGAGCATGAAGACCTAAATAAATAAGGCAGATAAAGTATTACCCATTCAGTAATCAATCAGGCGAGGTGCCCGCAGGGAAACTGAGATGGGTTAAGCACAGTTTATAGTACCTAAAGCAAACTAAATGCGGGACCACACACCACCTGTCCCTATTGCATTAAAGGCGAGATTATACAATTATGCAATGCACCTTAACTAGGAGCACCAGCGGTAATGGTAGCAGAGATTCTTTCTGCAACAATGAATATTTAGCTGGAGCATGAAACTCTAATTAAAGAAGGCAGATAAGTATTGAATATCACCCATTCAAATGAGAGATTACAGTTATACAATGCACCTTAGTTAGGAGCACCAGCGGTAATGGTAGCAGAGATTCTTTCTGCAACATGGAATATTTGGCTGGAGCATGAAAACCTAATTAGGTAAGGCAGGTAAGTATTGAATATCACCCATTCAGTCGTCAGACAGGCGGGGTGCCCGCAGGGAAAACGCGTTTTACCCGGTCACGGGCTTGTTCACTTCCAATTCTGAGCAGCTCCTATGAGTTGAGTTCCTGGGTCAGGCATTCCCAACCGCGGTCCTCAAGGCACACCAACAGTGCAGGTTTTAGTGATATCCAGGCTGAAGCACAGATGGTTAAATCAAAATAACTGAGCTACTAATTAAGTCACCTGTGCTGAAGCCTGGATTTCGCTAAAACCTGCACTGTTGGTGTGCCTTGAGGACCGTGGTTGGGAAAGCCTGTCCTAGGTGTTTAAAAACCCCACTGTAATTGCGGTCAGCCACACTGATTAAGGCTGGGGGCGGGGTTATGATAAACGGGTGGCCTTGTCATGGGCCATCATTGACCGCATCACGCTGGGCGGACTTAGTTCCTGGCACAGGGATGGGCTCTGACGGGCGGAAGTTATACTTGGTACTTCCGCCCATGACTAATGTTGCCGTGTTGAAGTAGCTGTGTGGGCGGAAGCTGTCATGTAGACTTCCGCCCATGGTTGGTGTTGTTGTGTTGCCGTGATACGAGGGGCGGTATGCACCGCCCTGTATCAGAGTGGCAATGATGTCAGGAGAGGGGCCAGCGGTCAGAATTTCATGCTCCGCCCATCTTCCATAGCATATAATGGCTGTGGACTGTATATGCCAGCGTACATTCACCTAAATTGATACCCTCAGTCAATAAATAGATTTTTAATTTAATAAAAATGGAGACCATTATTTATTTGAGAGTAGCAAACTACCTAAATGAAAAATGAAATATGAGAAATGAAAAATGAAAGAAGAGAAATGAAAAAAAGGGAGGAAAAAAGGAAAAATGGAACTAAATACAGTGAAACATGATACCCATAAGTTGTAATACACGAAGGTTGTATTTGTGAGTAAGCAATTATTTGAGTTATAGAGTATGATTATTCATGAAGAAATGAATAAATAAATAAATAAATAAATAATAAATAGTAGGTAATAGATAATGAATCATGTTTAATATGAATGAGTAATTCTGACTTAATCAGTGGGACAATTACCAGAGGTAGCATGGTGTAATTAGTAAAGTTATTATGTTAGTATTGGGGGGGCATGATATCACCGGGGTAGGATATTCGCCAGCGATTAATGTAACTCATAGATGCGCACAGTAACTGCATGCGACTGTGGTTCATGGTGCTTATAGTGAATTGCAAACTAGCTATAATGAAGCTGTTGTGCGAATAAATAAACAAATGGGAATTGTGAATAAACATTAAATGATCATAAAAAGTGTACATGTGTATATGTGTATCTTTATTCAAAAAAGTGTGATTAATTGGTATGGGACACAACAGGTGAATGTGTTTGCATGCATGGGAAGGGAATGTGCGGATGATGTAGGAAAAGTGTGGGGGATTGCTAGTGTGTGCTGTGAGTGATGCATGTGTGAGATTGGGGGGTCATGGAGAAGAGGGATTAATGTGGCTGTGGTTATGAAATGGGAATGTGTGGGCGCACTGGGTGTGAGGAGAAGAAGGGTTAGGGAAACATGGGTGGGGGGGAGGGGGGGGGAAAGAAGAAGGGAAAGAAGGGGGTAAAAAGAGAGTGAGGAAGGGGGGATAATGTAGTGATGGTGATATGGGGAAGGGAGGGGAAAAGGGAGAGAAGAAAGAGAGGAACGGGGTGTGGAATGGTGGAAAAGAATGGGGCCAGAGGGATCTGGAGTGGGCGATGGGACTATCTGGAGAAAAAGAGGGGGATGGATGGTTTGGTTTTGTATAGTGGCGGCTTGGGGTAAGTGGGTGTGTGGAAGATGGGTTGGAGCATGGTGCGGGGGAGAGGGGGTTGTTGGACTTGTTTCGTTAAATGTTGGGGAACGTGCTGGGATAGTGAATGTGGGATGTTAGTGAGAGTGTCAACTGATTAGAAGGAAAAAAAAGGGGGAGGGGGGGGGGGAGGAAAAAGAAGAAAGAAAAAAGGAAGGGAAAAAAAAAAATGCGCTGTAGTATCATGAGGATATTGAATGATATATGAAAATCAATAAGGATTTATACATTTAACAGAGATTTTTATAGAAAGACACTGAAATTGATATTCTCGTTAAGGCCATTAGGTCGAAGACCACCCAACCTGAAGATCCACTCACTTTCTTTTTTCAAAAGTTCTTTGGTGATGTCACCGCCTCTAATTCCTAGATGGATTTGCTCCAAACCAAAGACCTTAAGGTCCTTCTGGTAATCCTTGTGACAGGTATTGAAATGTCTTGCAACTGTGGTTATTTTCTTCATGCGGGCTAGGTCCGTAGCGGCATTGCGACAAGTGCCAAGGTGTTCCAATATTCTTTCCTTGAGTTTGCGAGTTGTCATTCCTATGTATCTAATGTTACAACTGCACGTTATGCAATAAATGAGTGCATGCATGTCGCAATCAAAAAATTGCTTAATCATTATGGTGTCACCATATCTGTACACAACTGAATTGGTTTTCAAAATATGAGGGCATGCTTTGCATTTTCCGCAAGGAAAGGAACCCATCACTTTACTGTGTTCTGGTGTTTTACTTGTCATAAAGTCTGTTATCTGACTTTGTGTTGATATATTTTTGACAAAGTGACTTCTAACCAGATGGTCCTTGATGTTCCTGGACCTGCGCCAACTCATGTTGATTTTTGAGTCTATGTAGGGTGATAAATCCACATCTGACTGCAGAATGGGTAGATGTTTTTCAATTGCCTGTTTCAAGAGTTTCCATTCAGGACAGAAGGTTCCAATGAACCGTATTTTAGTCTCATCCGTCTTGGCCTTGGGCTGATGTTGGGAGATCAGAGTGTCTCTACTGGTGTGGAGTGCTTCTTTTTGAGCCCTCTTGAGAGAGCGCTGGCTGTATCCCCTCTCTGATAGGCGATTGATCAATACATTACTCTTCATCTTATAAATCCCTACCTCCGAACAATTGTGCCTCAATCTCAAAAATTCCCCCTTGGGAATGTTCTCTATGGTAATGGGGAAATGTGCGCTAGTTTGGAGGAGGATGCTGTTTGTGGCGGTCTCTTTCCGATAAAGTTCCGTGGCAAGTATGCCATCAGGTGACTTGTAAACGTGTAAGTCCAGAAAGGAAACCATGTCTTTGCTGATTGTGTGTGTTCATTTTATGTTTAAACTATTGTTATTAAGGTGATGAATAAATGACAACAAGAGTTCCTCTGTTCCATCCCAGATAATAAAGATGTCGTCTATATATCTGAGCCATATTAGTACATGTTCTGTGTACCTGTCATTGTGTTAATTGAAAACATGATTTTGTTCCCATCTTCCCAAAAATAGGTTGGCGTAGGTGGGTGCGCAGGCTGCGCCCATCGTGGTATCCCTGATTTGTAGGTAGAAACGGTCCTGAAAAGTAAAATGTTTCTTCTCTAATATGAATTTTAACAAATTGAATAGTAGGGAGTTTAAGTCATCATTGTTGCTGGGGTCTAGAAAGTATTCAACTGCCTCAAGGCCCATCTGATGGTCGATGCTAGTATATAGCGCTTCTACATCTAATGTGGCCAGTAAGAAGTGCTCCTCAAAATTGATGTCCTGTATCTTTCGGAGCAGGTCCGATGTGTCTTGTAAATAAGATGGAAGCTGCAATACGTACTCTCTAAGATGTAAGTCCAAAAAACGGCTCGGCTGTTCCAACATCCCTCCATTCCCAGACATTATTGGTCTTCCAGGTGGTCTTTGGATATTCTTGTGGACCTTGGGAAGGAGGTAGAAAGTGGGTATCCTGGGATTGGTTACTGAGAGGTATTTGTGTTCCTGTTTTGTTATTGTACCAGTTGATAATGCTTCGTCAATCAACTGGGAATATTCTCTCAAGAATTGTGGAATCGGATTGTGGGAGAGTTTCTTGTAGCAGTTCGTCTGATTCAGTTGGCGGAGTGCCTCAATAACGTACATCTCTGTCAGCCAGAGGACGATATTACCGCCCTTGTTGGACGGTTTTATCACTACATCTTTCCACGCATGTATCTCCCTTAATGCTTGTCTTTCCTCCCTTTTCAGGTTGTCAGGGAATATGTGTTGCTTACTGAGGTTCCTCATATGGATATTATCGAATTCCTTGGCAACCATATTTAAAAATACTCGCACTTCAGGGCTGTTGTCGTCTGAGGGAAAGAAATTGGATTTGCCTTTACACATTGGACGTCGATTAAGTGTGGTGTCCATGTTGGATTCAAAATATAGTTCTTCCAGGATATCCAGTGTGTTAGCGTCCTCCTCGGTTAGATTAATTTCGGAATTATCATCCATTTGTTGATTTCTTTTTGCAAAAATTTTTTTTAAGAAGAGTTTTCGGCCAAATAATCTTAGATCCTTTTCCCATAAAAATATATTGAAGATTTAGTGGGAGAAAAGGAAAGGCCTTTGCTGAGGACATTTGATTGTGCTGGGGTGAGGATTTTGTAAGATAGGTTAATTATTGTTAAACGTTGAGAAATGGTCGGATCTACCGTATTTTCCGCCTCTGGCGTTCCGTGTACCTTGATGTCCGTGGTGTGTCCCATTTGGGATCTTGTCCCGTGTCTCTTACCTGCCTTACCTAATTAGGTTTTCATGCTCTAGCCAAATATTCTATGTTGCAGAAAGAATCTCTGCTACCATTACCGCTGGTGCTCCTAACTAAGGTGCATTGTATAACTGTATAATCTCTCATTTGAATGGGTGATATTCAATACTTATCTGCCTTCTTTAATTAGGGTTTCATGCTCCAGCTAAATATTCATTGTTGCAGAAAGAATCTCTGCTACCATTACCGCTGGTGCTCCTAGTTAAGGTGCATTGTATAATTGTATAATCTCGCATTTAATGCAATAGGGACAGGTGGTATGTGGTCCCGCATTTAGTTTGCTTTAGATACTATAAACTGTGCTTACCCCATCTCCGTTTCCCTGCGGGCACCTCGCCTGATTGATAACTGAATGGGTAATACTTTATCTGCCTTATTTATTTAGGTCTTCGTGCTCTAGCAAAATACTTGTTTTTGCAGAAAGACTCTCTGCTACCATTATCGTTGGCACTCTGGGTCTAGGTGCACTGTATAAGTGTATAATTACTCAATAATGCTATGGTATGTTATGGACAAATGTATATCAAGTCTCATGCTATATCCAGTGATTTTGCACTTTTTGACATTGTAACAGCGACCTATTGACTCAGGATCTATAAGTATTCAATCATTGAGGGGGCCAATAGGGACCCACAATAACGTGGCTTTATTATCAATTTCAACCACTCTTCATTCTTCTATTCTTCTATTCTTTTCCTCCTTCTCTTCCTTCTGTAAACTCTCATCCACGATTCTGGGGAGCGCTTCCCCTCTGGAGACACGGCTTTTCCGTTTAACGTGGACAGCAGATTCACGTCTACACATCCGACGCTATTCCCCTTCCCCATGCATCCCCATCATCTTCCTCCCGAGGAGGAACCAATCCCTCCTTTTCGGTGCACTCTCATTGGTGGTACAGGGTCAAATCTTCCTACGACCATACCCCTACGCCCACGCTCAATCTCGTCCGATCTTGGAAGCTAAACGGAGGCGGGCTGGGTCAGTACATAGACGGGCGACTGCTAGGGAATACCCAGTGAAGTAGGAAGACCCCTTTCCCTGCGGAAACAACACCAACAGCAGGATCACCACTTATACCCGCTCCTACTTTTCCTTGAACTAGATCCCATTTCTGTCTTATCCCTCGTACCTAACCCACGACAGTGGTCAATTATCAGAATTGTAATTCAGTGTGTGGTTTCTCCCGCTCACGAAATTAACCCAACCTAGGGCTGCATTAATACAAACAGAGTTTGTACAGATCTTTGGCAGACGGAAGCAGCATGGGATGTAGCTATCTTCCTATATGCATTTATCCAAGTATAATTAAGATCCGAACATTTCCTATTTTTTTGGAATAGACTTCCCATGTTGGCACGTCAATGTTTGTTTATGTCTAATCTTATTGTTTTGTTTTTGTTGAGTTCCCACGTATTTTAAGAGTAGAAATAAAGACTACATTCATTTTTAGGCATATCACTTATCAGTAGACACTAAGATATTATAAGAGTGCGCCCAAACAAGAGTCATACTTTTCTCTTTCCTCCTTGTAAAATCACATCTTCCACACATTTTCTCCAGCATGCAGCCTTAGATTCAGACTTATCTAACCTTCGGTTAATCAGATGCATACTGTCACGTATCTCTTTCACCCATGCAGGCTCTTGGTGTGCCGGTAGCGCCACTACATTACAACTCTGTGTCCCTAAAATGGCTTCCTCCGGGGAGGAACTTCCTGCCTCAGACATGCCTCACACATGTGCAGCACACTCACAGACACACTGGGACTTATTTTGGGGACAGACCCACAGTAAAATCTGTCAGAGGGACACAGGATAGGAGCAGCCAGTTCACAATCCCAGCGCCAGTGTTGCCTGTGAACACAGTATGCCCACAGCCCAACAGCGCTTTTAAATAGTAATTTACACTACTAAATGCACCACAATCACTTTGTGCCCCCCCTTAAAAGCACCCTGTACTTGTCATAAGTGGAGGAGAGGACCAGGGTGTTCTCTGCAGCCTGAGGAAAGAGAGAAAATGGTGCTGAGCAGTGTGCTGGCTGCTTGAGGAAGAAGCTCCGCCCCCGCAATGGAGCATCCTTACACTCAGTATACTTTCTAATATTTATACTGGCGGGGGGTAGGGCTGTGCCAGCGGCATCTTATGCCCCCTTTTAGCCAGTTTGAGGTATTTTTCTTGCTGCCCAGGGCGCCCCCCCCGCGCCCTGCACCCTTCAGTGCCTGTGTGTGTGGGCAGCAATGGCGCGCTGTGCTCCTGCCAGCCGTGCTTCACCTCAGCTGTCACTTACTTGATTGAAGATCATTCTTCTCATACTCACCTGTCTTCTGACTTCTGGCTCTGCGAGGGGGGTGATGGCGTGCTGTGGGAGTGAGCATCTAGACACGGATAGCGTTCAGTACCCTTCAGGAGCTAATGGTGTCCTGTCAGCCAGAAGCAGAGCCATGAAACTCTTTAGGAAGTTGGTTCTGCATCTGCCCCCTCAGTCCCACGAAGCAGGGAGTCTGATGCCAGCAGATCTCCCTGAAAATAAAAAACCTAACATAAGTCTTTTCAGGGAAACTCAGTAGAGCTCCTCAGAGTGCATCCAGTCAGCCTGGGCACATTTCTAAAACTGAGGTCTGGAGGAGGGGCATAGAGGGAGGAGCCAGATCACACCCAATGAAAAGTCTTTAGAGTACCCATGTCTCCTGCAGATCCCGTCTATACCCCATGGTCTTGATGTCATCCCCAGCATCCACTAGGACGTATGAGAAATTTGACTTATTATTTATAACCAAGGATGTTGCAGGACTTGTCCACATATTCATAAGCACCAGAGTGAATGTGTGTAATATAGTAGATATGCTAGTGTCAAACTGCAATGATCTTTATGTAAACCACTAGTTATCAGCCCATCAAAATGCGCGCCCGAAGCAACACTTGAATCCAGCGGGATAGTTCCTCTACTATCCACGGCACCAACTATTATCTTTAGTAACCCGCTTCGATCGCCACCGAGCCCGAAGCGTGGCGATCGAAGCGAGACTGCAAGGGTACTTTTCAGGTACCTTGTTCGGTCGTAGCTCCTCCCCCTGGTGACGTGTCTCCTCCCCTAGTGATGTCAGAAGGTCCCTTCTCCCACTCCGATTTAGAACCAACCCTTTTATTATATAGGATATATGTAATGATATGTCCAATTGGTGAGGTCACTTCCTGTGACTTGTGATTGGCTGTCTTTACTTTACATATCAGGTTCTCCACACTTTCAGCATGTCTTGATAAAGGACTCATGGAGACCAAAATGCAAGGAGGAGTGTGAACAGCCATCTATATTATTTGTACTTTAAAGGTATGCTTCATTGAAATCTTTCTACTTGTAAGCAGAACCTTTTTCTATTTCTCAACATTCGCATACTATATATGGACTCTTTTTGTACTGCTGTTGATCTATCAAGTCTGGTACTTGTGGACTATGAACTTTCTTGAATATTTTTTTTTATTTTTTATTTTTGGATATTGTGTGTACTTGTTTTCCCTTTGTTTGGGGACTTGTTTAATAAATCTGATTTTTAATTTATCTTTGGCTTTATCTTTGGGATATACCATGTGGATGTGAGATGATCCAAGAAAGAAATCTCCAGACGCACATTATTAAAGAAGCTGTTATACAGTATGTGTACAACCGTCTTTAATACCATGAGTGTGGTATGCTTAACATTACCTGAAACCCTCTTGTATGTTAAAGAAACCTTTATATGCGTGATCTTACTCTGCACTAATAGTGAGTTGGGTATGCTTATTAAGCATTTTGGTCTATACACACAAGCAGAGGAGCGTCTCTGGTCATTTGGAGTCTTGCCTCAAATAAACATGAGAATACGAAGAGTCAAGAACTGGAGAGAAAAGGAAAACCACACAAAAAAGGATTGTGACCAAACTCTCGAAAAAGGAACGTATTGTTGGGGCTACTCAAAGTTGGTTGCAGATTTTGCTATCTCACAAAAATCACATGCTGGGGGCCGACCAGCGCAGGACAAGGCTGCCCTACATGTGTGGCACCACCCTGCGATGTGATCATAATTCAGTTTCAATCACATCGCAAAAACCTCAAATAAAGGTTGACCTCTACCTATGCATCATGGCTGCGTATGCAGGGGCGTCGCCACCATGTTTCCAATCATAGGAAATGCAGTCACCATCTGGCCCCGAAAACGCCATGACACGCCTGCATTTCCTGCTTTCTTCCCCACAGTGTAGGATCACCCATTAATCACTATGTGATCGCATACTTCCGGGATGTGATCGTATAGTGAAGTGTCATGCACGTGCATTGCGGCCGCTGTTCATGTGCAGTGTCTCGAAAATTGTCTCTTTTGCGATTTTTAGGACACTGCTTCCATCTCTGAATAGCCCCCAGTATCTTTATTATTATTTTAATGCTTTATTTATATGGGGACACATGGGATCTGGAACACCCAATTACAGTGTACATAAACAAATAAGCAAAACAGGAAAACAGCAACTTACAATTCAATACAATATAGGACAAGTACAGGGTATATAAACATAGCTACATCAGCAGACAACACTGACATAAGTATGAGGGAATCAGAAAACCAAAGTAATTTGCTGCTGTCAAAGGGAGTATTGAAAAGAAAATAGGTTAAGTACTACCCCTTTCACATCACCATTGCTGGATCCCACCCGGGAATTGGAAACGGGTCCTTCCCGGGTGGGATCCGGCATTGGACGCTGCTGCTGGCTTCCCCTACCCGACAATATACCGGACGGGTTGCCATAGCAGCAGGGTGCACAGCCAGCAGCAGGGGCAGAGGCGGCACTGGGAGATAAATTCATCTCCACACCGCCTCTCCCTGTTGTAGTGAATGGGTCCCGGGTCGCATCGACCTGGGAGCCCATTTACGCTGCCACTGACTCGGTATTCCACCCAGGAATAACACTGCTTTGTTCCCAGGTTGAATTACCGGGTCAGGCGACCCGGGATTTTGACTATGGCGCATTCACACCGCGCGCCGACCCGGCAATATGCTGGGTCGATACCGAGTTACTTGTGCGGTACGAAAGGGGTATAATAGACGGAAAAGCACAAGAGGGAAGACGGCCCTGCTCGTGAGAGCTTACATTCTAAAGATCATTGTTCTACATTAGCGCCCTGGAGTCCATTCTTCTCTATTTTTGATTTCCAATCTGACAACGTTTAAGGCTGCTTTCTGTGTCATCTATTAAGGGCCCATCATTGAATATTTTCAAAGCATATCAGGTGAATATTTTTAGTATGCTGAAAACAAGTTGCTTCTTCTAACTTGTGACCAACAGGTGTCACTAATACAGTACCAGTGTTTTAATAATTCTTTATGTACCCAGTTGAACACCATTTGGCAAACTCATTTATAGGGCTAGATGTAATAGGATGCAATATTTTCAGGTGTCCTAAAAACCGCATAAAATCGCACTTTTTTTTAGGGTTAAAACAATTCATATGCGATTTTTGTTGATTTTTAGTAATAAAAACATGCGATTTTTAGCACATCTTCATTATTTTGTGCACTCCAGTGAGATCCGTGCATGCTTCTGACTGTAAAAGTAAAGAAATAGTTTAAATAACAAACAAAAAACAGAATTTTAATACCTACCGGTAAATCCTTTTCTCCTAGTCCGTAGAGGATGCTTCAGTACCATGGGGTATAGAGGGTTCCTCAGGAGCCATGGGCACTTTAAGACTTTTTCAGAGTGTGAACTGGCTCCTCCCTCTATGCCCCTCCTCCAGACCTCAGTATAGGAACTGTGCCCAGGGAGATGGACATTTCGAGGAAAGAATTTACTTTTAAGTTAATGGTGAGATTCCTACCAGCTCACACATCAACCATGCCGCACAACATGGTATTTAACAAAACACATGCCAACATTTTCAACAAAATAACAACTGCAGGTAAAGTACGCACTGGGCTGGGTGCCCAGCATCCTCCATGGACTAGGAGAAAAGGATTTACCAGTGGGTATTAAAATCCTGTTTTCTCATATGTCCTAGAGGATGCTGGGGTCCACTTCAGTACCATGGGGTTACAGCAAAGCTCCAGTACGGGCGGGAGAGTGCGGATGACCCTGCAGCACCAATTGACCAAACTGTAGGTCCTCATCGGCCAAGGTGTCAAACTTATAAAACTTAGCAAGCGGGTTTGCCCCTGACCAAGTAACTGCTCGGCAAAGTTGCAATGCCGAGACCCCCCGGGCAGCCGCCCAGGATGAGCCCACCTTTCTAGTAGAATGGGCATTCACCGAATTCGGTACCGACAATCCTGCCGTGGAATGAACATGTGCAGAAAGAGTTAGATTTGGGTGGGTTATTTTATTTCTGTGCAGGGTAAATACTGGCTGCTTTATTTTTACACTGCAAATTAGATTGCAAATTGAACACACCACACCCAAATCTAACTCTCTCTGCACATGTTAAATCTGCCTCCCCTGCAGTGCACATGGTTTTGCCCAACTGCTAACAAAATTCCTGCTGTGATCAACTTGGAATTACCCCCTTTGTACTGGAAAAAGACTTAGGTGTTCACATACTGTAGATAGCAAACTAAGCAGCAGTACCCAAAGTAGGATTGCAGCAAAGAAGGCTAACAAGGTATTAGCATGTATAAAGCGGGAAATTGATGCAAGGGATGAGAGTGTTATACTCCCATTATATAAATCCCTAGTGAGGCCACATCTTGAATACTGTGCACAATTTTGGGCACCATACTACAAAAAGGATATCCTGGAACTAGAGAAAGTTCAGAGGCAGGCGACCAAACTAATTGAGGGGTGATGGAGATGCTGGAATACGAGGAAAGGCTTGCAAGACTAGGCATGTTTACACTGGAAAAGAGGAGACTAAGAGGGGACATGATCAACATCTACAAATATATAAAGGGACAATATACAGAGCTTGCAGGGGATCTGTTTTTGGTAAGATCAATGCAGAGGACACGTGGACATCCGCTTAGGTTAGAGGAGAGGAGATTTTGCACACAGAGACATAAAGGTGTCTTCACGGTAAGGACAATACGTGTTTGGAATTCTCTGCCTGAGAGAGTAGTAGTGGCGGATTCGGTCAACACCTTTAAGAATGGGCTAGATAAGTACCTAATGGATAAGGATATACAGGGCTATGGTGCGTAGTCACACACTATAGTTATTAAAAAAAGAGAGGCATAAACACAATGGCAGACATTAGAAACAGACAAAATTAATCCTAAAAATAATACGGCATAGGAGACCACAAATAGGTTGAACTGGACGGACAAATTGTCTTTTTTCAACCACTGAAACTATGTATGTTACTATGTACTATGTATGTATTTAAACATACTGTACATGCACACTTACACACTCACACATACTTACCTAGTGTCCCACAGAGCCCCTCAGTTGCCTTGTCAAGTAGAGTCCACGAGTACCTGTAAAAAATTTTTTATACTCATCTGATCCTGTGTAGATCGGTCCTCTTTGGTCCATGTAGGCATCCACAGGGTTAAAAAAAAAAACGAGAAAAAAACACAAAAAGCGAACCACGAAATTAAAGGGGTCATGGACATGGATCCCCTTTCCCCCGAATGCCGGGACCCCTTGTGACTTATGTCACTAGAGGATCCGCCAGCCAATCAGGGAGCGCTATGTCATAGCACGCTCCTGATTGGCCGTGCACTCCTGGCCTATCAATCATGATAGGATCACGATCACGATCCTACATTATAGTCAATGGTGGGAACTTTGCGGTCTGCGGTAGACCGCAAGGTTAATTGAGGTCACCCTTTTTTGTTTGTTCTACACTGCTGCATGCATCTTTTTACCTTTGCTCCACCAGCTAAACTGCAATCCAGGACTTGCTGGCAGGTGTAGTTTCAGTGGCACACACAGGGGGAGTTTCCAAGTACCTGGAAACACCCCCCTGATGTGCCCAACTTTTTATTTTTGAGACGGAGACAGCAGTGTCTCCGTCTTAGTAACATCTGCGATTGTGACCGCAATCGTGGACCTGCTCCTGCAGCAGAGAGCTACGTACAATAGCTCTCTGCATAGAGAATGTCCGGGGGGAGCTGCTGGCTGCACATGCTCAGCCATAGCAGCTCCCTCCATCCTCACAGTGGCTGCTGCTAGTGTGCTCCTGCCTCCCAGACCCTGGTGCCTGGTATGTATAACATATACAGTATGTATACTGTATATGAAGTTTGTGTGTTCGTATGTATTTTTAGGTATGTATTTATGTAAGTATGTGTGTTTGTGTGCTTGTGTATGTCTGTATGTTTGTGTATGTATGTGTGTATATATGAATCTGTGTGCTATATATATATATATATATATGTGTATTTATACACATATATACACATATATACACATATATATATATATATATATATACATATATAGAAGTTTGAGATTGTCAAACTGATACCTGTGTGAGTTTGTTTGAACGTAATGTTTTATTATCACTTATGGATTGACAGGAAGTGACATATGTGGGTGTGTTTGGCCTACTCAGATTGGTGATGGTATAAATATCTGTACATGTGAGCTTGCTGAACATGCTGCTTCTGGTGCCCTGTCACCAACAACACTGCTTTTGCTGTCTTGACAAAGATCATTCTAATATAATCGAAACGTCGACCTACGGATGTACCAATAAATGATCTTCTGACTTTCTTTTATGAAAATTTGGTGAGTGCCCTCTTTTTTCAAAGACTAGTATCAGGAACTCACTATTCCTTGGGGTTGAGCACCACCGTTTTGGCCCCTACTAAATACAGCCTTGTGCGGATGTCTACGGCTTCTACATTTTGGCAGTTTGTGTACTCTGATACTACTATTGCCATCATCCAGCACCTGTGGACTTATTCTTCTTTTTGATATATAGAGTATCAGAAATGTTCTATATGTATGTGTTGGTTGGTATTGCAACAGTGTTCCAGGTTGTATGATGTATCAGCTTGTTCTAGTGAACCTGTTGGTTTTAATTGTATGTCTATTGTTATGAGATTAGACCAAGATTTTGATAAAAAAAATTTTTTTTGTAATTTTGTGCTGTTGACCACGCCATGAAACTCTATTGTGCCCCTATCTATTTTCCCATTTATAATTATTTGGTATAAAGGCCTTTTGTCATGTCGCTTGGGGCAAGTAATATACTTGATGAAGTAACGCTCAATTTAGCACAAAACAACTTTGTCTCACTCACTGATGACGATGCTGAAAAAGTTTTATTCGATCACCATGATTTCCAAAAATTACCTGACGATACACCTATTGATTTGTATCACAAGGTGTTGAAATTAAGGAAAAGGGAAGTTGATCTTACCCTACACGGCCAATTCCTCTCTGACTATTACAGGAATAAAAATATTCCTCGTGGCTTTAGAGTCAATAATACTCCCACCATCGGGCGAAATAACTTGTTGTTTTGCACCCGTTTGTGTGGAGTATTAAATAAATGCTCCCTTGATTTGATACTTCTTGTGATAGAAGAAGTGGGTGTAGAACTAGTTAAAGTCAGACAAGAACTCTCTGATTTTAACACACTACATCTTACTACACTTACACGTGAGAAATCTGAGAATTGGATTGAATTACTAAAAGAACAGATAGCCACCTACCAACGTGACCTTATTGCCTTTAAATGAAAAAAATTGGATACTGTAAACTCAGACTATTCTAATCATCAGGTTTATAGGTGGTTAAAAGGAGACTCTAGAAACTCCACACGTAGATTCCAACATAATTTTTGTTCTAGACCACAGAGACAGTACGACAGTTCTTCCCAATCCAACTCTGATAGTGAGTTCACTGACTCAAGGCCACCTAGGGGTGATTTTTTTAGGTCGGGGTACTCGCAAAAATACTCCTCCAGAAAGACGTCCCCCAAATACCCGACAAGGAGGGGCGGGAGGAAACACAAGAAAGGTCAGGGGTGCAAAGACTTAACAACTGTCTTTAATTTATCCACCACTTCTTTAACTACCACTGAGATGGAAGTTCTCTCGCTGGGACTGTCCTTTGTCCCTACGGTGAGACTAGAGATGAGCGCCTGAAATTTTTCGGGTTTTGTGTTTTGGTTTTGGGTTCGGTTCCGCGGCCGTGTTTTGGGTTCGAACGCGTTTTGGCAAAACCTCACCGAATTATTTTTGTCGGATTCGGGTGTGTTTTGGATTCGGGTGTTTTTTCCCAAAAACACTAAAAAACAGCTTAAATCATAGAATTTGGGGGTCATTTTGATCCCAAAGTATTATTAACCTCAAAAACCATAATTTACACTCATTTTCAGTCTATTCTGAATACCTCACACCTCACAATATTATTTTTAGTCCTAAAATTTGCACCGAGGTCGCTGTGTGAGTAAGATAAGCGACCCTAGTGGCCGACACAAACACCGGGCCCATCTAGGAGTGGCACTGCAGTGTCACGCAGGATGTCCCTTCCAAAAAACCCTCCCCAAACAGCACATGACGCAAAGAAAAAAAGAGGCGCAATGAGGTAGCTGTGTGAGTAAGATTAGCGACCCTAGTGGCCGACACAAACACCGGGCCCATCTAGGAGTGGCACTGCAGTGTCACGCAGGATGGCCCTTCCAAAAAACCCTCCCCAAACAGCACATGACGCAAAGAAAAAAAGAGGCGCAATGAGGTAGCTGACTGTGTGAGTAAGATTAGCGACCCTAGTGGCCGACACAAACACCGGGCCCATCTAGGAGTGGCACTGCAGTGTCACGCAGGATGGCCCTTCCAAAAAACCCTCCCCAAACAGCACATGACGCAAAGAAAAAAAGAGGCGCAATGAGGTAGCTGACTGTGTGAGTAAGATTAGCGACCCTAGTGGCCGACACAAACACCGGGCCCATCTAGGAGTGGCACTGCAGTGTCACGCAGGATGTCCCTTCCAAAAAACCCTCCCCAAACAGCACATGACGCAAAGAAAAAAAGAGGCGCAATGAGGTAGCTGTGTGAGTAAGATTAGCGACCCTAGTGGCCGAAACAAACACCGGGCCCATCTAGGAGTGGCACTGCAGTGTCACGCAGGATGTCCCTTCCAAAAAACCCTCCCCAAACAGCACATGACGCAAAGAAAAAAAGAGGTGCAATGAGGTAGCTGTGTGAGTAAGATTAGCGACCCTAGTGGCCGACACAAACACCGGGCCCATCTAGGAGTGGCACTGCAGTGTCACGCAGGATGTCCCTTCCAAAAAACCCTCCCCAAACAGCACATGACGCAAAGAAAAAAAGAGGCGCAATGAGGTAGCTGACTGTGTGAGTAAGATTAGCGACCCTAGTGGCCGACACAAACACCGGGCCCATTTAGGAGTGGCACTGCAGTGTCACGCAGGATGTCCCTTCCAAAAAACCCTCCCCAATCAGCACATGATGCAAAGAAAAAGAAAAGAAAAAAGAGGTGCAAGATGGAATTATCCTTGGGCCCTCCCACCCACCCTTATGTTGTATAAACAAAACAGGACATGCACACTTTAACCAACCCATCATTTCAGTGACAGGGTCTGCCACACGACTGTGACTGATATGACGGGTTGGTTTGGACCCCCCCCAAAAAAGAAGCAATTAATCTCTCCTTGCACAAACTGGCTCTACAGAGGCAAGATGTCCACCTCATCTTCACCCTCCGATATATCACCGTGTACATCCCCCTCCTCACAGATTATCAATTCGCCCCCACTGGAATCCACCATCTCAGCTCCCTGTGTACTTTGTGGAGGCAATTGCTGCTGGTCAATGTCTCCGCGGAGGAATTGATTATAATTCATTTTAATGAACATCATCTTCTCCACATTTTCTGGATGTAACCTCGTACGCCGATTGCTGACAAGGTGAGCGGCGGCACTAAACACTCTTTCGGAGTACACACTTGTGGGAGGGCAACTTAGGTAGAATAAAGCCAGTTTGTGCAAGGGCCTCCAAATTGCCTCTTTTTCCTGCCAGTATAAGTACGGACTGTGTGACGTGCCTACTTGGATGCGGTCACTCATATAATCCTCCACCATTCTATCAATGTTGAGAGAATCATATGCAGTGACAGTAGACGACATGTCCGTAATCGTTGTCAGGTCCTTCAGTCCGGACCAGATGTCAGCATCAGCAGTCGCTCCAGACTGCCCTGCATCACCGCCAGCGGGTGGGCTCGGAATTCTGAGCCTTTTCCTCGCACCCCCAGTTGCGGGAGAATGTGAAGGAGGAGATGTTGACAGGTCGCGTTCCGCTTGACTTGACAATTTTGTCACCAGCAGGTCTTTCAACCCCAGCAGACCTGTGTCTGCCGGAAAGAGAGATCCAAGGTAGGCTTTAAATCTAGGATCGAGCACGGTGGCCAAAATGTAGTGCTCTGATTTCAACAGATTGACCACCCGTGAATCCTTGTTAAGCGAATTAAGGGCTGCATCCACAAGTCCCACATGCCTAGCGGAATCGCTCCCTTTTAGCTCCTTCTTCAATGCCTCCAGCTTCTTCTGCAAAAGCCTGATGAGGGGAATGACCTGACTCAGGCTGGCAGTGTCTGAACTGACTTCACGTGTGGCAAGTTCAAAGGGCATCAGAACCTTGCACAACGTTGAAATCATTCTCCACTGCACTTGAGACAGGTGCATTCCATCTCCTATATCGTGCTCAATTGTATAGGCTTGAATGGCCTTTTGCTGCTCCTCCAACCTCTGAAGCATATAGAGGGTTGAATTCCACCTCGTTACCACTTCTTGCTTCAGATGATGGCAGGGCAGGTTCAGTAGTTTTTGGTGGTGCTCCAGTCTTCTGTACGTGGTGCCTGTACGCCGAAAGTGTCCCGCAATTTTTCTGGCCACCGACAGCATCTCTTGCACGCCCCTGTCGTTTTTAAAAAAATTCTGCACCACCAAATTCAAGGTATGTGCAAAACATGGGACGTGCTGGAATTTGCCCATATTTAATGCACACACAATATTGCTGGCGTTGTCCGATGCCACAAATCCACAGGAGAGTCCAATTGGGGTAAGCCATTCCGCGATGATCTTCCTCAGTTGCCGTAAGAGGTTTTCAGCTGTGTGCGTATTCTGGAAAGCGGTGATACAAAGCGTAGCCTGCCTAGGAAAGAGTTGGCGTTTGCGAGATGCTGCTACTGGTGCCGCCGCTGCTGTTCTTGCTGCGGGAGTCCATACATCTACCCAGTGGGCTGTCACAGTCATATAGTCCTGACCCTGCCCTGCTCCACTTGTCCACATGTCCATGGTTAAGTGGACATTGGGTACAACTGCATTTTTTAGGAGACTGGTGAGTCTTTTTCTGACGTCCGTGTACATTCTCGGTATCGCCTGCCTAGAGAAGTGGAACCTAGATGGTATTTGGTAACGGGGGCACACTGCCTCAATAAATTGTCTAGTTCCCTGTGAACTAACGGCGGATACCGGACGCACGTCTAACACCAACATAGTTGTCAAGGACTCAGTTATCCGCTTTGCAGTAGGATGACTGCTGTGATATTTCATCTTCCTCGCAAAGGACTGTTGAACAGTCAATTGCTTACTGGAAGTAGTACAAGTGGGCTTACGACTTCCCCTCTGGGATGACCATCGACTCCCAGCGGCAACAACAGCAGCGCCAGCAGCAGTAGGCGTTACACGCAAGGATGCATCGGAGGAATCCCAGGCAGGAGAGGACTCGTCAGACTTGCCAGTGACATGGCCTGCAGGACTATTGGCATTCCTGGGGAAGGAGGAAATTGACACTGAGGGAGTTGGTGGGGTGGTTTGCGTGAGCTTGGTTACAAGAGGAAGGGATTTACTGGTCAGTGGACTGCTTCCGCTGTCACCCAAAGTTTTTGAACTTGTCACTGACTTATTATGAATGCGCTGCAGGTGACGTATAAGGGAGGATGTTCCGAGGTGGTTAACGTCCTTACCCCTACTTATTACAGCTTGACAAAGGGAACACACGGCTTGACACCTGTTGTCCGCATTTCTGGTGAAATACCTCCACACCGAAGAGCTGATTTTTTTGGTATTTTCACCTGGCATGTCAACGGCCATATTCCTCCCACGGACAACAGGTGTCTCCCCGGGTGCCTGACTTAAACAAACCACCTCACCATCAGAATCCTCCTGGTCAATTTCCTCCCCAGCGCCAGCAACACCCATATCCTCCTCATCCTGGTGTACTTCAACACTGACATCTTCAATCTGACTATCAGGAACTGGACTGCGGGTGCTCATTCCAGCACTTGCAGGGGGCGTGCAAATGGTGGAAGGCGCATGCTCTTCACGTCCAGTGTTGGGAAGGTCAGGCATCGCAACCGACACAATTGGACTCTCCTTGTGGATTTGGGATTTCAAAGAACGCACAGTTCTTTGCGGTGCTTTTGCCAGCTTGAGTCTTTTCAGTTTTCTAGCGAGAGGCTGAGTGCTTCCATCCTCATGTGAAGCTGAACCACTAGCCATGAACATAGGCCAGGGCCTCAGCCGTTCCTTGCCACTCCGTGTGGTAAATGGCATATTGGCAAGTTTACGCTTCTCCTCCGACAATTTTATTTTAGGTTTTGGAGTCCTTTTTTTACTGATATTTGGTGTTTTGGTTTTGACATGCTCTGTACTATGCCATTGGGCATCGGCCTTGGCAGACGACGTTGCTGGCATTTCATCGTCTCGGCCATGACTAGTGGCAGCAGCTTCAGCACGAGGTGGAAGTGGATCTTGATCTTTCCCTAATTTTGGAACCTCAACATTTTTGTTCTCCATATTTTAATAGGCACAACTAAAAGGCACCTCAGGTAAACAATGCAGATGGATGGATTGGATACTAGTATACAATTATGGACGGGCTGCCGAGTGCCGACACAGAGGTAGCCACAGCCGTGAACTACCGCACTGTACTGTGTCTGCTGCTAATATATAGACTGGTTGATAAAGAGATAGTATACTCGTAACTAGTATGTATGTATAAAGAAAGAAAAAAAAACCACGGTTAGGTCACTGGTATATACAATTATGGACGGGCTGCCGAGTGCCGACACAGAGGTAGCCACAGCCGTGAACTACCGCACTGTACTGTGTCTGCTGCTAATATATAGACTGGTTGATAAAGAGATAGTATACTCGTAACTAGTATGTATGTATAAAGAAAGAAAAAAAAACCACGGTTAGGTCACTGGTATATACAATTATGGACGGGCTGCCGAGTGCCGACACAGAGGTAGCCACAGCCGTGAACTACCGCACTGTACTGTGTCTGCTGCTAATATATAGACTGGTTGATAAAGAGATAGTATACTCGTAACTAGTATGTATGTATAAAGAAAGAAAAAAAAACCACGGTTAGGTCACTGGTATATACAATTATGGACGGGCTGCCGAGTGCCGACACAGAGGTAGCCACAGCCGTGAACTACCGCACTGTACTGTGTCTGCTGCTAATATATAGACTGGTTGATAAAGAGATAGTATACTCGTAACTAGTATGTATGTATAAAGAAAGAAAAAAAAACCACGGTTAGGTGGTATATACAATTATGGACGGGCTGCCGAGTGCCGACACAGAGGTAGCCACAGCCGTGAACTACCGCACTGTACTGTGTCTGCTGCTAATATATAGACTGGTTGATAAAGAGATAGTATACTCGTAACTAGTATGTATGTATAAAGAAAGAAAAAAAAACCACGGTTAGGTCACTGGTATATACAATTATGGACGGGCTGCCGAGTGCCGACACAGAGGTAGCCACAGCCGTGAACTACCGCACTGTACACTGGTTGATAAAGAGATAGTAGTATACTCGTAACAACTAGTATGACGACGGTATAAAGAATGAAAAAAAAACCACGGTTAGGTGGTATATAATACAATTATGGTTGGACGGACTGCCTGCCGAGTGCCGACACAGAGGTAGCCACAGCCGTGAACTACCGCACTGTACACTGGTTGATAAAGAGATAGTAGTATACTCGTAACAACTAGTATGACGACGGTATAAAGAATGAAAAAAAAACCACGGTTAGGTGGTATATAATACAATTATGGTTGGACGGACTGCCTGCCGAGTGCCGACACAGAGGTAGCCACAGCCGTGAACTACCGCACTGTACACTGGTTGATAAAGAGATAGTAGTATACTCGTAACAACTAGTATGACGACGGTATAAAGAACGAAAAAAAAACCACGGTTAGGTGGTATATATTATAATACAATTATGGATGGACGGACTGCCTGCCGAGTTCCGACACAGAGGTAGCCACAGCCGTGAACTACCGCACTGTACACTGGTTGATAAAGAGATAGTAGTATACTCGTAACAACTAGTATGACGACGGTATAAAGAACGAAAAAAAAACCACGGTTAGGTGGTATATATTATAATACAATTATGGATGGACGGACTGCCTGCCGAGTTCCGACACAGAGGTAGCCACAGCCGTGAACTACCGCACTGTACACTGGTTGATAAAGAGATAGTAGTATACTCGTAACAACTAGTATGACTATGACGACGGTATAAAGAAAGAAAAAAAAAACCACGGTTAGGTGGTATATAATACAATTATGGATGGACGGACTGCCTGCCGAGTGCCGACACAGAGGTAGCCACAGCCGTGAACTACCGCACTGTACTGTGTCTGCTGCTAATATAGACTGGTTGATAAAGAGATAGTATACAATACTACTAATATACTGGTGGTCAGGCACTGGTCACCACTAGTCACACTGGCAGTGGCACTCCTGCAGCAAAAGTGTGCACTGTTTAATTTTAATATAATATTATTTATCATGTACTCCTGGCTCCTGCTATAACAACCTGCAGTGCTCCCCAGTCTCCCCCACAATTATAAGCTTTATATACAATACATTGATGTGCAGCACACTGGGCTGAGCAGTGCACACAGACTGAGTCACTGTGTGACTGTGTATCGTTTTTTTCAGGCAGAGAACGGATATATTAAATAAAACAAACAACTGCACTGTCTCTGGTGGTCACTGGTCACTGTGGTCGTCAGTCACTAAACTCTGTCTGCACTCTGCACTCTCTTCTAATCTACAGTATCACAGCAATCTCTCTCTCTCTCTCTCTTCTAAATCTAATCTAAATGGAGAGGACGCCAGCCACGTCCTCTCCCTATCAATCTCAATGCACGTGTGAAAATGGCGGCGACGCGCGGCTCCTTATATAGAATCCGAGTCTCGCGAGAATCCGACAGCGTCATGATGACGTTCGGGCGCGCTCGGGTTAACCGAGCAAGGCGGGAAGATCCGAGTCGCTCGGACCCGTGAAAAAAAAAGTGAAGTTCGTGCGGGTTCGGATTCAAAGAAACCGAACCCGCTCATCTCTAGGTGAGACATGATGCTTTCCAGTGGTCTGTTGATCATTTTAGGTTTGGCAGAAAACTTAGACTTAGGGAATTTTTTACTAATCAGTCCTCTGGTATCTTCCAGGATCGTACTTTCTCCAAGCCCAGTACCTTTGATCCAACATCACACAACTCTAGCATTAAATCTTTCCTTAGACTCACTGAACATGAAATGAAAAAACATAGGGGTGACCGCACATATGATAACCTCAATAAACAACAGAGGTTAGCACTCCAATCTCTTAAGAAAAACGACCAAATCGTGATCCGCCCAGCAGATAAAGGCGGGGCGATAGTGGTCCAAGATTGGTCTAAATATGATATTGAAATACGCCGACAACTGGCAGACACCGTGACCTACTGTAAGATCACCTCTAACCCCATACCAGGAATAAAAAAACTTGTTGACTCTACCATCTCAATGGGTCTCCAGAATGGTTGGATTGATGCTCAGACTGCCATGTATCTCACTGTTGATCACCCTGTGTGTCCAATCCAATATACACTGCCAAAAATCCATAAATCCCTTGATACCCCCCCTGGATGCCCTATCATCTCAGCTAATGACTCACTTCTACAACCCATTGCGAGATTTGTTGATAGCTTTTTACAACCCCTTGTGCGTAATATGTGGAGCTATATCAGGGATACTGGTGATTTTTTGGATAAAATTTCTAAAATTGGTGACATCCCTGATGATGTGTTACTGGCATCTATGGATGTCAATTCACTGTATACGGTGATTCCCCACCTTGCTGGCCTAGATACGCTTAGGCTGGCGCTTAGTGGTGGTACCCATGATGGTCCCCCTGTCGAATTCCTGGTAGCACTGGCTGAGCTTGTTCTCAGCAAAAATAATTTCTGTTATGGCACGGATTTTTACATCCAGGGCACCGGGACCGCCATGGGTTCCAATCTGGCGCCATCTTACGCCAATTTATTCATGCATCAGTATGAAAATATGCATATTGTCCCGAAATTTGGAGATAAGTTACTTTATTTTGGGCGCTACATTGACGATATTTTTATCCTGTGGAGGGGTACGGAGGCTGAGTTTCATGGAATGGTACAGTATCTTAATTCAATTGATAGTCCCATTCGTTTTACTTATGAAATACACCATGACTATATGAATTTTCTTGATGTGACGATCTTTCGAGAGCACACCCATCTAGGATCCACCTTGTTTCGTAAACAGACTGACCGGAACACATTGTTGTTTGCTACTAGCCACCATCCGGACAGTCTCAAAGAGAATATGCCTATTTCTCAATTTCTACGTGTTTTGCGGAACAACTCTTCAATGGCTACTGCAGACCAACAACTCTCTGAGATGTCTGAGAGATTTTTGGCACGAGGGTACTCACCGATGGTGGTCTCCAGATGCCTTAAGAAAGCTAAGGTCAAGTATAAAAATATTGGTCAGAAGTCCGCATCGAGATTTGATCCCTGTCGGCTTATTTTCACGTCAACTTTCGATACAAAGTCCAGGGCTGCTGAAAAAGCTATAAAGAAGCATTGGCCCATAGTTGCAACAGATGCTAAATTGGAGGGTCTGAGCCAAAGACCTCCTATGCACTCCTACCGTAGAGGGCCTAATCTACGACAGCTGCTGATGCGTCCAACTTTACAACCACAAATCGTAAATCCATCATGGCTGACAATGAGGAAAACAGGTTGTTTCCGGTGCCCTGATTGCACAACATGTAGATCTATGACGAGTGGATCTTCCTTTGCCCACCCGCATAGTGGAAGACGGATCCCTATCAAATACAAGCTCTCATGTATGTCTGAATTTGTGATCTACATTATCATCTGTCCATGTGGGCTGTATTATGTTGGACTTACCACACGGTGCTTCCGTGAACGTATGGCAAACCATCGTTAATCAATTAGACAGGCTCTGGAGACCAATAAAACGGATAAACCAGTAGCCAAACACTGGTTACAATATAAACACTCAGTATCAAGCCTCAAATGTATGCTGATTGACCATATCCCACCTTCTATTCGAGGGGGTGATAGGGAACTAAAGCTGAAACGACGCGAGTCACGGTGGATCTTTGAGTTGGAGACACTCACTCCACAAGGCCTAAATGAAGCAAATCCATATGGGATATTTCTATAATGGTCTATCGTCATGGTGTTTTCTTATTACTAGCTTATGGTTCTTCTCTCTTTAAATGTTCTATATCTATGTGGCCATACGTGTTGGGAGCATATGATAGCTTCACTGACGCCAGCCGTGGCTACGGCGGCCTCATTTAAGCTCTATGTCTCTTGGCCAGGTATATAGTTTTAATTTTTTTCTAGTTATGTTTTATTGTCATTATTAAAAGTTATATTTTATGTTAGTTAGATAACATTATGGTATAATGCATACCATCGCCAATGTGATGTTTTGACTGACCCACCGTTCAATGTGTCACCTTTAGGTATTATTATCTCCATGACAACGGTTAAAGTTCAATGGTTTGTCTCTGATACAGCACGTTGAGCCATTTCAGACAGTTACCGCATTGTCATGGTTACGCGCGTCACTTCCGCTACTCGCGTGCATTCCACGGGCCGGTGGAACGCACGTGCACTTCCTGTCTCTATCTGTTTGACCTGATTAGAGGTTTAATTGCATTTTTAATGTGCCTGGTGCCCTCGTTTTTGCGTGTAGTGCCGAATACAAGTGCACACTTTCTTTGAGATTGTCAAACTGATACCTGTGTGAGTTTGTTTGAACGTAATGTTTTATTATCACTTATGGATTGACAGGAAGTGACATATGTGGGTGTGTTTGGCCTACTCAGATTGGTGATGGTATAAATATCTGTACATGTGAGCTTGCTGAACATGCTGCTTCTGGTGCCCTGTCACCAACAACACTGCTTTTGCTGTCTTGACAAAGATCATTCTAATATGATCGAAATGTCGACCTACGGATGTACCAATAAATGATCTTCTGACTTTCTTTTATGAAAATTTGGTGAGTGCCCTCTTTTTTCAAAGACTATATACATATATATATATAAATAAGTTGTAACACTGTAGGGGAACCGGACCCCATTTCTTGGGGTAGATGGCAGCTGGCAGCAGCTGAGAAGTCATACAAGTCCAGTTTTATTAAACAGAAAACAAAACAAACATCAAAAGAAAATACCTTGACTGTCCAGCACTAACTAAACACAAGACGTTCCTAACTGTCTCTAAACAAAAAAACACAGAGTTTTCCAGTCAACACTGTTGGGCTCACTTGTATAAGGAAGCGTGTTTCTCTCACAGAGATCCTGCAGTCTTCCCAGGCAGTCTGCACACACTAATCAGGCTAGCAGCCCTATAACCCACTTACACAGCTGAAACCCTGATTAGCCCTCTGTGAGGCCAAAGACCCAAACTGGGCTCAATGTCGGGAACTTGCCCGATCTCTCTTTCAGGGCCCTTATCCAGCTTTTTCAATAAACTGAAAAGGTTCTGACAAAACAAAACATTTTCCTAATACATGTAAGACAAGAACCTGGGACAAACGTACCTGCCCTCAAACACTATTCCAGTGTTCTTGTCACATATCCCCCTCCCCTGTTTCGACCTAAGGGCCGGAACACTTGTAGCCCCCAAACAGAAGATGCGGGACAATGCATCTGCGTTGGCCAATTGTGTACCCGGTCTATGTTTGACAGTAAACTTAAAATCCTGCAATTCTAGAAACCATCTAGTTACACGAGCATTCTTGCCTCTATTTACATACATCCATTTTAAAAGGGCATGATCGGTCACTAGTCTGAATTGTCTACCCAAGAGGTAATATCTCAACGTATCTAGTGCCCACTTACTGGCGAAAGCCTCCTTTTCCACAATGGCATACCTTTTTCATGCTCATTGAGTTTCCTACTCAAATAAATGATAGGGTGTTCGTCCCCATCTCTGGTTTGGGACAGCACAGCCCCTATCCCTACCTCTGAGGCATCTGTCTGTACCACAAATTCTTTTGAAAAATCTGGTGTTATCAATACAGGTTGTGAACACAAAGCCACTTTTAACGCTTGGAACGCTTTTTCTGCATCAGGGTTCCATTTCACCATATTTGACTGCTTCCCTTTGGTAAGGTCTGACAATGGCACTGCTGTGGTCGCAAAATTGGGAATAAACTGTCTATAGTACCCAGTTATTCCCAAAAAAAGCCCTTACCTGTTTTTTTTTTATATAGTCTGTTTTTATTGAAACAATGAAAAAATGAAAAGTTACACACCGCTTCAGCTTCAGTAAAGTATACATTGGACCAACAGATATGGAAAAGAAATGAATACACATTCCTTGCAAGCAAAGTCGATAAGTCTAACATAATACTGCAAGTCACAACCCCATTAGTCCATCAAAAAGGGGAAGTTGAGACTCAATATCGGGTTTGGTCGAAACGGTGCACATTCCAATATAAAGAATAACTTAATTAGAAGATACAGAAGGGGGACTTAAGTATAAAGGAGGGTAAAAGGCGTTAAAAAGAGTAAGAGGAAAGAGAGGAAAGAGTAGGGTAGAGAAGTCAAATCTGTATCCTACTGTACTTAGAGCACATCCCGTCTACACTTGTGGAGAAGAGGCGGAACCCACTTTCTCCTACTGCATTGAAAATAAATAGTTTTTGTACAAGGCTGAGGTTTTATAGGTCAACCAGGGAAGCTATATAGAATTGAAGTCAACAGTCTTGTCTCTAGAAGCAAAAAACGTTTCCTCCATTGTCATATAATAATCTATTCTAGAGAACCAAGTTTTACGTGTAGGGGGAATGATAGATCTCCACAGAGTCGGTATCGTCGCTCTGGCTGCATTACATAGATGCCGCTGTAATGAAGATTTATAGTCAGATAGGGCCATAGAGGAGTGATTCAACAACCAAAAGGCTGGGGTGGAGGGGACATTTATATGGAGAATATCTTGGGAAGTAGTTATAACATCTTTCCAGTAAGAGGTTAACAGAGGGCAACTCCACCAGATGTGCAATAATGTACCTTGAGCTTTACAGCATCTCCAACAGTTGGCAGAAGCCGAGGGAGAGATGGTATGTAAAAGGGTGGGGTGTCTATACCACCGCATTAGGATTTTGTATTGTGTTTCTCTGATCTGGATACAGACAGAGCTATTTTGTGTTTTGAGAAAAATTGCCTCCCATTCCCTGTCAGAAAACTTCAGACCTAAGTCTCTCTCCCACTTTGAAGTGAAAGATGGAAGGGTGAGGGTGTCGGGCGTTTGTAATAGTTTGTATAGGACAGAAATCGTGTGAGTGGGGTGAAGTGGAGCGACGCATAGTCTTTCAAATTTTGTTAATTCTCTAGCAGCTCGTGGGAGTCTTTTATCCGAATTTAGGTAGTGTCTAACCTGAAGATATTTCCAAAAATCAGTTTGTGGGATGTTGAATAAAGTTCGGATATCCGCAAACTGTTTGACTACAGATTTTTGTACCAATTGTCCCACTCTAAAAAGTCCCTCCAGCGCCCATGTACGGAAGTGAGAGAGAGAAATACCCGGTGCAAAGTCTGAGTTACCTAAAAAAGAGGTTAAGGGGCCAAAGTCTGAGGAAATATACGGACAACGACGTATACTTTTCCAGTAGGATAATGTGGGGGAGATAGGAGGATGAGAAATATCAAGTTTGGGTATGGTGGGAAGCCATGGAAAAATTTCAGGATATTGTCGTGTATAAAGGCCTTCCAGACCCACCCATTGCTTGTCGTCCCATCTCCTGGTCCAGTTCAAAATTCCGAGGAGCAGAATCGCATTATAATAGGTCCTAATGTCTGGTAATTGAAACCCCCCTTGTGTAGCTGACCTCATCATAACGGACTTACTTATTCTCGGTCTCTTGTGGGACCATACGAACTGTTGTATAAGGAGCTGGATGGATTTGAACCAAGAGTCTGGAATCTGTATTGGCAGCGTCTGAAGAGTATAGAGTAATTTAGGCAAAGTATTCATCTTAACTACGCCCACCCCGCCTAGCCAGGTCAGATGCCGTAGATGCCGTCTACAGTAATCATTTCTTACCACTTGAAGGAGCGGAAGAAAATTTAAAGATAGCAATCGTGATAAGTCCTGTGGCAATTGGACTCCTAAATATGTGATATGGGAGGATTTCCAAAGGAATGGGAATGAGTTTTTCAAAGTAGTTATTGTGGAGGGTGTTGCAGAGATGTTCAGGGCACTGGACTTGGAAGCATTGACCTTAAAGTTAGAAAGGACGCTAAAAGTGTCTAGTTCTCTCATGAGGTGGGGTAGGGAATGTAAGGGACGTGAAATCAAAGCTAGGATGTCATCAGCAAATAGCGCTAGTTTGTATTCCCCTTCTCCTAAATGTAGGCCCGCTATACCTTTGTTGGCTCTGATAGCCCTGGCTAACGCTTCTATACAGAGGACGAAAATTATAGGAGATAGAGGACACCCTTGCCTAGTCCCATTACTAATTGAAAAGGCATCTGAAAGCGAGCCATTGATGCGGACTCGCGCTGATGGTGATGTGTAGAGAGCCATAATCCTGCCCATCGCCCGCGGACCTAGTCCGATATGCTCCAGAACCGACCCCATAAAACTCCAACTCACCCTGTCAAAAGCCTTCTCGGCATCCATTGACGGAAGAACGGCAGGGATCTGTCCGTGCGAAGCAAAATTAATAAGATTCAGAATTTTAGTTGTGTTGTCTTTAGCTTCGCGACCTGGAACGAATCCCACTTGGTCGCTGTGTATGAGATAGGGGAGGAACTCATTGAGTCTAGTCGCCATCAATTTTGCAAATAGTTTTATATCAACATTAAGCAGAGATATGGGTCGGTAGCTGGAGCACACCTTCCCCTGCTTAGGGATGACTGTTATTTGAGCTTCCAGGGATTGTTTCTGCCGAGACAGAATTAAAAGCTTGAAGAAGATGGGGTGCTAGCTTGTCTCTAAATATCTTATAATATGCGGATGGAAAACCATCAGGGCCAGGGCTTTTGCCCTGGGGCATGGACGTTATGGCAAGTTCCACTTCTTGTAAGGTGAAGGGCCGTTCTAACCGAAGTATCTCGGATGGAGCCAAAGTGGGATATGCAACCCTCTCCAGGTAACCTCTAGCTTGAACGGCATTCAAGAAAGGGTCTGCAGCCAGGGAAGGTTTAGTCAAATTATAAAGCTGTTCGTAATAGTTTTTAAAACAGTCTGCTATTTCGGGGGTCTTGAAACAAGGAACACCCTTGTCAGTTTTCATTGTATTAATAAACAGGTATGAACGTTGCGCTCTAAGAGCTTGTGCTAAGAGACGTCCTGGTTTGTTGCCCCATTGGTAAAACTTGGCCCTACACTTACGTATGGAAAGTTGGGTACCCGCGCTGAGGAGCTTATTTAAGTTTATTCGCGCTTCCGTTAGCTCACTAAATTCTTCCTGTGATAAGGATGATTTATGTAACATTTCTAATGAATTAATTTGTTGTAGTAGCTTGTTCATTTGGGCGGATTTTTGTTTTTTTCTTAAGGAACCCATCTGAATAAGTTTACCCCTCAGAGTACATTTATGCGCTTCCCATATAGTTATTTTGGAGACCTCATCGGTAACATTATTCTCAAAGTATTCAGTAAGTGCTAAGTTAAGTTCGTCTTTGCAATAGGTGTCGTGTAGAAGAGTTTCATTAAGACGCCATGTCCACGGACCTAGTGAATGTGAGGGTAATGAGAGCACCATAGAAACCGGGGTGTGGTCAGACCAGGTTATCGAACCAATAGCAGTGTCGACTAATAGATGCAGATGTCTGTGGCTCACAAATAGATAGTCCAGACGAGAATAAACTCGATGTGGGTAAGAGTAAAACGAGTAGTTTCTACCAGTCGGATTCATAACCCTCCAGGAGTTTACGACCTGTAAGTCATGAAAAATCTTTTTGACCTTGCGGTGTTTAAGCTTAGGGAAGTTGGGGGAACCCGAGGAGGTGTCAAGGGACGGGTCTATGGACCAGTTCAGATCACCCCCCAGAACTACCAATCCCGATGCAATAGTGTCTAGGTGCATGAGATGAGATTGAAAGAAGGACAACTGACCTTGATTGGGCGCATATAATACAATAAATGTATAAACCTGAGTAAATATCTTACAGTTTACAACGAGTATTCTCCCTGGCACCGGCCTACGCACTGATATATCCGAAATTTGCAAATTTTTTGAAAAAAGTATCGCTACACCCTTTGATTTGCCGTCTGGATTATTGCAATAGTCGGCACAAGGAAACCTACGGTCAACCAGTGAGGGGTTACGTGCCGAAATCTTAAAATGTGTCTCTTGAATGAGGGCGACATCTACTCTATCTGACCACAAAGAGCGTAGCAGGTTGGATCTCTTTTCCTGAAGATTCAGGCCTTTAGCATTAATTGATAATACTTTCAATTTACCCGGTACTGTCATTCACTATAAAAGACAAGAGGACATGCATTGAGTTTCAGTCTACCCAAGAGAAAAGAAAGAAAGAGAAGGATAGAAATGAAAGGAGGGGAATGGGAAAGCAAAACCGGGGAAACATGAACAATAATAATATGTAAATACCCGCCACGGGAGACCTGGTGCGTTACCACCAGGGGTCCAGAAGGCGCATTGGCCATATGCGGGTAAGGGGCATGGGATTCACCACCAGGGACTTAGTAGTGAAATTATGAGTAATATAAGCATTTATCCTAAGGATTAATATAAACTGTAGACATAACATAGAAAATAAAGATACCAGTAGTACTTGGATAATAACAACAAATATAAAGAGCGACACATCGTGCTGGGCTGACAGGTGTGAACCCGAGTCAGTCAACCAGTAACTGAGAAGCAAAAATTGTAATCTATAGCTCAAGTAAAAGATAAGCTTCCACAATATCATCAGTCAGTGTAGGAGTAGCATATAACATCAAAGGATTTTGCGGACAGAAGGTTAACACCCGTAGAGATAGGCAGAGTCTGATCAGGTAGCAGAGCCATCATGATGAGGTGTTCTCAGGATAGGGCTCTTCTTTCTGGAATGATGAACCTCCGTCCAAGGAGTATTGTTCTCAAGTGACTGCGGAGGTTGAAGATCAGGCACAGTAAATTCCCAGGGGGGGATATCGAGCTTCGGGAGATCCAAACCGGCACAGAATGATGACAGTTCTGAGTGAGTGGATAGGGTATGCAGTCTCCCAGCCGAAGAAACCTGGAGGTTAAAGGGGAAGCCCCACCGATATTTCAGTTGGCGTTTACGCAGTTCGTCTGTGAGAGGTTTCAGAGATCTTCTTTGTTGGAGAGTGTGCCATGACAAGTCTTGGAAGATGTGTATCGTTGTGCCATTGAAATCGACTCCGTATAGTTGTCGCACCTTATGCATGATATCATCTTTTTGGGAATAATAGTGCAGGCGGCAAATGACATCACGTGGACGATCAGCAGATAAGCTCTTTGGTTTGAGCGCGCGATGAGCCCTGTCAAATGTGATGATATTGGTGGGATCTGCTCCCAGTATTTCGTTGAAGATTTTTGTGAGGGCATCAATCAGATTGGTTTGGGGGACATCCTCTGGCAGACCTCAAATCCGGATGTTGTTTCTCCACCCTCTGTTGTCCAGGTCCAGCATCTGTGACCTTAGAGTAGGGATCTCAACAGATTGGGCAACAATGGTGTCTGTAAGGGATTTCAGAAAACTATCGGAGGTATCTTGCCGAGTTTCAACCGAAGACACCCGGTCAGAGAGTTGTGAGATGTCCTGTCGGACAGTGGCTAACTCTCTACGTATAGTGTCCTGAAGTTCTTGTTTGGTTGGAAGAGTTCTCATGAAGGCAAGAATATCGTGGAGATCCGAGTCTCCACTATGTTGAGGGCGAGGGGATTCTGCAGTTGGAGATAATTTTGGGGAAGCTGAGGGGGTAGAGGAAGGGCTAGAGACAGATTGATCGTCAGTGAGTTTAGACGGTGTGGGTCTCAAAAACGGTCTCATATCCGCCTGCGACATGGTTTCTGTGGAAGAACGAACAATTCCTCTTTGAGCAGATTTTTTGCGCCTGACCATAATGCAATCAGAGAAGAAGAGCCGAAAATATCATCCGTATGGACATGGAGCAACTGGATGTCTATATAACGCTTAGAGAGGTGACCCTAGTATCGTGACTCCCAGTGGGTTAGCATTAGCAAGTCATCAGGCCAAGATTAATTCACATGTAGCGTAGAGGAGCCAATCATCAGAGCCTTAGTTACAGAAAAACACGAGCCAAGAGAGTGACCGTCGCAGCATGTCGACACTCTTTATAATTTCCATATGATGCAAGGGGTTGGAACCATCATAAAGAAATAAACAGAAATTTCAAACAATAAAAGTTGTCTCTAGAGGGAGCTTCGGTATCACTCATGTAAAAAGCCTGCCAGTAAGGACATGCAGTTTATCAGTTAATACTGACTTCGGAGTAAGTGATCTGAGAGACCTTGGGTACTATATATATTTCACTGCCAGGGAGTGAGGCACAGACACTTTTATTCTAATAGTGTAGGAGTATATGCAGGTATGAGAGACTGATGTGTATAGGCCTGCTTTCTGTCACAGTGCATAGATCAGCTGAGTGGAGATGTAGGGAGAGATGCAGCAGGACTTGTCCCGCTTCAGCCACTGCCACTACTGGCTCCAAACAGTGGTGTGATGTAGTTGGGGTTCTGTAGGGTGTGCAGGGTGTGACGGACGTGTTCCTAGCCGCTCATCTGTGTGTGCGGCGTCTCACCTCTTCGATCCCCGCCAGGAGTCAATATGGCCGCCGTTCATCTCAGCACAGGCAGGCTGCAGCCCGAGAGAGTCGTGTCCCGCGCTCCAGTGTGCCGAGCTACATCTCCGATCCCGGGAGCAGGGTACAGGTGTGGTCTCTCTACACGAGCGGCGGCTGTATCAGGCAGGTGGGGGTCCCGTCTTCACCGCGATCCTTCCGGCGGTGCTGGGCAGGGTCTCCTAATCGAGGTCCTGGCTTTGGTGGACGTGCAGGCCACAACCCGCAGGGACCCAGGAAGGTGGTCCCCCGGCTCCGTGGCCCACAGCTCTGTAGGGCAAGGAGACAAGCTGGGCTGAAGGGGCTAAGTAAGGGCCGTTGAGCAGCTTATTAATCGTTTAGGACTGATTTTTCTGCAGGAGCCTCTCTTGGCACGTCTGCCTGAGCTGCTTGCCAAGCCACGCCCCCTTACCTGTTTTTTATTCACTGGACGAGGCCAGTTTTGAATAGCATCAATTTTATTCAATTGGGGCCTAATCAGACCTCTGCCTATGGTGAAGCCCAAGTATTTGACCTCCTCCATTGCGAGGCAGCACTTCTTTGGGTTAGCAGTTAACCCTGCCTCTCTGATTGAGTCCAGTACTGCTTGTACTTTAACCAAATGGGACCCCCAGTCTGTACTGTGAATTACCACATCATCCAAATAGGCAGCTGCATATTTTCTATGGGTCCTCAAAATTTTATCCATCGCCCGTTGAAAGGTATCTGGAGCCCAATGCAACCCAAAGGGTAACATCTTATACTGGTACAGCCCCTCCAGAACCGAAAAGGCTGTTTTTTCTTTTTCGCTTTCAGATAAAGGTATTTGCCAGTAACCTTTGGTCAGGTCCAACGTGGTGAGAAATCTGTCTGTTCCCAGCCTTTCTATAAGCTCATCCACACGGGGCATGGGGTATGCGTCAAACTTGGACACCTCATTTAACTTACGAAAGTCATTACAGAAGCATATGCTACCGTCTGGCTTCGGGATGAGAACTATGGGACTGGACCACTCACTGTTAGATTCCTCTATGACTCCAAGTTCTAACATGGTTTTAACTTCTTTAGAAACAGCTTCTCGCTGAGCTTCAGGAATCCTATATGGCTTTAAATGGACCCTGACCCCTGGTTCTGTGACAATGTCATGTTTTATTATGGTCGTTCGGCCAGGCAGCTCTGAAAATATCTCCCTATTTTGGACGAGAAATTCTTTAACCTGATTGTTCTGATCAGCTGATAATGTCTCTGACACCTTTACTGCGGGAAGCAAACGAGGTGAAGAAACCGAAGGGCAAGGCTCCGTTGACAGAGACAACCTATCTTTCCAGGCTTTGATTAAGTTAACATGGTAGATTTGTTCGGGTTTTCTCTTTCCCGGTTGGTATACTTTGTAATTAACCTCATTCACTTTTTCCTAATCTCAAATGGACCCTGCCATTTAGCTAAGAACTTGCTTTCCACAGTGGGTACCAAAACAAGAACTCTATCTCCAGGAGCAAATTCCTGTATCTTGGCACTTCAATGCTTCTATGAGGAGTGGGCTGTCCTTCCCACGTCTCTTTGGCAATGTCCAACAGCCCTCTGGGGTGTCTACCATACAACACATCAAATGGAGAAAACCCCGTAGAGGACTGAGGAACTACTCTGATGGCCATAAACAAGTGCTAAGTTAACAAGTGCTAGAGCTTGTGCTAAGAGACGTCCTGGTTTGTTGCCCCATTGGTAAAACTTGGCCCTACACTTACGTATGGAAAGTTGGGTACCCGCGTTGAGGAGCTTATTTAAGTTTATTCGCGCTTCCATTAGCTCACTAAATTCTTCCTGTGATAAGGATGATTTATGTAACATTTCTAATGAATTAATTTGTTGTAGTAGCTTGTTCATTTGGGCAGATTTTTGTTTTTTTCTTAAGGTACCCATCTGAATAAGTTTACCCCTCAGAGTACATTTATGCGCTTCCCATATAGTTATTTTGAAGACCTCATCGGTAACATTATTCTCAAAGTATTCAGTAAGTGCTAAGTTAAGTTCGTCTTTGCAATAGGTGTCGTGTAGAAAAGTTTCATTAAGACGCCATGTCCACGGACCTAGTGAATGTGAGGGTAATGAGAGCACCATAGAAACCGGGGCGTGGTCAGACCAGGTTATCGAACCAATAGCAGTGTTGACTAATAGATGCAGATGTCTGTGGCTCACAAATAGATAGTCCAGACGAGAATAAACTCGATGTGGGTTAGAGTAAAACGAGTATTTTCTACCAGTCGGATTCATAACCCTCCAGTAGTCTACGACCTGTAAGTCATGAAAAATCTTTTTGACCTTGCGGTGTTTAAGCTTAGGGAAGTTAGGGGAACCCGAGGAGGTGTCAAGGGACGGGTCTATGGACCAGTTCAGATCACCCCCCAGAACTACCAGTCCCGATGCAATAGTGACTAGGTGCATGAGATGAGATTAAAAGAAGGACAACTGACCTTGATTGGGCGCATATAATACAATAAATGTATAAACCTGAGTAAATATCTTACAGTTTACAACGAGTATTCTCCCTGGCACCGGCCTACGCACTGATATATCCGAAATTTGCAAATTTTTTGAAAAAAGTATCGCTACACCCTTTGATTTGCCGTCTGGATTATTGCAATAGTAGGCAATAGGAAACCTACGGTCAACCAGTGAGGGGTTACGTGCCGAAATCTTAAAATGTGTCTCTTGAATGAGGGCGACATCTACTCTATCTGACCACAAAGAGCGAAGCAGGTTGGATCTCTTTTCTGGGAGATTCAGGCCTTTAGCATTAATTGATAATACTTTCAATTTACCCGGTACTGTCATTCACTATAAAAGACAAGAGGACATGCATTGAGTTTCAGTCTACCCAAGAGAAAAGAAAGAAAGAGAAGGATAGAAATAAAAGGAGGGGAATGGGAGAGCAAAACCCGGGAAACATGAACAATAACAATATGTAAATACCCGCTACGGGAGACCTGGTGCGTTACCACCAGGGGTCCAGAAGGCGCATTGGCCATATGCGGGTAAGGGGCATGGGATTCACCACCAGGGACTTAGTAGTGAAATTATGAGTAATATAAGCATTTATCCTAAGGATTAATATAAACTGTAGACATAACATAAAAAATAAAGATACCAGTACTACTTGGATAATAACAACAAATATAAAGAGCGACACATTGTGCTGGGCTGACAGGTGTGAACCCGAGTCAGTCAACCAGTAACTGAGAAGCAAAAATTGTAATCTATAGCTCAAGTAAAAGATAAGCTTCCACAATATCATCAGTCAGTGTAGGAGTAGCATATAACATCAAAGGATTTTGCGGACAGAAGGTTAACACCCGTAGAGATAGGCAGAGTCTGATCAGGTAGCAGAGCCATCATGACGAGGTGTTCTCAGGATAGGGCTCTTCTTTCTGGAATGATGAACCTCCGTCCAAGGAGTATTGTTCCCAAGCGACTGCGGAGGTTGAAGATCAGGCACCGTAAATTCCCAGGGGGGGATATCGAGCTTCGGGAGACCCAAACCGGCACAGAATGATGAAAGTTCTGAGTGAGTGGATAGGGTATGCAGTCTACCAGCCGAAGAAACCTGGAGGTTAAAGGGGAAGCCCCACCGATATTTCAGTTGGCGTTTACGCAGTTCGTCTGTGAGAGGTTTCAGAGATCTTCTTTGTTGGAGAGTGTGCCATGACAAGTCTTGGAAGATGTGTATCATTGTGCCATTGAAATCGACTCCGTCTAGTTGTCGCACCTAACGCATGATATCATCTTTTTGGGAATAATAGTGCAGGCGGCAAATGACATCACGTGGACGATCAGCAGATAAGCTCTTTGGTTTGAGCGCGCGATGAGCCCTGTCAAATGTGATGATATTGGTGGGATCTGCTCCCAGTATTTCGCTGAAGATTTTTGTGAGGGCATCAATCAGATTGGTTTGGGGGACATCCTCTGGCAGACCTCGAATCCGGATGTTGTTTCTCCTCCCTCTGTTGTCCAGGTCCAGCATCTGTGACCTTAGAGTACGGATCTCGACAGATTGGGCAACAATGGTGTCTGTAAGGGATTTCAGAAAACTATCGGAGGTATTTTGCCGAGTTTCAACCGAAGACCCCCGGTCAGAGAGTTGTGAGATGTCCTGTCAGACAGTTGCTAACTCTCTACGTATAGTGTCCTGAAGATCTTGTTTGGTTGGAAGAGTTCTCATGAAGGCAAGAATATCGTGGAGATCCGAGTCTCCACTATGTTGAGGGCGAGGGGATTCTGCAGTTGGAGATAATTTTGGGGAAGCCGAGGGGGTAGAGGAAGGGCTAGAGACTGATTGATCGTCAGTGAGTTTAGACGGTGTGGGTCTCAAAAACGGTCTCATATCCGCCTTCGACATGGTTTCTGTGGAAGAACGAACAATTCCTCTTTGAGCAGATTTTTTGCGCCTGACCATAATGCAATCAGAGAAGAAGAGCCGAAAATATCATCCGTATGGACATGGAGCAACTGGATGTCTATATAACGCTTAGAGAGGTGACCCTAGTATCATGACTCCCAGTGGGTTAGCATTAGCAAGTCATCAGGCCAAGATTAATTCACATGTAGTGTAGAGGAGCCAATCATCAGAGCCATAGTTACAGAAAAACACGAGCCAAGAGAGTGACCGTTGCAGCATGTCGACACTCTATATCATTTCCATATGATGCAAGGGGTTGGAACCACCATAAAGAAATAAACAGAAATTTCAAACAATAAAAGTTGCCTCTAGAGGGAGCTTCGGTATCACTCATGCAAAAAGCCTGCCAGTGAGGACATGCAGTTTATCAGTTAATACTGACTTCGGAGTAAGTGATCTGAGAGACCTTGGGTACCATATATATTTCACTGCCAGGGAGTGAGGCACAGACACTTTTATTCTAATAGTGTAGGAGTATATGCAGGTATGAGAGACTGATGTATATAGGCCTGCTTTCTGTCACAGTGCATAGATCAGCTGAGTGGAGATGTAGGGAGAGATGCAGCAGGACTTGTCCCGCTTCAGCCACTGCCACTACTGGCTCCAAACAGTGGTGTGATGTAGTTGGGGTTCTGTAGGGTGTGCAGGGTGTGACGGACACGTTCCTAGCGCTCATCTGTGTGTGCGGCGTCTCACCTCTTCAATCCCCGCCGGGAGTCAATATGGCCGCCGTTCGTCTCAGCACAGGCAGGCTGCAGCCCGAGAGAGCCATGTCCCGCGCTCCAGTGTGCCGAGCTACGTCTCCGATCCAGGGAGCAGGGCACAGGTGTGGTCTCTCTACACGAGCGGCGGCTGTATCAGGCAGATGGGGGTCCCGTCTTCACAGCAATCCTTCCGGCGGTGCTGGGCAGGGTCTCCTAATCGAGGTCCCGGCTTTGGTGGACGTGCAGGCCACAACCCGCAGGGACCCAGGAAGGTGGTCCCCCGGCTCCGTGGCCCACAGCTCTGTAGGGAAAGGAGACAAGCTGGGCTGAAGGGGCTAAGTAAGGGCCGTTGAGCAGCTTATTAATCATTTAGGACTGTTTTTTCTGCAGGAGCCTCTCTTGGCACGTCTGCCTGAGCTGCTTGCCAAGCCACGCCCCCCTTACCTGTTTTTTATTCACTGGACGAGGCCAGTTTTGAATAGCATCAATTGTATTCAATTGGGGCCTAATCAGACCTCTGCCTATGGTGAAGCCCAAGTATTTGACCTCCTCCATTGCGAGGCAGCACTTCTTTGGGTTAGCAGTTAACCCTGCCTCTCTGATTGAGTCCAGTACTGCTTGTACTTTAACCAAATGGGACCCCCAGTCTGTACTGTGAATTACCACATCATCCAAATAGGCAGCTGCATATTTTCTATGGGGCCTCAAAATTTTATCCATCGCCCGTTGAAAGGTATCTGGAGCCCAATGCAACCCAAAGGGTAACATCTTATACTGGTACAGCCCCTCCAGAACCGAAAAGGCTGTTTTTTCTTTTTCGCTTTCAGATAAAGGTATTTGCCAGTAACCTTTGGTCAGGTCCAACGTGGTGAGAAATGTGGCTGTTCCCAGCCTTTCTATAAGCTCATCCACACGGGGCATGGGGTATGCGTCAAACTTGGACACCTCATTTAACTTACGAAAGTCATTACAGAAGCGTATGCTACCGTCTGGCTTCGGGATGAGAACTATGGGACTGGACCACTCACTGTTAGATTCCTCTATGACTCCAAGTTCTAACATGGTTTTAACTTCTTTAGAAACAGCTTCTCGCTGAGCTTCAGGAATCCTATATGGCTTTAAATGGACCCTGACCCCTGGTTCTGTGACAATGTCATGTTTTATTATGGTCGTTCGGCCAGGCAGCTCTGAAAATATCTCCCTATTTTGGACGAGAAATTCTTTAACCTGATTGTTCTGATCAGCTGATAATGTCTCTGACACCTTTACTGCGGGAAGCAAACGAGGTGAAGACACCGAAGGGCAAGGCTCCGTTGACAGAGACAACCTATCTTTCCAGGGTTTGATTAAGTTAACATGGTAGATATGTTCAGGTTTTCTCTTTCCCGGTTGGTATACTTTGTAATTAACCTCATTCACTTTTTCCCTAATCTCAAATGGACCCTGCCATTTAGCTAAGAACTTGCTTTTCACAGTGGGTACCAAAACAAGAACTCTATCTCCAGGAGCAAATTCCCGTATCTTGGCACTCCGGTTATATACCCTCTGTTGAGCACTTTGGGCCTGTTCCATGTGCTCTCTGACATTAGGTACCACGGCTGCAATCATATCCTGCATTTGTGTCACATGTTCAACAATGCTTCTATGAGGAGTGGGCTGTCCTTCCCACGTCTCTTTGGCAATGTCCAACAGCCCTCTGGGGTGTCTACCATACAACAAATCAAATGGAGAAAACCCCGTAGCGGACTGAGGAACTTTTCTGATGGCCATTAACAAGTAGGGCAACAAACAATCCCAGTTTTTCCCATCTTTATCAACAACCTTTTTTAACATACTTTTTAATGTTTTATTAAACCTTTCCACCAACCAATCAGTTTGGGGGATGGTAAATGGACGTCCTGAGGTAAGTGACCTTAAATAATTTGCACACTTCTTTCATGATCCTTGACATAAATGGAGTACCTTTGTCAGTCAAAATTTCTTTTGGTATTCCCACTCTACTAAAAACCTGCACCAGCTCCCTAGCTATCGCCGTGGTTGTGATAGTGCGTAAAGGGACAGCCTCAGGATATCGAGTGGCATAGTCCATTATTACTAGGATATACTGATGGCCCCGAGCGGACTTTAACAAGGGCCCCACGAGATCCATGGCTATTCTGTCAAACGGGACCTCTATAATAGGCATGGGAACTAGTGGGCTCCTGAAATGGGGTCTAGGGGCATGATACTGGCATTCAGGACAGGAAGAACAATATTCAGACACTTCTTTATAAACCCCTGGCCAAAAGAACCTTTGTAAAACTCTTTCAGTGTTTTTTTTCTGCCCCTAAATGTCCTGCTGTAACGTGACTATGAGCTAAATCTAGTACCGTTCTCCGATAAGGCTGGGGAACTACCAGCTGTTCCACCACATCCTCAACCCTTTTGACAATGTTGTACAAGAACTCATTACAGATGGCCATGTGGGGATACGTAACCCTGTCACCTGGTACCACAGGCTCCCCATTAACAATCTTAACATTCTCTCTGACATAGCGGACACACTAAATGAGTTTTTTTTCAACAGTATTTACTAGAGAGGACCCAATTCAGGGACTAACATATAATCTCAATGATGAGAAAATCCCACTGATAGGTACTTATTTAAGCAAGGAAGTAGTCTGTGACCGATTAAAACATTTAAAGATTAATAAATCACCAGGTCCCGATGGTATTCACCCAAGGGTTCTAATGGAGCTTCATTCTGAACTTGCAAAGCCGCTATTTTTGATCTTTAAGGATTCAGTAATATCAGGTATGGTTCCCAAAGACTGGCATATAGCGGAAGTAGTGCCTATATTCAAAAAGGTAAGTAAAGCTGAACCAGGTAATTATAGACCAGTTAGTCTTACATCTATAGTGGGGAAAGAATTGGAAGGTATTCTAAGAGATAGTATTCAGAAGTTCCTTGAAGTCAATAAGGTCATTAAAAGGAATCAACATGGGTTTATGAAGGCCAGATCCTGTCAAACCAACTTACTTGGCTTTTATGAAACAGTAAGCGCAAACCTAGATCAGGGTAAGGAGGTGGATGTAATCTTTTTAGATTTTGCCAAAGCGTTCGATACTGTACCATACATGAGACTTATCTACAAGCTACAAGAATCAGGGCTAGGAAGCACAATATGCACTTGGGTCAAAAACTGGTTAGATAATAGGGAGCAGCGCGTTGTGGTTAATGGATCTTTTTCAACTTGGACTGAAGTGCTAAGTGGTGTGCCGCAAGGCTCAGTATTAGGACCACTATTGTTCAATATTTTCATTACTGACCTAACAGAAGGTCTAGAGAGCATGGTGTCAATTTTTGCAGATGATACCAAATTGTGTAAAGTTATAAATGCGGAGGGGGATGCTGTGTCGCTTCAGAATGACTTAGTTAAATTAGAAGCTTGGGCAGCGAAATGGAGAATGCGCTTCAATACAGACAAGTGTAAGGTAATGCACTGTGGTAACAAGAACAAAAATAACACCTACCTACTAAATGGGGTAAAATTAGGGGATTCTGTACTGGAAAAGGACTTAGGTGTCCTCATAGATAGCAAACTAAGCAGTAGTACCCAAAGTAGGACTGCAGCAAAGAAGGCTAATAAGATATTAGCATGCATAAAATGGGGAATTGATGCTAGGGACGAGAGTATTATACTCCCGTTATATAAATCACTTGTGAGGCCACACCTTGAATACTGTGTACAATTCTGGGCACCTTACTACAAAAAGGATATCTTGGAGCTAGAAAAGGTTCAAAGGCGGGCGACCAAACTAATTAAGGGTATGGAGACGCTGGAATACGAGGAAAGGCTTGCAAGACTAGGCATGTTTACACTGGAAAAGAGGAGATTAAGAGGGGACATGATCAACATTTTCAAATATATAAGGGGACAATATACAGATCTTGCGCAGGACCTGTTTTTGGTTAGATCAACACAGAGAACTCGTGGACACTCGCTCAGGTTAGAGGAGAGGAGATTCCACACAATACGGCGTAAAGGCTTTTTTACGGTAAGAACGATATGTGTTTGGAATGCCCTGTCTGAGGGAGTTGTAATGGCCAACTCAGTCAACACCTTTAAGAATGGGTTAGATAAATTCCTAATGGATAAGGATATCCAGGGTTACGGGGCATAGTCACGCACTATGGTTATTATAAAAAAGAGGGGTTAATCGGAACGGCAGTCAGCAACTTCAGTCAAAATTTTATACAAAATAATCGTGCATAGGAGACCACAAATAGGTTGAACCCGATGGACAATTGTCTTTTTTCAACCTTAGATACTATGTTACTATGTTACTATGTTACTCTAGCCTTTATTAAGGTAGGATCCTTTAACTGTTCAGATGCAAACAGATCCTTCTTTACCTCCAGGTCAGGCACGCTTTCAGTTCTAACTACTATGTCTCTGTTCTCAGCAAGAGGGTCTTCACTGGACTCCCCATCTGTCACTTCCCCAGCCAAGCTAGCAAAAGGCAAAGGGTCAGAAAGTTCCGAAGACACACGTACATCCATAAAACCACCGTGATTATCAACTTGCTCTTTACCTCTCATATCTGTTGATAAACGTGATTCCCACAGTTTCCAAAAATTAGGAAAATCCCTCCCTATTATGGCCTCATGCACCAAGGTGGGGACCAGTCCTACTTTAACAATTGCTGACCCACAACAAGTTTCTACAGTATATTCACTTCAGCAGTGACATAATGTTGGGTATCCCCATGTATGCAAGTTACCCCAATAGGTATTTGCTGGACCTTTAAGGGGTTCACTAACCCAGCTTTCACGAGGGTAACTAAACTTCCTGAATCTAGCAAGGCCTCTACCAGGTTATCCTCTAAGAACACGTCACACATTTGTTTTTCCAGCTCAGGTGAAGGTACCACAGTACAGGCTAACCTAGCAAAGAAAAACATTCTGCGACATTCAAAGGCAGCATCACTTTGCATGGGTTCTTGCGTGACTGGGCAATTGGCAATAACATGACCTGGCATACCACACCTAAAACATTTAACCACACGATTATCAACCCGTTTGGGCAGCATAGACCGTTCTAGTCCCATTGGCCTGTCTCCAGGGCCAGAGTTTACAGTCTCTCCAGCCTTGCGTTCTCTTATCCGCCCAGCAACGTTTTCCCACGGAACAGTCTTACCAGTCTTTACGGAAGGGTGCTGTCGAGGATCTATGGGTTGCTGGGTGGTCATCAGTAGTTCCTCTGCCGCCAAGTACCTCTCTACCATGTCCACTAATTGGTCAGCAGTATCCGGGTTTCCATGGCTCACCCACTTGCGCAGGACCACGGGCAAAGATCTCAAATAGAGGTCCATAACGACTCTTTCAACCATCTGGGGACCAGTTAATGTCTCTGGCTGTAACCATTTTTTTGTTAGCTGAATAAGGTCGTGCATCTGCAGAACGGAGTGCTCGCATTCTCCACCAAGTTGTAACACTGTAGGGGAACCGGACCCCGTTTCTTGGGGTAGATGGCAGCTGGCAGCAGCTGAGAAGTCATACAAGTCCAGTTTTTATGGTGCCACTGGCCACAACCAGTTTTATTAAACAGAAAATAAAACAAACATCAAAAGAAAATACCTTGCCTGCCCGGCACTAACTAAACACAAGACGTTCCTAACTGTCTCTAAACAAAAAAACACAGAGTTTTCTAGTCAACACTGCTGGGCTCACTTGTATAAGGAAGCGTGTTTCTCTCACAGAGTTCCTGCAGTCTTCCCAGGCAGTATGCACACATTAATCAGGCTAGCAGCCCTATAGCCCACTTACACAGCTGAAACCCTGATTAGCCCTCTGTGAGGCCAAAGACCCAAACTGGGCTCAATGTCGGGAACTTGCCCTATCTCTCTTTCAGGGCCCTTATCCAGCTTTTCCAATAAACTGAAAAGGTTCTGACAAAACAAAACATTTTCCTAATACATGTAAGACAAGAACCTGGGACAAACATACCTGCCCTCAAACACTATTCCAGTGTTCTTGTCACAATATATATATATATATATACATACAGTATCTATCTATCTATCTATCTATCTATCTATCTATCTATCTCTCTATCTATCTATCTATCTATAGATATATGTGTTTTATGCTTACACCCTGTGCTGCTATCGCACGTGGTGGTTTTAATACATATTGCATGAAGGTATTATCCTATGTGTTAAACCTAAGCCACAAACTTATCAGTCGTATAGCTATGAGATTGTTGATATACAGCTACTAATATTGTGGTGCAGCATTGACCACTAGTATGGCTAATACTGAGAATGAAGTGGGCGCTACAGGCTACACATATATTACCTATGCTATAGGTGATCTTTTTAGCTATTCAGAATCTGAAGCTGAAAGCATTCTATATAATGCAGAGCTTACGAATGAATTGGAAGTGATACCATTGGAGGATATTTACAGAGACCTTTTAAAACTAAATAAGAAAGAAATGGAATATTACTATCATTGTATCTCTCTCAGTGACTACCACCGGGCAAGAAAAATCCCCCGAGGCCTAAAAGTAAGAAATGGCCCTACAATAGGCAGGCAAGACGCTATGTTCTGTAAAAAATGGGTGACCATCACCAATAAATGCTCAATGGATATGATATTGCTCATAATAGAGCAGTCAACAAAAGAAATGAATGCAGTAAAATAAAAGATCAGTGCATTTGAATTGCTGCACAAGGCTACTCTTATGAATGATACCTCTGTCAACTGGTATAAGAAATTATCTGCCCAGATGCAGGTTTTTAAGCGTGACCTTATCAAATTCAAAAAGGAAAAGAGAATGAAAGTCGATGCAGACTATGATAATAACACAGTCTATCAGTGGACCAGTGGCCCTAGGAGTATGTATAATAGGCAACCATTCTTTCGTAGAGGCCGTGGCCGAGATTATACATCAGGACCCAATAGTGAGGTTAATTCATCCACCACGGACTCAGATAGGCCATCATACAGACAAAGAACGAAACGCACCTTTGGCCCTTTAGGGGTGACAACGAGGGCGCGATATACAGGGGGCAGAGGAAGAGGACAAGAAAGTACACCAGACGTGGAGGCCAGTGGCGCAGATGTAAGAACGAATACAAAACCGCCCCGCCAGAACAAAGTCTAGTTGTGAACCTCTCCTCTTATGATTTATCACCTTTAGAGACCAAGGTACTTTCGTTGGGACTTTCATTTGTACCGACCAATCTGTTTAAACCGTTTAAATGGCAAGTGGAACAACACAGATTGGGTCGCCAATTAAAAATCAAAGAGTATTTTGGTAAAGGCACTTTGGAGCAACAGGAAGGTGAAGTTATCCCCTATGAGTTACGGAGATTACAACCGAAATCCACATTTGACCCGCAGTCCAACAATCCAACTATTAGAACATTTATGAGGATGCTTGGCAGTGAGGTAGATGAACAGATGCAGAATCCATTGCCTATACGACATAATCTGCAGCGTGAAGATATCAAGCTCTATTGGGATTATCAAAAAATGAAAACCTTGTATTTAGGCCGGCTGACAAGGGGGGAGCACTTGTTATCCAAGATTGCGATAAATATATCGAGGAGATCAAGCGACAAGGACACATATAAACCCCTTGATAAAGACCCTACCAGCATATTTAAAGAAGAGCTCTCTGATTTGTTGAAACAGGCACTGGATAGCAGGATTATAACAGCTAAATTGAGTGCGGCATTGATACCTGCATATCCCCGGGTACCGATCCTGTATACAACACCAAAAATCCATAAATCTATGGAGAATCCCCCAGGACTCCCTATCATTGCGGCCATCCAGTCCCTGTTTCAACCTGTATCTGTATATATTGATATGCTGTTGCAGCCTTGTATTCAGGCACAACCCAATTATTTGCTGGATACCACTACGTTACTTGGCAAGCTTAGAGATCTTGGGGATATAGATGATGACGTTTGGCTTTGTAGTATAGATGTATGCAGCCTGTATACTATTATCCCTCACGAGGAGGGCCTGTCTGCGGTCAGGCGCTTCCTCACTAATAATGCTTTATATACGGGGCCAGATTTGGATTTCTTATTGGAATTGTTGAGATTAGTTCTTACCTGCAACTTTTTCATGTTTGATGGGCATTACTACCTGCAATGTGTTGGCTGTGCGATGGGGGCCAGTGTGGCCCCATCGTACGCAAACATATATATGTTTCAGTTAGAGAGTGATATCTTTTTTGTTAGACCAGAGGTTGCGAAGAATATATTATTCTATACCAGATACATAGATGACCTGCTGATCTTTTGGCAGGGGTCAAAGGAATCATTTGTATCTGTAATTGAGCAACATAATGAGTGTGTACACCCAGTGAAATTCACATACACCATGGGGGTAATTCTGAGTTGATCGCAGCTTCAAGTTTGTTAGCAATTGGGCAATACCATGTGCACTGCAGGGGAGGCAGATATAACATGTGCAGAGAGAGATAGATTTGGGTGGGGTGTGTTCAATCTGAAATCTAAATTGCAGTGTAAAAATAAAGCAGCCAGTATTTACCCTGCATAGAAACAAAATAACCCACCCAAATCTAACTCTCTCTGCACATGTTATATCTGCCTCCCCTGCAGTGTACATGGTTTTGCCCAATTGCTATCAAAAATCCTGCTGCGATCAACTTGGAATTACCCCCCATGAGTAGAACTGAGGTACATTACCTTGATGTAAAGATTGAGAAACAAGGGGGGAAGATTGTCACCTCCCTATACTCTAAAGTGACTGATAGGAACAATTTACTCCATGGTAGAAGCTTTCATCCTCCATCACTTAAGCGGGGCCTGCCATTCTCCCAGTTGCTCCGCATTAGACGGATTACATCAAATCCGAATAGAGCAGAAGAACAAATGGATGCTATGATTGACAGATTCCTCCATAGAGGATATAATTTAGACCATTTGTTGGAAGCAAAGGAGAAAGCACTTAGATTAGATAGAGATATGCTAATCAGACAAGGTAAATCTAAAAAGGAGATCAATATGATCCCCTGAGTACAGGAATTTAACCAACATAGCCATAGTATAAGCAAAGTCTCGAAAAAGTCGTGGCCCATGATACAATCAGATGGTGACCTGAAACTTAAGAATACCAGACTTATGAGTTGCTATACTAGAAGTAGAAATCTAAGAGACTTATTGGTGCGGACGGATGTAAGATCCGAACCCAATATTAGAGAAACCTTCCTCAGACGGAAGTTGGGGTGTATGAGATGTGCTTGTACCACCTGTCAATTTTTAATTGCAGGTGACACATTTAATCACCCGGGGTCAGGTAAAAAGTGTCACGATCCGGGTATCTGGACGCCATTTCTTACCCATCAGATGCCTCCTAAGGCTGGCTCAGCGCTCCAGGACCGGATCCCATCTGTTATCCTAATGTTCACATTCCTGCATCCTCTCCTGTCTCTCTGAGACGCTGTCACAGTAACGCCTTATTACATCTGGCATGGCGTCTCCCGCGGCCTCCGCCGCCGTCCCTGAGCTTCTGCATGCAGAGTGTCAGAGTGGCGATTACGTCAGCCGCGGCCTCCGCTGTGTCCGCGTGGTTGGATGTGCACTTGTCAGCCTGGCGTCTCCTGTCTCCAGTGGCCGGCGCCGCCATTACTGTTTTCATTACCACATGGATTACAAACCAAACTTCCCTCCAAGTGTCTGCATGGGCGCAGCCATCTTGGATTCTGTCAGCTGATCATTTCCTCCAATCTGTTGTCAGTATTGTTAATCTGCATAATTGCCTAGCCAATCCCTTCCTTGCTGCAGGTATAAATACACTGTGCCTGAGCAAGGAAGGCGTCAGTGCTTTGGTTGTCAAACCTAGTTCCTGTTTGTCTCTCTCCTGTGATTGTCTTCCAGGTTCCAGCTCCTGTCTCAAGACTTCCACCATAGAGACCCGCACCAGCATTCCACCTGCGGTGTAGCCTGACTCTCCAATCCATTGTGGATTCATCTGTTTCCAGCTACAACATTACCTGCTTCCAGCAGAGTACAGCTTCCCTTAAAGGGCCGGTGTCCTTTCTACACTTTACCACTCTCCACCGGTATTATTATTTCTCCGCTCTCAAGTTCTACATTTCAGTTCATATTTCATCGCTCCCAAGTTCATTTATTATTTAACTGGTTCCAGCCAGTATCCACTCCGTGCTAACAACAGTCTGGTTCCAGCCAGTATCCACAGCAGCTGTTTTACCTTCAGCAACCCAGCTTTTCCTGGAACACCAGCTGGCACAATCCTGGGTTATCTCCATTGCTACAGTCGGGCCTGGTAAGGACTTTCCATCTAGAAGATCATAAGAACTATCTCACACTACCAGTGCCCTGTGGCTCCTGCCATCCTGTAGTACCCAGGAACTGTATTTATTATTTGCTGACTTTTACGTTTTCTTTTACTGCTGCTGTGTTGCGGAGTTGTCATAATAAACATCATTGACTTTTATCCAAGTTGTCGTAGTCACGCCTTCGGGCAGTTATTATTCATGTTACTTACATGTCCAGGGGTCTGATACAACCTCCCAGGTTCCGGTACATCTCAGCCCCTACAACTGAGGCTGCCTCCCGTCAGCTCAGGCCCTCAGTTGTGACAGTAAGCACTGACCTAATGAATCCAGCTGGAGACCAGGATCAAGCGGCCAGGCCGATGCAAGAACTGGCAGCCCGACTAGAACATCAGGAGGCTGCACAGGGCCACATCATCCGCTGTCTCCAGGATCTCTCTACTCGGCTGGATGGGATTCAGACAACTCTCCGTGAATCAGGCGCATCTGGTGCGTCAACCACAGTGACTCCAGCTATAACCCCACCCACCTTACCCATTTCTGCTCCACGTCTTCATCTTCCAACGCCAGCAAAATTTGACGGATCTCCAAGATTCTGCAGGGGATTTCTCAACCAGTGTGAGATTCAGTTTGAGCTACAACCTGGCAATTTTCCCAGTGACCGTACAAAAATTGCCTACATCATCTCTCTTCTCAGTGGCTCCGCCCTTGACTGGGCATCACCGTTATGGGAGAGGTCCGACACCCTGCTATCTTCTTACACTGCATTCGTGTCAACATTCAGGCGCATCTTCGACGAGCCAGGCCGGGTAACCTCAGCTTCATCCGAGATTCTCCGTTTACGCCAGGGGTCACGTACTGTAGGACAATATCTGATACAGTTCCAGATCCTGGCATCTGAACTGGCATGGAACGACGAGGCCCTGTATGCTGCATTCTGGCATGGCTTATCTGAGCTTATTAAAGATGAGTTAGCTACCAGAGACTTACCTTCTAAGTTAGATGAGCTAATCTCACTCTGCACGAAAGTTGATTTACGTTTCAGAGAGAGAGCAACTGAGCGTGGAAGATCATCTGCTCCAAAATCTTCTGCTCCTCCTCCTCGTCAACTGTCACCATCTAAAGATGAGCCCATGCAAATTGGCCGTTCCCGTTTAACTCCTGCTGAGCGCCGAAGACGTCTCTCTGAGTCTCTTTGTCTTTACTGTGCAGCTCCGTCTCACACCATCAATGCCTGTCCCGAACGTCCGGGAAAACTCCAAACCCTAGCTCGCCCAGGAGAGGGCCGGCTAGGAGTAATGATCTCCTCTCCATCTCCTCATGATTGTAATCTCCCCGTCTCGCTTCAAGTTGCTCAACGTTATCGGAACGTCATTGCTCTCCTTGATTCCGGAGCAGCTGGGAACTTTATTACTGAAGCCTATGTTAAACGGTGGTCCCTACCCACCGAGAGACTTCCTTCCTCCTTTTCCTTAACTGCCGTGGATGGCAGTAAAATTTTTGATACTGTTATTGCTCTAAGGACTCTACCAGTTCGTCTGAGAGTGGGAGTTCTTCATTCCGAACTTATTTCACTTTTAGTGATTCCAAGAGCCACACATCCTGTGGTCCTGGGCCTTCCATGGCTCCGTCTTCACAATCCTACAATTGATTGGACGACTACGCAAATCCTGGCATGGGGTTCCTCCTGTGCAGAGACATGTTTGTTTAAAGTATTGCCTGTCTGTTCTTCCTCCCCCAGGTCGTCTGATGTTCCACCTCCTCCATATCAAGATTTCACGGATGTGTTCAGTAAAGCTTCTGCTGATATCCTTCCTCCTCATAGAGAATGGGACTGCCCGATTGATCTCGTTCCAGGGAAGGTTCCACCTCGAGGCCGAACTTATCCGTTGTCTCTGCCTGAGACGCATTCTATGGAGGAATACATTAAAGAGAACCTAGCAAAGGGGTTCATTCGACCTTCTTCTTCCCCAGCCGGCGCAGGCTTCTTTTTTGTAAAAAAGAAAGATGGTGGTCTGCGGCCGTGCATCGACTACAGAGGTTTGAACGACATTACCATCAAGAACCGTTATCCTTTACCCCTGATTACTGAGCTCTTTGACAGAGTTAGCGGAGCTACCATCTTTACAAAGCTGGACTTGCGACGTGCATACAATCTCATCTGGATCCGTGAGGGTGACGAGTGGAAGACCGCCTTTAACACCCGTGACGGACATTATGAGTACCTCGTCATGCCCTTCGGATTGAGCAATGCTCCAGCTGTCTTCCAGCATTTTGTCAATGAGATTTTCAGAGACATTCTATACCGTCATGTCGTGGTCTATCTAGACGATATCCTCATTTTTGCCAACGATTTAGAGGAACATCGTTTTTGGGTTAAAGAGGTTCTGTCCCGTCTCCGTGTCAATCATCTCTATTGCAAATTAGAAAAATGCGTCTTTGAAGTCAAGTCCATTCCGTTTCTAGGGTACATTGTGTCCGGTTCCGGACTAGAGATGGATCCTGAGAAACTACAAGCAATTCAGAATTGGCCGGTACCCTTAACCCTCAAAGGGGTCCAGAGGTTCTTAGGGTTCGCCAATTATTACCGAAAGTTTATACGAGACTTTTCCACCATTGTGGCGCCTATTACTGCTTTCACCAAGAAGGGTGCTAACCCGTCCAAGTGGTCTGAAGAAGCCATGCAAGCTTTTCATCTTTTAAAACAGAGGTTCATCTCTGCGCCTGTCCTGAAACAGCCTGACATCGACTCTCCTTTCATCCTAGAGGTGGATGCCTCCTCCGTTGGAGTAGGAGCGGTGTTATCTCAGAGGGCTAAAGATGGCCATTTACATCCTTGCAGTTTCTTCTCCCGGAAGTTCTCCCCAGCTGAGCGCAACTATGCCATTGGCGACCAGGAGTTGCTAGCCATCAAGCTCGCTCTAGAAGAGTGGAGGTATCTGTTGGAGGGAGCTTCTCATTTAATCACCATACTTACAGACCACAAGAACCTTTTATACCTGAAGGGCGCACAATGTCTCAACCCTCGTCAGGCCAGATGGGCACTTTTCTTTTCCAGGTTCGACTTTAAACTCCAGTTCTGTCCGGGCTCTCAGAATCGCAAGGCCGATGCCCTTTCCCGCTCATGGGAGCAAGAAAATGAGTCAGAGTCTTCAGACAAGCATCCTATTATAAATCCGTTGGCATTCTCCACGGTAGGGATGGACTCTACGCCCCCATCAGGGAAAAGTTTTGTGAAGCCGATGCTAAGGAAGAAGCTCATGCATTGGGCCCATGCTTCCCGTTTTGCCGGACATACAGGTATCCAAAAAACCCTGGAGTTTATCTCTAGGTCCTATTGGTGGCCAACTCTGAAAAAGGACGTCTTGGAGTTTATTGCATCTTGCCCAAAGTGTGCCCAACATAAAGTATCCCGCCAGTCGCCTGCGGGGCAACTGGTTCCACTATCCGTTCCCCGTCGACCATGGACCCACTTGTCGATGGATTTCATTACAGACTTACCCATGTGCAACAAGTTCAATACCATCTGGGTGGTAGTTGACCGGTTCACCAAGATGGCACACTTCATTCCTCTCACCGGTCTTCCGTCAGCTTCCAAGTTGGCTCAAGTATTCATACAAGAGATCTTCCGACTCCACGGTCTTCCTGAAGAAATTATCTCAGATCGAGGAGTTCAATTCACAGCCAAATTCTGGCGAAGTTTATGTCAAGTCCTCCAAGTCAAGCAAAAGTTTTCCACGGCTTACCATCCTCAGACCAATGGTCAAACCGAGAGGGTGAATCAGGACTTGGAGGCCTTCCTCCGCATCTATGTGTCCTCCTCTCAAGATGACTGGGTTCAATTACTTCCCTGGGCCGAGTTCTGTCATAACAACCAGTATCATTCTTCATCTGCTTCAACACCATTCTTCACTAACTTTGGATTCCACCCTAAAGTTCCTGAGTTCCAACCGCTTCCAGCAACTTCTGTTCCCGCAGTGGATATCACCTTGCATCAGTTTGCCAATATCTGGAAGAGCGTACGATCAGCTCTGCTCAAGGCATCGTTCAGGTACAAGAAGTTTGCGGATAAGAAGCGTCGAGCAGTTCCTGCTCTCAAGGTGGGTGATCGGGTATGGTTATCCACGAAGAATTTGAGGTTAAGAGTTCCCAGTATGAAGTTTGCACCTCGCTATATCGGTCCTTTCAAGATTGAACAAGTCATCAATCCTGTTGCTTACAGACTCCAGTTGCCTCCCTTCTTAAAAATACCCAGGACATTCCATGTTTCCCTGTTGAAACTGCTGATCTTGAATAGGTTTCATTCCTCACTTCCTCCAACTCCGAAAGTCCAAACTCAACGAGGCGTTGAGTATGAAGTGGCCAAGATCCTGGACTCACGTCACCGTTACGGTCAACTACAATATCTTATTGACTGGAAGGGTTATGGTCCTGAGGAACGTTCATGGACCAATGCTTCTGATGTCCATGCTCCTGCCTTGGTCCGGAGATTCCATTCCAAGTTTCCTCAAAAGCCAAAGAAGTGTCCTGGGGCCACTCCTAAAGGGGGGGGTGCTGTCACGATCCGGGTATCTGGACGCCATTTCTTACCCATCAGATGCCTCCTAAGGCTGGCTCAGCGCTCCAGGACCGGATCCCATCTGTTATCCTAATGTTCACATTCCTGCATCCTCTCCTGTCTCTCTGAGACGCTGTCACAGTAACGCCTTATTACATCTGGCATGGCGTCTCCCGCGGCCTCCGCCGCCGTCCCTGAGCTTCTGCATGCAGAGTGTCAGAGTGGCGATTACGTCAGCCGCGGCCTCCGCTGTGTCCGCGTGGTTGGATGTGCACTTGTCAGCCTGGCGTCTCCTGTCTCCAGTGGCCGGCGCCGCCATTACTGTTTTCATTACCACATGGATTACAAACCAAACTTCCCTCCAAGTGTCTGCATGGGCGCAGCCATCTTGGATTCTGTCAGCTGATCATTTCCTCCAATCTGTTGTCAGTATTGTTAATCTGCATAATTGCCTAGCCAATCCCTTCCTTGCTGCAGGTATAAATACACTGTGCCTGAGCAAGGAAGGCGTCAGTGCTTTGGTTGTCAAACCTAGTTCCTGTTTGTCTCTCTCCTGTGATTGTCTTCCAGGTTCCAGCTCCTGTCTCAAGACTTCCACCATAGAGACCCGCACCAGCATTCCACCTGCGGTGTAGCCTGACTCTCCAATCCATTGTGGATTCATCTGTTTCCAGCTACAACATTACCTGCTTCCAGCTCAGCTTCCAGCAGAGTACAGCTTCCCTTAAAGGGCCGGTGTCCTTTCTACACTTTACCACTCTCCACCGGTATTATTATTTCTCCGCTCTCAAGTTCTACATTTCAGTTCATATTTCATCGCTCCCAAGTTCATTTATTATTTAACTGGTTCCAGCCAGTATCCACTCCGTGCTAACAACAGTCTGGTTCCAGCCAGTATCCACAGCAGCTGTTTTACCTTCAGCAACCCAGCTTTTCCTGGAACACCAGCTGGCACAATCCTGGGTTATCTCCATTGCTACAGTCGGGCCTGGTAAGGACTTTCCATCTAGAAGATCATAAGAACTATCTCACACTACCAGTGCCCTGTGGCTCCTGCCATCCTGTAGTACCCAGGAACTGTATTTATTATTTGCTGACTTTTACGTTTTCTTTTACTGCTGCTGTGTTGCGGAGTTGTCATAATAAACATCATTGACTTTTATCCAAGTTGTCGTAGTCACGCCTTCGGGCAGTTATTATTCATGTTACTTACATGTCCAGGGGTCTGATACAACCTCCCAGGTTCCGGTACATCTCAGCCCCTACAACTGAGGCTGCCTCCCGTCAGCTCAGGCCCTCAGTTGTGACAAAAAGTATAAGATCCGGCATGCTTTGACATGTAATTCTAAATTCACTATTTATCAAATCATTTGCCCTTGTGGGAAATCATACATAGGCAAAACTGAAAGAGCCTTTAAGGAGCGTATGGCGGCACATCGTAGCGCCATTAAGGCAGCGATTAACAAGGGTGGTAGTGAACAGCCCGTAGCCCGTCACTTCTATATGGCAGCACACCCCTTAAGCACCTTACGATATCGTATGATTGATCATGTGCCCCCGATGATTCGGGGGGGCAATAGATCACTCAAATTACTTCAGCGTGAATCAGAGTGGATATTCAGGTTGGATACACTCAGCCCTAAGGGGCTAAACGAACACCTGGGTCTGAATTGGTTTCTTTAATCCTAGGGTACCCCTATCCCGGTAATTTAACTGGATATTAGCTACTATGGTTATCGTGTAGTGTCTATTTTACCTTTTGAGTAAGTAAATGTTTATTATGTCTCCAGCGTAAAATTGATACGTTTGTCATATTTGATATTTAATATATATAACAAAATGTATGTTAATTGGTATAATATGAGGATAGCTAAGCGTGTATAGCTTTAGCAATGTGCTTAGTACTGTTTTGTTAGTACACTGGGTGTTGATGATCTGACCGGCGCGCCTATGACAGGTGTATGCGGGAATGACGTCATTGATGATGAGACGCCGGGTGTGCCGTGCAGCATGGCTTCCGGCGATTGGCGTCTTGGTGATGGGAGCACTTATATAGGTAAGATTGTATGTTGTACATGTTTATCTGATGAAAGTGCCGATTTATTAATAAAGGGGGCACTGAAACGTTACCCTGTCTGCCCAGTAGATTGGATTGATGTATGCCTAGGAGTGCCGCACGTGGAAACAGCGCTATTGTGAAAAGTGTGGGGGCACCCGGGCTGGTAATTAATGTATTTGGAGAGCCGGACCAACAAGATATATATATATAATAAGATTTTACTCACCGGTAAATCTATTTCTCGTAGTCCGTAGTCGATGCTGGGTACTCCGTAAGGACCATGGGGAATAGACGGGCTCCGCAGGAGACTGGGCACTCTTAAAAGAAAGATTAGGTACTACATCTGGTGTGCACTGGCTCCTCCCTCTATGCCCCTCCTCCAGACCTCAGTTAAGGAAACTGTGCCCGGAAGAGCTGACATAACTAGGAAAGGATTTGGAATCCAGGGTAAGACTCATACCAGCCACACCAATCACACTGTACAACTTGTGATAACTATACCCAGTTAACAGTATGAACAACAACTGAGCCTCATTTAACAGATGGCTCATAACAATAACCCTTTAGTTAAGCAATAACTATATACATGTATTGCAGAAAGTCCGCACTTGGGACGGGCTCCCAGCATCCACTACAGACTACGAGAAATAGATTTACCGGTGAGTAAAATCTTATTTTCTCTGACGTCCTAGTGGATGCTGGGTACTCCGTAAGGACCATGGGGATTATACCAAAGCTCCCAAACGGGCGTGAGAGTGCGGATGACTCTGCAGCACCGAATGAGCAAACTCAAGGTCCTCCTCAGCCAGGGTATCAAACTTGTAGAATTTTGCAAAAGTTTTTGATCCCGACCAAGTAGCAGCTCGGCAAAGTTGTAAAGCCGAGACCCAAGACCCAAGAAGAGCCCACCTTCCTCGTGGAATGGGCTTTTACTGATTTAGGATGCGGCAGTCCAGTCGCAGAATGAGCCTGCTGAATCGTGCTACAGATCCAGCGAGCAATAGTCTGCTTTGAAGCAGGAGCACCCAGCTTGTTGGGTGCATGCAGGATAAACAGCGAGTTGGTTTTCCTGACTCTAGCCTTCCTGGAAACATATATTTTAAGGGCCCGGACTACGTCCAGCAACTTGGAATCCTCCAAGTCCCGAGTAGCCGCAGGCACCACAATAGGTTGGTTCAAATGAAACGCTGATACCACCTTTGGGAGAAATTGGGGACGAGTCCTCAATTCTGCCCTGTCCATATGGAAAATCAGATATGGGCTTTTACAGGACAAAGCCGCCAATTCTGACACACGCCTAGCTGAGGCCAAGGCCAACAGCATGACTACCTTCCACGTGAGATATTTCAACTCCACGGTCTGAAGTGGCTCAAACCAATGTGATTTTAGGAAATCCAACACAACGTTGAGATCCCAAGGTGCCACTGGAGGCACAAAAGGGGGCTGAATATGCAGCACTCCCTTAACAAACGTCTGAACTTCAGGCAGTGAAGCCAGTTCTTTTTGAAAGAAAATAGACAGGGCCGAAATCTGGACTTTAATGGATCCCAATTTTAGGCCCATAGTCACTCCTGACTGTAGAAAGTGCAGAAATCGACCCAGCTGAAATTCCTCTGTGGGGTCCTTCATGGCCTCACACCAAGCAACATATTTTCGCCATATGCGGTGATAATGTTTTGCTGTGACATCCTTCCTAGCCTTTATCAGCGTAGGAATGACTTCAACCGGAATGCCCTTTTCCATTAGGATCCGGCGTTCAACCGCTATGCCGTCAAACGCAGCCGCGGTAAGTCTTGGAACAGACAGGGCCCCTGCTGTAACAGGTCCTGTCTGAGAGGCAGAGGCCATGGGTCCTCTGAGATAATTTCTTGTAGTTCTGGGTACCAAGATCTTCTTGGCCAATCCGGAACGATGAGCATAGTTCTTACTCCTCTCTTTCTTACAATCCTCAGTACCTTGGGTATGAGAGGAAGAGGAGGGAACACATAAACCGACTGGTACACCCACGGTGTCACTAGTGCGTCCACAGCTATCGCCTGAGGGTCCCTTGACCTGGCGCAATATTTTTTTACCTTTTTGTTGAGACGGGACGCCATCATGTCTATCTGTGGCCGTTCCCAACGATTTACAATCAGCGTGAAGACTTCTGGATGAAGTCCCCACTCTCCCGGGTGGAGGTCGTGCCTGCTGAGGAAGTCTGCTTCCCAGTTGTCCACTCCCGGAATGAACACTGCTGACAGTGCTAGCACGTGATTCTCCGCCCATCGGAGAATCCTTGTGGCTTCTGCCATCGCCATCTTGCTTCTTGTGCCGCCCTGTCGGTTTACATGGGCGACAGCCGTGATGTTGTCTGACTGAATCAGCACTGGCTGGTTTTGAAGCAGGGGTTCTGCTTGACTTAGGGCATTGTAAATGGCCCTTAGTTCCAGAATATTTATGAGTAGGGAAGTCTCCTGACTCGACCATTGTCCTTGGAAGTTTCTTCCCTGAGTGACTGCCCCCCAACCTCGGAGGCTTGCATCCGTGGTCACCAGGACCCAGTCCTAAATGCCGAATCTGCACCCCTTGAGAAGATGAGCACTCTGCAGCCACCACAGCAGAGACATCCTAGCCCTCAGGGACAGGGTGATCAGCCGATGCATCTGAAGATGCGATCCGGACCACTTGTCTAACAGATCCCACTGAAAGATCCTTGCATGGAACCTGCCGAAGGGAATTGCTTCGTAAGAAGCTACCATCTTTCCCAGGACTCGCGTGCAGTGATGCACCGACACCTGTTTTGGTTTCAGGAGGTCTCTGACCAGAGAGGACAACTCCTTGGCCTTCTCCTCCGGGAGAAACACCTTCTTCTGTTCTGTGTCCAGAATCATGCCCAAGAACAGCAGACGCGTCGTAGGAACCAGCTGCGACTTTGGGATATTCAGAATCCAGCTGTGCTGTTGTAGCACTTCCTGAGATAGTGCTACTCCGACCAACAACTGCTCCTTGGACCTTGCCTTTATAAGGAGATCGTCCAAGTATGGGATAATTATAACTCCCTTCTTTCGAAGGAGTATCATCATTTCGGCCATTACTTTGGTAAATACCCTCGGTGCCGTGGACAGACCAAACGGCAACGTCTGGAATTGGTAATGGCAGTCCTGTACCACAAACCTGAGGTACTCCTGGTGAGGTGGGTAAATGGGGACATGTAGGTAAGCATCCTTTATGTCCAGTGACACCATAAAGTCCCCCTCTTCCAGGCTTGCAATAACCGCCCTGAGCGATTCCATTTTGAACTTGAACTTCCTTATATAAGTGTTTAAGGATTTCAAACTTAGAATGGGTCTTACCGAACCGTCTGGTTTCGGTACCACAAACATTGTGGAATAGTAACCCCGTCCCTGCTGAAGGAGGGGAACTTTGATTATCACCTGCTGAAGGTAAAGCTTGTGAATTGCAGCCAGTACTACCTCCCTTTCCATGGGAGTAGCTGGCAAGGCTGATTTGAGGTAACGGCGAGGGGGAGACGTCTCGAACTCCAGCTTGTATCCCTGAGATACCACTTGTAGCACCCAGAGATCCACCTGTGAGCGAACCCACTGGTCGCTGAAGTTCCGGAGACGGGCCCCCACCGCACCTGGCTTCACCTGTGGAGCCCCAGCGTCATGCGGTGGACTTAGTGGAAGCAGGGGAGGATTTTTGTTCCTGGGAACTGGCTGTCTGGTGCAGCTTTTTCCCTCTACCCCTGCCTCTGGGCAGAAAGGACGCGCCTCTGACCCGCTTGCCTTTCTGAGGCCGAAAGGACTGTACTTGATAATACGGTGCTTTCTTAGGCTGTGAGGGAACCTGAGGTAAAAAAGTCGACTTCCCAGCTGTTGCTGTGGATACGAGGTCCGAGAGACCGTCCCCAAACAATTCCTCACCCTTATAAGGCAAAACTTCCATGTGCCTTTTAGAATCTGCATCACCTGTCCACTGCCGAGTCCATAATACTCTCCTGGCAGAAATGGACATTGCATTAATTCTAGGTGCCAGTCGGCAAATGTCCCTCTGTGCATCCCTCATATATAAGACTACGTCTTTAATATGCTCTATGGTTAGCAAAATAGTATCCCTGTCAAGGGAATCAATGTTATCTGACAGGGAATCAGACCAAGCTGCTGCAGCACTACACATCCATGCTGAAGCAATAGCAGGTCTCAGTATAGTACCTGAGTGTGTATACACAGACTTCAGGATAGCCTCCTGCTTTCTATCTGCAGGCTCCTTTAAGGCGGCCGTATCCTGAGACGGCAGTGCCACCTTTTTTGATAAGCGTGTGAGCGCCTTGTCCACCCTAGGGGATGTTTCCCAACGCAACCTGTCCGTTGGCGGGAAAGGGTACGCCATTAGTAACCGCTTAGAAATCACTAATTTCTTATCTGGGGAACACCACGCTTCTTCACACAATTCATTTAACTCATCAGATGGGGGAAAAGTCACTGGCTGCTTTTTCTCCCCAAACATAATACCCTTTTTAGTGGTAACCGGGTTAATATCAGAAATGTGCAACAGATTTTTCATTGCCGTAATCATGCATCGGATGGTCCTTGTGGATTGTATATTTGTCTCATCCTCGTTGACACTGGAGTCAGACTCCGTGTCGACATCTGTGTCTGCCATCTGAGGTAGCGGGCGTTTTTGAGCCCCTGATGGCCTCTGAGATGCCTGGGCAGGCGCGGGCTGAGATGCCGGCTGTCCAAAAGCTGCATCATCGAACCTTTTATGCAAGGAGTTGACACTGTCGGTTAATACCTTCCACATATCCATCCACTCTGGTGTCGGCCCCGCAGGGGGCGACATCACACTTATCGGCACCTGCTCCGCCTCCACGTAAGCGTCCTCCTCAAACATGTCGACACAGCCGTACCGACACACCGCACACACACACAGGGAATGCTCTGACTGAGGACAGGACCCCACCAAGTCCTTTGGGGAGACAGAGAGGGAGTATGCCAGCACACACCAGAGCGCTATTTATAACAGAGGGATTTACACTAATACAAAGTGAAATTTCCCCCAATAGCTGCTTATATTACCTTTTTTGCGACTAAATTTATGTGCCCCCCCTCTCTTTTTTACCCTTCTCGTAGTGAATACTGCAGGGGAGAGCCTGGGGAGCGTCCTTCCAGCGGAGCTGTGAAGAGAAAATGGCGCTGGCTGTGCTGAGGAAGATAGCCCCGCCCCTTCAGCGGCGGGCTTCTCCCGCTTTTTTAGTAATATTTATGGCGGGGGATTAGGCACATATACAGTTAATAACTGTATTATGTGCATTTTGCCAACTAAGGTATACATATTGCAGCCCAGGGCGCCCCCCCCCCCCCCCCCAGCGCCCTGCACCCACCAGTAACCGGAGCGTGTGGTGTGCTGTGGGAGCAATGGCGCACAGCTGCAGTGCTGTGCGCTACCTTATTGAAGACCGGAGTCTTCAGCCGCCGATTTTCTCCTGGAATCTTCCGTCTTCTGGCTCTGCAAGGGGGACGGCGGCACGGCTCCGGGAACGGACGATCGAGGTCGGGCCCTGTGTTCGATCCCTCTGGAGCTAATGGTGTCCAGTAGCCTTAGAAGCACAAGCTAGCTGCAAGCAGGTAGGTTTGCTTCTCTCCCCTCAGTCCCTCGTAGCAGTGAGTCTGTTGCCAGCAGATCTCACTGAAAATAAAAAACCTAACAAATACTTTCTTTTTTAGTGAGCTCAGGAGAGCCCACTAAGTGCATCCAGCTCTGGCCGGGCACAGATTCTAACTGAGGTCTGGAGGAGGGGCATAGAGGGAGGAGCCAGTGCACACCAGATGTAGTACCTAATCTTTCTTTTAAGAGTGCCCAGTCTCCTGCGGAGCCCGTCTATTCCCCATGGTCCTTACGGAGTACCAAGCATCCACTAGGACGTCAGAGAAATATATATATAATCATGAGCTCAGGCATACACACTGGTACTCCGTTGGCCATGACTGCAGCAATGGTGTGAGCAGGCACCACCCCTCCCTTTGTTGACTAGTGTGATCTCATCTATGTGAGCCAGAAAAGGCCATTTCTAATGACATGCATATGCATTTGCAGGGATATCCCGGGATCAGTGTAAATGGGGCTGTCCCGGGTCGATCCCAGGTCTTAATGCAGTGTGAAAGGGGTCAGTCCCGGGAAGGCATCCTGGGACGCATCCCGGGAAGCATCCCGGGAGTGACCCGGGAGTGCGAGTGTAAAAGGGGTATTACTCTGTGTGTGACAGCCGGGAATAGGATGTCCCGTCTCTTTCACAGTCTGAGCTGTCATTCACAGCTCAGCACCACCTCTGGATCTCAGTCAGAAGAAGAGCCAGCTGTGGCACATGTATAAAAGCAACAATAGTTAAATTATCGATGGCACCTCATAGAATAGTTACCTGACATTTATGGTTCGAACCACCCCCGAGTAACCATCAATAAATGCCACACTGGTGGCCATCCCTTATAACTATCAGCCTGTGTCTTCATGCTGCCTCTCTTCTGTTCCTCACATCATGCTACAGCTCCTGACACATTCAGCATTGTCCTCACTAGCAGTCACTCGTCTCCTGCCACAATTTGCACCATTATACGGCTTTGTGAGAATCACATCATCCGCTATTCACAGGATAACGAGGTAGGAGGGGTAAAAATAACATGAAACAAGAATCTCAAATTAAGCAAGTAACAAGTAAATTCCTGATATACTTTATGCTGCTGGGTCACCCTGCACCTTCCACTATATAACTCTGTCTTTGTTTTCTTGATGCCTCCATTTCCAATCTCACATTGGGGGTCATTCCGAGTTGATCGCTCGCTAGCTATTTCTCATACGTCCTAGAGGATGCTGGGGTCCACTTCATGACCATGGGGTATAGACGGTTCCGCAGGAGCCATGGGCACTCTTAAGACTTTTCAATGGGTGTGAACTGGCTCCTCCCTCTATGCCCCTCCTCCAGACCTCAGTTATAGGAACTGTGCCCAGGGAGACGGACATTTCGAGGAAAGGATTTGCTTTAATACTAATGGTGAGATACATACCAGCTCACACCTCAACCATGCCGCACAACATGGCATTCAACATAACACACGCCAACAGGCATGAACTAATTACAGCAAACATGCTGAAACTAATAAAACACAACATGTGTAACTCTAATAAACAAAACTGCAGGTAAAGTACGCACTGGGACGGGCACCAAGCATCCTCTATGGACTAGGAGGATGCTGGGGTCCACTTCATGACCATGGGGTTTATACCAAAAGCTCCAGCACGGGCGGGAGAGTGCGGATGACCCTGCAGCACCGATTGACCGAACTTGAGGTCTTCATCGGCCAAGGTGTCAAACTTATAGAATTTTGCAAATATGTTTGACCCCGACCAAGTAGCTGCTCGGCAAAGTTGCAGTGCCGAGACCCCCCCGGGCAGCCGCCCAGGATGAGCCCACCTTCCTAGTGGAATGGGCCTTCACCGAATTCGGTAACGGCAATCCAGCCGTAGTATGAGCGTGCTGAATCGTACTTCTGATCCAACGCGCAGTAGTCTGCTTGGAAGCAGGACACCCAATCTTGTTGGGAGCATACAGGGCAAACAAAGACTCTGTTTTCCGCATTCGAGCTGTTCTAGCGACATAAATCTTCAAAGCTCTAACCACATCTGGAGACTTTGACTCAGTGAACGTGTCAGTAACTACTGGCACCACAATAGGTTGGTTTATGTGGAAAGATGAAACCACCTTTGGAAGAAAATGTTGACGAGTTCTCAACTCTGCCCTATCTACATGGAAGATCAGGTAAGGGCTCTTGTGAGACAAGGCCCCCAACTCAGACACCCGCCATGCGGATTCCAATGCCAAAAGCATCACCACTTTCCAAGTGAGAAACTTCAACTCTATCTCTTGTAGAGGCTTAAACCAATCCGATTGAAGAAACTGCAACACCACATTAAGGTCCCATGGTGCCACTGGAGGCACAAATGGAGGCTGGATGTGCAGAACCCCTTTCACGAAGGTCTGAACCTCTGGAAGAGAGGCACATTTTTTTTTGAAGAACACTGACAAGGCCGAAATCTAGACCTTGATTGACCCCAATCGGAGGCCCGCCTCCACACCAGCCTGCAGAAAATGGAGAAAACGTCCCAATTGAAACTCTTCCATAGGAGCCTTCTTGGATTCATACCAAGACACATATTTTCTCCAAATACGGTGGTAATGTTTCAACGTTATTCCTGCCCTGGCCTGAATAAGGTTGGGGATGACTTCCTTAGGAATACCCTTACGGGCTAGGATCCAGCGCTCAACAGCCATGCCGTCAAACGTAGCCACGGTAAGTCTTGATACACGCACGGCCCCTGCTGCATGAGGTCCTCGCGAAGAGGAAGAGGCCGAGGATCTTCTATGAGCAACTCCTGGAGATCTGGGTACCAAGCCCTCCATGGCCAGTCTGGGGCAATGAAGATTGCTCGAACCCTTGTTCTTCTTATGATCCTGAGAACTTTTGGAATCAGTGGAAGTGGAGGGAAGACATACACTGACCGGAATACCCAGTGGGTCACTAGCGCATCCACTGCTATTGCTTGAGGGTCTCTCGACCTGGAACAATACTTCTGAAGCTTCTTGTTGCGACGAGATGCCATCATGTCTACTTGAGAAACTCCCCAAAGACTTGTCACCTCTGCGAAGACTTCTTGGTGGAGGCCCACTCTCCTGGACGGAGATTGTGTCTGCTGAGGAAGTCTGCTTCCCAGTTGTCTACTCCTGCAGTCAGAGCCTTTATATGTCTTTCTGGCCAGAGGAGGATCTTCATCACCTCTGCCATTGCCGCTCTGCTTTTTGTTTCGCCTTGACGGTTTATGTACGCGACTGCTGTTACATTGTCCGACTGGATCTGCACGGGATGATCTTGAAGAAGATGTACCGCTTGTTGAAGGCCGTTGTAAATGGCTCTCAATTCCAGCACGTTTATGTGAAGGCAGTCTTCCTGACTTGACCATTTTTCTTGGAAGCTTTCCCCCTGAGTGACAGCTCCCCAGCCTCGGAGACTTGCATCCGTGGTTACCAGGACCCAGTCCTGAATCCCGAACCTGCGTCCCTCTAGTAGGTGCGAGCTGTGTAGCCACCACAGGAGCGAGATCCTGGCTTTTGACGACAGGACTATCTTTCTGTGCATGTGTAGGTGGGATCCCGACCACTTGTCCAACAGGTCCCACTGGGATACTCTGGCATGAAGCCTGCCAAACTGTATGGCCTCGTAGGCCGCCACCATTTTTCCCAACAACCGAATGCATTGGTGGATAGACACACTTGTTGGTTTCAATAACTGTTGTACCATTTTCTGGATTTCCAGAGCCTTTTCCACCGGAAGAAAAACTCTCTGGACTTCTGTGTCCAGGATCATCCCGCGAAAAGGCAATCTTGTCGTCGGGGCCAACTGTGACTTTGGATAATTTATGATCCAACCGTGTTGTTAGAGTATAGACAGGGAGAGTGTGATGTTCTGTAACAACTGCTCCCTAGATCTCGCCTTTATCAGGAGATCGTCTAGATAAGGAATTATATTGACTGCTTTTTGACGCAGGAGAACCATCATCTCCGCCATCACCTCGGTGAATACTTTCGGCGCCATGAAGAGACCGAAAGGCAACGTCTGGAATTAGTAATGGCAATCCTGAACCGCGAATCTCAGATAAGCCTGGTGAGGAGGATAAATGGGAACATGCAGGTAAGCATCCTTTATGTCTACTGACACCATGTAATCCCCATCCTCCAGACTGGAAATCACTGCCCTCAGTGATTCCATTTTTAACTTGAATCGTTTCAAGTAGAGATTCAGATTTTTTAGGTTTAGGATCGGTCTGACCGGCTTCGGAACTACATAAAGGTTTGAATAAAACCCCTCCCCTTGTTGTGACAAAGGTATCAGGACTATGACCCGATCCTGACACAATTTTTGGATTGCCGCTGTTACTGTTTCTCTTTCTGGAAGAAAAGCTGGCAAGGTCGATTTGAAAAATCGGCATGGGGGAACATCTTGAAACTCCAGCTTGTACCCCTGGGACACTATTTGTAACACCCAGGGATCCAGGCCAGACAGAATCCAGGCTTGGCTTAAAAGTTTGAGACGTGCCCCCACCCGAGCGGCCTCCCGCAAGGGAGCCCCAGCGTCATGCTGAAGATTTGTCAGAAGTAGGGGTAGACTTCTGCTCCTGGGAACCTGAAGCCGCTGTGGACTTCTTTCCCTTTCCCCTTCCCCTACCTGCAAAGAAGGGGGAACCTCTCGTTTTTTTTAGTTTTTATTGGGCCGAAAGGACTGTATGTGAGTGTAATATATCTTTTTTGCCGGTGCAGGCGCAGAGGGCAAAAATGTCGACTTACCTGCAGTAGCCGCCGAGACTAACGCATCCAGTCCATCGCCAAATAAGGCCTCACCTTTATATGGGAGAGCCTCCATATTTCTTTTGGAATCTGCCTCTGCGTTCCACTGGCGAATCCACAACGACCTTCGAGCCGATACTGCCATGGTAGTGGCTTTTGAACTCAAGAGTCGAATATCTTTCATCGCTTCTAGCATGTATGCGGCAGCGTCTTTGATATTATCTAACTTAAGGAGTATCTCATCTTTATCAATCGTGTCAATTTCTGATGACACGGTGTCTGACCATTTTTTAATAGCGCGACTCACCCATGCGCAAGCAATTGTGGACCTGAGCAGCGTACCATTGGCAACATAAATGGATTTTAATGTAGTTTCCATTTTCCGGTCAGCCGGCTCCTTTAGTGAAGCCGTGCCAGGTGCAGGGAGAATTACCTTCTTTGTCAACCTGGACAGTGCACTGTCTAACACAGGGGGTGACTCCCATTTTTTCCTGTCCTCTACCGGGAAAGAATAAGCCATTTGAATTCTCTTGGAAATACAAAATTTATTTTCAGGATTCACCCACATCCCTTCAAAGAGAGTATAAAGCTTGTGTGTAGGAGGGAAAGTGACCTTAGATTTCTTTTCTTTATAGAAATAAGCCTTCTCCTGAGGTACAGGAGTGGCTCCCGTGACTTCCAGAACTTCCCTTATAGCTACAATCATATATTGTATATTTTTTGCCAATTTATGATCTATTTCCCTGGAGTCACTATCGTCGACACAGGAATCAGTATCCGTGTCGGTATCAGTATTCACGATATTCGCAAATGGTCTCTTATGTGACCCAGAGGGGTTGCCTGCAGATGGAAGAACAGAACCCTGAAAAATCACATCTTCCACAGATTTTCTCCAGCATTCAGCATGAGATTCAGACTTATCTAATCTCCTATTGATATGATGGATAGTATCATGTATTTCTTTCACCCATGCAGGCTCTTGGTGTGCCGGCAGCGCCACCACATTACAAGTCTGTGTCCCTAAAATGGCTTCCTCCGGGGAGGAACTCCCTGCCTCTGACATGTCTTACACACGTGCACAACAGACACACAGACACACTGGGACTTATAGGGGACAGACCCACAGTAAAATCTGTCAGAGGGACACAGTTTAGGAGCAGCCAGTTCACAACCCCAGCGCCAGTATCTTATGCCTGTGAAAACAGAATGCCCACTGACATGCAGCGCTTTTTACACAGTAAAACACACTTGTAAAGCACCAAATTCGCTTGTGCCCCCCCCCCCTGTTTTGCACCATGATACTTGTATTCAGAAGTGAAGGAGGACCAGCGATGTCTCTGCAGCCTGAGGAGAGGAAATGGCGCTGAGCATTGTGCTGGCTGCCTGAGGAAGAAGCTCCGCCCCCGCAATGGCGTGTTTTTACCTCAGAGACTTTGCATAATATTTATACTGGCGGGGGTAGGGCTGTGCCTGGACATCTTATGCCCCCTATTTGCCAGTGTATATAGGTATTTTTGCTGCCCAGGGCGCCCCCCCCGTGCGCCCTGCACCCTACAGTGCCTGTGTGTGTGGGCAGCAATGGCGCCCTGCGCTCCCGCCAGCCGTGCGGTACCTCAGCTGTCACTTGCACTTGATAGAAGATCTGTCTTCTTCTACTCACCTGTCTTCTGACTTCTGGCTCTGTGAGGGGGGTGACGGCGTGCTGTGGGAGTGAGCATCTAGACACGGCTAGCGTTCAGTACCCTTCAGGAGCTAATGGTGTCCTGTCAGCCAGAAGCAAAGCCATGAAACTCTTAAGGAAGTTGGTTCCTACTTCTGCCCCCTCAGTCCCACGAAGCAGGGAGTCTGTTGCCAGCAGATCTCCCTGAAAATAAAAAACCTAACATAAGTCTTTCAGAGAAACTCTGTAGAGCTCCCCTAGAGTGCATCCTGTCTGCCTGGGCACATTTCTAAAACTGAGGTACCAGTTCACACCCATTGAAAAGTCTTAAGAGTGCCCATGGCTCCTGTGGAACCGTCTATTCCCCATGGTCATGAAGTGGACCCCAGCACCCTCTAGGACGTATGAGAAATAGCTAGCGAGCGATCAACTCGGAATGACCCCCAATGTGAGATTGGAAATGGAGGCATCAAGAAAACAAAGACAGAGTTATATAGTGGAAGGTGCAGGGTGACCCAGCAGCATAAAGTATATCAGGAATTTACTTGTTACTTGCTTAATTTGAGATTCTTGTTTCATGTTATTTTTACCCCTCCTACCTCGTTATCCTGTGAATAGCGGATGATGTGATTCTCACAAAGCCGTATAATGGTGCAAATTGTGGCAGGAGACGAGTGACTGCTAGTGAGGACAATGCTGAATGTGTCAGGAGCTGTAGCATGATGTGAGGAACAGAACAGAGGCAGCATGAAGACACAGGCTGATAGTTATAAGGGATGGCCACCAGTGTGGCATTTATTGATGGTTACTCGGGGGTGGTTCGAACCATAAATGTCAGGTAACTATTCTATGAGGTGCCATCGATAATTTAACTATTGTTGCTTTTATACATGTGCCACAGCTGGCTCTTCTTCTGACTGAGATCCAGAGATGGTGCTGAGCTGTGAATGACAGCTCAGACTGTGAAAGAGACGGGACATCCTATTCCCGGCTGTCACACACAGAGTAATACCCCTTTTACACTCGCACTCCCGGGTCACTCCCGGGATGCTTCCCGGGATGCGTCCCAGGATGCCTTCCCGGGACTGACCCCTTTCACACTGCATTAAGACCTGGGATCGACCCGGGACAGCCCCATTTACACTGATCCCGGGATATCCCTGCAAATGCATATGCATGTCATTAGAAATGGCCTTTTCTGGCTCACATAGATGAGATCACACTAGTCAACAAAGGGAGGGGTGGTGCCTGCTCACACCATTGCTGCAGTCATGGCCAACGGAGTACCAGTGTGTATGCCTGAGCTCATGATTCTTTCTGCTTTGCAGATGTTTCATACAGCCACTGACAGCATGATGCAGCTTGTCACACTGTGCAGTATACTGCACATATATTTTATGAGGAGGAGGAGGGCGCAATTTATGCTGGATAGGGCTGCTAGTCGCCGCCAATATTTGTGCAGGAGGAGAGCCCTCATATCATCCAGGATGAGTACCATCCTGAGCGTGAGTATGGGCCCTAACCGCTCATTTTGGTCCAGAGATCGCCGGCACGGAGAAGCCTTTATGAGGACCGTGGAAGCTTACCAGGATGAGGAGTGGATGGCTAACTTCCGTGTGTCTCGTGCAACCTTTAACTACATCCTGGAATTACTTACCCCAGCACTTGACATTAGAGATGAGCGCCTGAAATTTTTCGGGTTTTGTGTTTTGGTTTTGGGTTCGGTTCCGCGGCCGTGTTTTGGGTTCGACCGCGTTTTGGAAAAACCTCACCGAATTTTTTTTGTCGGATTCGGGTGTGTTTTGGATTCGGGTGTTTTTTTAAAAAAACACTAAAAAACAGCTTAAATCATAGAATTTGGGGGTCATTTTGATCCCATATTATTATTAACCTCAAAAACCATAATTTCCACTCATTTTCAGTCTATTCTGAATACCTCACACCTCACAATATTATTTTTAGTCCTAAAATTTGCACCAAGGTCGCTGGATGACTAAGCTAAGCGACACTAGTGGCCGACACAAACACCTGGCCCATCTAGGAGTGGCACTGCAGTGTCACGCAGGATGTCCCTTCCAAAAAACCCTCCCCAATCAGCACATGACGCAAAGAAAAAAAGAGGCGCAATGAGGTAGCTGACTGTGTGAGTAAGATTAGCGACCCTAGTGGCCGACACAAACACCGGGCCCATTTAGGAGTGGCACTGCAGTGTCACGCAGGATGTCCCTTCCAAAAAACCCTCCCCAATCAGCACATGACGCAAAGAAAAAAAGAGGCGCAATGAGGTAGCTGACTGTGTGAGTAAGATTAGCGACCCTAGTGGCCGACACAAACACCGGGCCCATTTAGGAGTGGCACTGCAGTGTCACGCAGGATGTCCCTTCCAAAAAACCCTCCCCAATCAGCACATGACGCAAAGAAAAAAAGAGGCGCAATGAGGTAGCTGACTGTGTGAGTAAGATTAGCGACCCTAGTGGCCGACACAAACACCGGGCCCATTTAGGAGTGGCACTGCAGTGTCACGCAGGATGTCCCTTCCAAAAAACCCTCCCCAATCAGCACATGACGCAAAGAAAAAAAGAGGCGCAATGAGGTAGCTGACTGTGTGAGTAAGATTAGCGACCCTAGTGGCCGACACAAACACCGGGCCCATTTAGGAGTGGCACTGCAGTGTCACGCAGGATGTCCCTTCCAAAAAACCCTCCCCAATCAGCTCATGACGCAAAGAAAAAAAGAGGCGCAATGAGGTAGCTGACTGTGTGAGTAAGATTAGCGACCCTAGTGGCCGACACAAACACCGGGCCCATTTAGGAGTGGCACTGCAGTGTCACGCAGGATGTCCCTTCCAAAAAACCCTCCCCAATCAGCACATGACGCAAAGAAAAAAAGAGGCGCAATGAGGTAGCTGACTGTGTGAGTAAGATTAGCGACCCTAGTGGCCGACACAAACACCGGGCCCATTTAGGAGTGGCACTGCAGTGTCACGCAGGATGTCCCTTCCAAAAAACCCTCCCCAAACAGCACATGACGCAAAGAAAAATAAAAGAAAAAAGAGGTGCAAGATGGAATTGTCCTTGGGCCCTCCCACCCACCCTTATGTTGTATAAACAAAACAGGACATGCACACTTTAACCAACCCATCATTTCAGTGACAGGGTCTGCCACACGACTGTGACTGATATGACGGGTTGGTTTGGACCCCCCCCAAAAAAGAAGCAATTAATCTCTCCTTGCACAAACTGGCTCTACAGAGGCAAGATGTCCACCTCATCATCACCCTCCGATATATCACCGTGTACATCCCCCTCCTCACAGATTATCAATTCGTCCCCACTGGAATCCACCATCTCAGCTCCCTGTGTACTTTGTGGAGGCAATTGCTGCTGGTCAATGTCTCCGCGGAGGAATTGATTATAATTCATTTTAATGAACATCATCTTCTCCACATTTTCTGGATGTAACCTCGTACGCCGATTGCTGACAAGGTGAGCGGCGGCACTAAACACTCTTTCGGAGTACACACTTGTGGGAGGGCAACTTAGGTAGAATAAAGCCAGTTTGTGCAATGGCCTCCAAATTGCCTCTTTTTCCTGCCAGTATAAGTATGGACTGTGTGACGTGCCTACTTGGATGCGGTCACTCATATAATCCTCCACCATTCTTTCAATGGTGAGAGAATCATATGCAGTGACAGTAGACGACATGTCCGTAATCGTTGTCAGGTCCTTCAGTCCGGACCAGATGTCAGCATCAGCAGTCGCTCCAGACTGCCCTGCATCACCGCCAGCGGGTGGGCTCGGAATTCTGAGCCTTTTCCTCGCACCCCCAGTTGCGGGAGAATGTGAAGGAGGAGATGTTGACAGGTCGCGTTCCGCTTGACTTGACAATTTTCTCACCAGCAGGTCTTTCAACCCCAGCAGACTTGTGTCTGCCGGAAAGAGAGATCCAAGGTAAGCTTTAAATCTAGGATCGAGCACGGTGGCCAAAATGTAGTGCTCTGATTTCAACAGATTGACCACCCGTGAATCCTTGTTAAGCGAATTAAGGGCTCCATCCACAAGTCCCACATGCCTAGCGGAATCGCTCCGTGTTAGCTCCTCCTTCAATGTCTCCAGCTTCTTCTGCAAAAGCCTGATGAGGGGAATGACCTGACTCAGGCTGGCAGTGTCTGAACTGACTTCACGTGTGGCAAGTTCAAAGGGCATCAGAACCTTGCACAACGTTGAAATCATTCTCCACTGCGCTTGAGACAGGTGCATTCCACCTCCTATATCGTGCTCAATTGTATAGGCTTGAATGGCCTTTTGCTGCTCCTCCAACCTCTGAAGCATATAGAGGGTTGAATTCCACCTCGTTACCACTTCTTGCTTCAGATGATGGCAGGGCAGGTTCAGTAGTTTTTGGTGGTGCTCCAGTCTTCTGTACGTGGTGCCTGTACGCCGAAAGTGTCCCGCAATTTTTCTGGCCACCGACAGCATCTCTTGCACGCCCCTGTCGTTTTTTAAATAATTCTGCACCACCAAATTCAAGGTATGTGCAAAACATGGGACGTGCTGGAATTTGCCCATATTTAATGCACACACAATATTGCTGGCCTTGTCCGATGCCACAAATCCACAGGAGAGTCCATTTGGGGTATGCCATACCGCGATGATCTTCCTCAGTTGCCGTAAGAGGTTTTCAGCTGTGTGCGTATTCTGGAAAGCGGTGATACAAAGCGTAGCCTGCCTAGGAAAGAGTTGGCGTTTGCGAGATGCTGCTACTGGTGCCGCCGCTGCTGTTCTTGCGGCGGGAGTCCATACATCTACCCAGTGGGCTGTCACAGTCATATAGTCCTGACCCTGCCCTGCTCCACTTGTCCACATGTCCGTGGTTAAGTGGACATTGGGTACAACTGCATTTTTTAGGACACTGGTGAGTCTTTTTCTGACGTCCGTGTACATTCTCGGTATCGCCTGCCTAGAGAAGTGGAACCTAGATGGTATTTGGTAACGGGGGCACACTGCCTCAATAAATTGTCTAGTTCCCTGTGAACTAACGGCGGATACCGGACGCACGTCTAACACCAACATAGTTGTCAAGGCCTCAGTTATCCGCTTTGCAGCAGGATGACTGCTGTGATATTTCATCTTCCTCGCAAAGGACTGTTGAACAGTCAATTGCTTACTGGAAGTAGTACAAGTGGGCTTACGACTTCCCCTCTGGGATGACCATCGACTCCCAGCAGCAACAACAGCAGCGCCAGCAGCAGTAGGCGTTACACGCAAGGATGCATCGGAGGAATCCCAGGCAGGAGAGGACTCGTCAGAATTGCCAGTGACATTGCCTGCAGGACTATTGGCATTCCTGGGGAAGGAGGAAATTGACACTGAGGGAGTTGGTGGGGTGGTTTGCGTGAGCTTGGTTACAAGAGGAAGGGATTTACTGGTCAGTGGACTGCTTCCGCTGTCACCCAAAGTTTTTGAACTTGTCACTGACTTATTATGAATGCGCTGCAGGTGACGTATAAGGGAGGATGTTCCGAGGTGGTTAACGTCCTTACCCCTACTTATTACAGCTTGACAAAGGGAACACACGGCTTGACACCTGTTGTCCGCATTTCTGTTGAAATAGTTCCACACCGAAGAGCTGATTTTTTTGGTATTTTCACCAGGCATGTCAACGGCCATATTCCTCCCACGGACAACAGGTGTCTCCCCGGGTGCCTGACTTAAACAAACCACCTCACCATCAGAATCCTCCTGGTCAATTTCCTCCCCAGCGCCAGCAACACCCATATCCTCCTCATCCTGGTGTACTTCAACACTGACATCTTCAATCTGACTATCAGGAACTGGACTGCGGGTGCTCCTTCCAGCACTTGCAGGGGGCGTGCAAATGGTGGAAGGCGCATGCTCTTCACGTCCAGTGTTGGGAAGGTCAGGCATCGCAACCGACACAATTGGACTCTCCTTGTGGATTTGGGATTTCGAAGAACGCACAGTTCTTTGCGGTGCTACTGCTTTTGCCAGCTTGAGTCTTTTCATTTTTCTAGCGAGAGGCTGAGTGCCTCCATCCTCATGTGAAGCTGAACCACTAGCCATGAACATAGGCCAGGGCCTCAGCCGTTCCTTGCCACTCCGTGTGGTAAATGGCATATTGGCAAGTTTACGCTTCTCCTCCGACAATTTTATTTTAGGTTTTGGAGTCCTTTTTTTACTGATATTTGGTGTTTTGGATTTGACATGCTCTGTACTATGACATTGGGCATCGGCCTTGGCAGACGACGTTGCTGGCATTTCATCGTCTCGGCCATGACTAGTGGCAGCAGCTTCAGCACGAGGTGGAAGTGGATCTTGATCTTTCCCTAATTTTGGAACCTCAACATTTTTGTTCTCCATATTTTAATAGGCACAACTAAAAGGCACCTCAGGTAAACAATGGAGATGGATGGATACTAGTATACAATTATGGACGGACTGCCGAGTGCCGACACAGAGGTAGCTACAGCCGTGAACTACCGTACTGTGTCTGCTGCTAATATAGACTGGTTGATAAAGAGATGTCGTAGTATGTATGTATGAAGAAGAAAGAAAAAAAAACCACGGTTAGGTGGTATACAATTATGGACGGACTGCCGAGTGCCGACACAGAGGTAGCCACAGCCGTGAACTACCGTACTGTACTGTGTCTGCTGCTAATATAGACTGGTTGATAAAGAGATGTAGTAGTATGTATGTATAAAGAAGAAAGAAAAAAAAACCACGGGTAGGTGGTATACAATTATGGACGGACTGCCGAGTGCCGACACAGAGGTAGCCACAGCCGTGAACTACCGTACTGTACTGTGTCTGCTGCTAATATAGACTGGTTGATAAAGAGATGTCGTAGTATGTATGTATGAAGAAGAAAGAAAAAAAAAACACGGTTAGGTGGTATACAATTATGGACGGACTGCCGAGTGCCGACACAGAGGTAGCCACAGCCGTGAACTACCGTACTGTACTGTGTCTGCTGCTAATATAGACTGGTTGATAAAGAGATGTCGTAGTATGTATGTATAAAGAAGAAAGAAAAAAAAACCACGGTTAGGTGGTATACAATTATGGACGGACTGCCGAGTGCCGACACAGAGGTAGCTACAGCCGTGAACTACCGTACTGTGTCTGCTGCGACTGGATGATAAATAATGATATAAAAAATATATATATATCACTACTGCAGCCGGACAGGTATATATATTATATAATGACGGACCTGCTGGACACTGTCTGTCAGCAGAATGAGTTTTTTATAGAATAAAAAAAAAAACACCACACAAGTGAAGTCACACGACGAGTGTTTAACTTTTTCAGGCAATCACAATATAGTATACTACTAACTATACTGGTGGTCAGTGTGGTCAGGTCACTGGTCAGTCACACTGGCAGTGGCACTCCTGCAGCAAAAGTGTGCACTGTTTAATTTTAATATAATATGTACTCCTGGCTCCTGCTATAACCTATAACTGGCACTGCAGTGCTCCCCAGTCTCCCCCACAATTATAAGCTGTGTGAGCTGAGCACAGTCAGATATATAATATATACATAGATGATGCAGCACACTGGGCTGAGCAGTGCACACAGATATGGTATGTGACTGTCTTGTACTCCTGGCTCCTGCTATAACCTATAACTGGCACTGCAGTGCTCCCCAGTCTCCCCCACAATTATAAGCTGTGTGAGCTGAGCACAGTCAGATATATAATATATACATAGATGATGCAGGCATGCAGCACACTGGGCTGAGCAGTGCACACAGATATGGTATGTGACTGAGTCACTGTGTGTACCGTTTTTTTCAGGCAGAGAACGGATATATTAAATAAAACAACTGCACTGCTGGTGGTCACTGTGGTCAGTCACTAAACTCTGCACTCTCTTCTACAGTATCAGCCTCAGGTCAATCTCTCTCTCTCTCTCTCCTAATCTAAATGGAGAGGACGCCAGCCACGTCCTCTCCCTATCAATCTCAATGCACGTGTGAAAATGGCGGCGACGCGCGGCTCCTTATATAGAATCCGAGTCTCGCGATAGAATCCGAGCCTCGCGAGAATCCGACAGCGTCATGATGACGTTCGGGCGCGCTCGGGTTAACCGAGCAAGGCGGGAAGATCCGAGTCGCTCGGACCCGTGAAAAAAAACATGAAGTTCGTGCGGGTTCGGATTCAGAGAAACCGAACCCGCTCATCTCTACTTGACATGCAGACCACCAGGCTTAGGAGACCCATCGAGGCACGCAGGAGATTAGCTATTGCATTGTGGTGGTACAGGCTGTTGTGGACCACAAATATTGGTCAGTGTTTATTTTTGGGGTGGTGGGATGAGTTGCATGTGTGAGTTTTACATTCTAACTTTTTTAAATTTTACTGTTCTTTAGTTTCCTAGATGTGTTTATTGGCTGGCCAGGCCGATCTCATGACTCCCGAGTTCTTGCCAATTCTGACCTGTACAACATCGTAGAGGAGAACCAGGGAGGCTGGCTGTACCCCAAAGAGTGTGCAAAGATTGTGAATGGGGTGGAGATTCCTGTCCACATCATCGGGGATGCTGCATACCCTTTACGCCCCTGGATTATGAAAGGCTACACCCAACAGCTCCAGTTAACCTCAGAGCAACAAACCTATACTCACACCCTGAGTTCAGCAAGGATGGTGGTTGAGAACGCCTTTGGCAGGTTAAAAGGAAGATGGCGTTGTTTGATGAAGCGCAATGATGTGGACCTAAAGAATATGCCTAATGTAGTAGCTGCATGCTGTATACTGCACAACATCTGTGAACTGAAAAATGAGCTATTCCTTCCTGAGTGGACTGTGCAGGACCCTGAGGTTATAAACCCACATGTGGAAGGTGCTTTGTTTGGGACTGCCTCAAACTCCGCTGCAGAACAAATACGCCACACTATTACGTCCAACCTTGCAGCACTGGTACAATAGTGTTTAAGAATCAGCACAACATGTTTGGTGAATTACGTTTTTTTTTATTTTGTATTCCACCTTTGATCTTTGGTTTCAATATTTATGATTTTCCCAAAAAACCACATTGCCACAAACTTTGTATATATGCAGAAACAATGTAGAAAACACTAAAAACATGGTCTACTGTTACGCACAAATGGGAATGTTATGCATAGATTTGCAAACAAGTTTTGATTGGCATTAAAAAAAAAAAACACTGGTAGGCTTGTAGATACAACACCATAAACCACAGTGTCCCTGCAGTATATTATTTAGAGATGAGCGCCTGAAATTTTTCGGGTTTTGTGTTTTGGTTTTGGGTTCGGTTCCGCGGCCGTGTTTTGGGTTCGACCGCGTTTTGGCAAAACCTCACCGAATTTTTTTTGTCGGATTCGGGTGTGTTTTGGATTCGGGTGTTTTTTTCAAAAAACCCTAAAAAACAGCTTAAATCATAGAATTTGGGGGTCATTTTGATCCCATATTATTATTAACCTCAAAAACCATAATTTCCACTCATTTTCAGTCTATTCTGAATACCTCACACCTCACAATATTATTTTTAGTCCTAAAATTTGCACCGAGGTCGCTGGATGACTAAGCTAAGCGACCCTAGTGGCCGACACAAACACCTGGCCCATCTAGGAGTGTCACTGCAGTGTCACGCAGGATGTCCCTTCCAAAAAACCCTCCCCAAACAGCACATGACGCAAAGAAAAAAAGAGGCGCAATGAGGTAGCTGACTGTGTGAGTAAGATAAGCGACCCTAGTGGCCGACACAAACACCGGGCCCATTTAGGAGTGGCACTGCAGTGTCACGCAGGATGTCCCTTCCAAAAAACCCTCCCCAATCAGCACATGACGCAAAGAAAAAAAGAGGCGCAATGAGGTAGCTGTGTGAGTAAGATTAGCGACCCTAGTGGCCGACACAAACACCGGGCCCATTTAGGAGTGGCACTGCAGTGTCACGCAGGATGTCCCTTCCAAAAAACCCTCCCCAATCAGCACATGACGCAAAGAAAAAAAGAGGCGCAATGAGGTAGCTGTGTGAGTAAGATTAGCGACCCTAGTGGCCGACACAAACACCGGGCCCATTTAGGAGTGGCACTGCAGTGTCACGCAGGATGTCCCTTCCAAAAAACCCTCCCCAATCAGCACATATAGACATATAGCTAATATAGACTGGTTGATAAAGAGATGTCGTAGTATGTATGTATAAAGAAGAAAGAAAAAAAAACCACGGTTAGGTGGTATACAATTATGGACGGACTGCCGAGTGCCGACACAGAGGTAGCCACAGCCGTGAACTACCGTACTGTACTGTGTCTGCTGCTAATATAGACTGGTTGATAAAGAGATGTCGTAGTATGTACGTATAAAGAAGAAAGAAAAAAAAACCACGGTTAGGTGGTATACAATTATGGACGGACTGCCGAGTGCCGACACAGAGGTAGCCACAGCCGTGAACTACCGTACTGTACTGTGTCTGCTGCTAATATAGACTGGTTGATAAAGAGATGTCGTAGTATGTACGTATAAAGAAGAAAGAAAAAAAACCACGGTTAGGTGGTATACAATTATGGACTGACTGCCGAGTGCCGACACAGAGGTAGCCACAGCCGTGAACTACCGTACTGTACTGTGTCTGCTGCTAATATAGACTGGTTGATAAAGAGATGTTGTAGTATGTACGTATAAAGAAGAAAGAAAAAAAAACCACGGTTAGGTGGTATACAATTATGGACGGACTGCCGAGTGCCGACACAGAGGTAGCCACAGCCGTGAACTACCGTACTGTACTGTGTCTGCTGCTAATATAGACTGGTTGATAAAGAGATGTCGTAGTATGTATGTATAAAGAAGAAAGAAAAAAAAACCACGGTTAGGTGGTATACAATTATGGACGGACTGCCGAGTGCCGACACAGAGGTAGCTACAGCCGTGAACTACCGTACTGTGTCTGCTGCGACTGGATGATAAATAATGATATAAAAAATATATATATATCACTACTGCAGCCGGACAGGTATATATATTATATAATGACGGACCTGCTGGACACTGTCTGTCAGCAGAATGAGTTTTTTATAGAATAAAAAAAAAAACACCACACAAGTGAAGTCACACGACGAGTGTTTAACTTTTTCAGGCAATCACAATATAGTATACTACTAACTATACTGGTGGTCAGTGTGGTCAGGTCACTGGTCAGTCACACTGGCAGTGGCACTCCTGCAGCAAAAGTGTGCACTGTTTAATTAATTTTAATATAATATGTACTCCTGGCTCCTGCTATAACCTATAACTGGCACTGCAGTGCTCCCCAGTCTCCCCCACAATTATAAGCTGTGTGAGCTGAGCACAGTCAGATATATAATATATACATAGATGATGCAGCACACTGGGCTGAGCAGTGCACACAGATATGGTATGTGACTGAGTCACTGTGTGTATCGTTTTTTTCAGGCAGAGAACGGATATATTAAATAAAACTGCACTGTCTGGTGGTCACTGTGGTCAGTCACTAGTAAACTCTGCACTCTCTTCTACAGTACTCCTAAGCTCCAGTAAATCAGGTCAATCTCTCTCTCTCTCTCCTAATCTAAATCACTGTACTCCCTAACAGCTGCTCCCCGTCCCCAATCCTCCCCACAATTATAACTAAGTCACTCAGTCTTTACTCTTTTCTACTATAACGGAGAGGACGCCAGCCACGTCCTCTCCCTATCAATCTCAATGCACGTGTGAAAATGGCGGCGACGCGCGGCTCCTTATATAGAATCCGAGTCTCGCGAGAATCCGACAGCGTCATGATGACGTTCGGGCGCGCTCGGGATAACCAAGCAAGGCGGGAAGATCCGAGTCGCTCGGACCCGTGAAAAAAAACATGAAGTTCGTGCGGGTTCGGATTCAGAGAAACCGAACCCGCTCATCTCTAATATTATTACTGTGTAAAAAATAAATAAAAAGTGCTTTAATGTAGACACTATACAAAACAGAACATAGAAAAAAATTAAAGAAGGCACAAACAGTTGTGCATAAACAATGACCACACTGTGGTTATTTAACAACAAATAACAACAATAAGAAATTCACTGTGTTTCACGGCAAATTGCGCAATACAGTAAACTCTGTGCTTTGCGCACTAGATGGTGCAGTATTTGGGGCATAGTATGGGCCAGGATTAAATGATGAAAAACCCTGCTCAGGGTATTGTGAGTTGTGGTGTTGAATTGGTGCTCTTGAGGTATTGGTCATACGCTCATAGAACGCCATGTTCATTTGGTGCAATTCCCTGTGGCGGTCATACTGCTCTCTACTCATGCGTTCCTGCATTGTCATGACTTGGGAAAGAAATGCATCATGCATTTGGCATTCTGCCTCTAGAAACCTGTCGAGCCTTGCATCCTCCTGTGCGGACATTGTAGCGTCCATCTCTCGGAGTTGGTCGACAAGGACATTTGACATGGCTTTAGCCACTTGCTCCGCTCTGTTCAGTTTCTTCTTTCTAGGCGGTACGGTGTAAACTGTGAAGAGAAGAAATACAAAATGAGCGTATATAAAAATAGCAGCGTTAGCAAACATGTGTTTGTGGCATTAATCCACCTACACACTAGCTACTCTGCAACATTGAACTATTTATAAAAATGCAAAGCCCCCCCGGGTGGGGGCAGAAATTGCAAAGCGTGCCACCGTGCCAGCAGCGTGATGAGCGCAGTGATCCTGCAAGGGGCTCATTTGCGCTCGCCACGCTGCTGCCACACTGGCCACTCATACTACACACATAACCGGATGATTAACAATTGTGGATTTGTGCTATGAGTGTTATTTTCTAAACATGTACTTACTGTTTTTCTGTTGGGGTGACGGTACTTTGTACAGTCCCACTGTCACTGGTCTGAGCATCCACGACGTCTTCGATGGTTGCAGTTATGCTGTCGTCGTTTCTGGATGTGTTTATGGACAGCTGGGAGGATGTGTCGCTGTCCTCAGGTGTGTCGTCAATTAACAACGGGGATGACGGACAGACGTCACTGCTTGTCTGTGTCTCTTCTGGAGTGCCTTCTGTAGCAGTGTACTGTGAACTGGAAGACAGACTCACCGGACTGCATATAGCTGTGTTTCCAAAGATATTGGCACAGATGTCATAGTACTGCCAGTCGATACGGCCAACACCGCTCTTTTTCCTGTTGTTGTCATGCACCTTCAGAAACTGCTTTTTAAGAGTTTTCATTTTGTTTAACACTTGCTGCTGTGTGCGGATGATTCCCCTGGCTTCCAGCATCTTGGAGATGTTTTTATAAATGACTGCATCTTTAACTGTGCCTGTGATCTGCCTCATTATTTCCTCCTCTCCCCTAATACTCAGCAACTCTCTAACCTCCTGGTCTGTCCAGGTCGCCATGCTGCCTTCCTCACACGCATCAAGGACGCTCCCCAGGGCTCTGAAAGATGACATCATCTTTTTTGAGCCCATGAAAGCTCCAATCGGAGGCCTTTTAACAGTCCCGGGTAGTGAATCCCGGGACGGGCCCTTTCACACTACCCAGCTTCCCGGGACGGTCCCGGGACCAACCCTGGTCGAGACCAGGGTTGAAATCCCGGGATGCTCGACCCGGGAAATTGTCCCTGTACCCTTTCACACTGACAAAAATCCCGGGATGATGCGCGTTCACGTGCAATATCCCGGGATTTTCATGCGAGTGTAAAAGGGGTATAAGAGGCAGAGGCTGCCCAGGGCAGCTGGCTGACAGACTAGTTGACAAAACAAAAAAACATCGGGCATATAGTTACCATAGATGGCAAAAAAACATCTGGTTATCTGCCATCGATAGCAAAAGTATTTAAAAGCGGCCATAAACCATCAGTCGTTTTAAGAAATCGGTGGTTGATGGCGAACTCTAATAGTTATATAGTCAAAAGAGCAGGGTTCCCCTGTATCTCAGAATAGTAATGTGAGCCTCCAGTGACACTGATGCATAAATAATGAGATACTTCTGAATGAAAGCATTTTCATGCATCTAACTTTTTTTAGGATTAATATTAATATACATTTCCAGTGAATGCAATATACGTTTCATTGTGCTAATAACTGGGCTACCCTACAAGCATTTCTAAAGCCACGCAACATACGCAGACGGATTTAAACCAATAAATGTATTTGATCCTATTTGTTATCTGTGATTCGTTGTAGTATACTGAAAGTAGTATCTGCTGCCACACACTCATTTCGTTGGGAGGTGCACTTTCCATTTTTCCAGCATAGGAAGATGTGAGAAGGACAAGAATAACAAAAAATGATTTTGAAGAAAACTGACTTATGTTGAGTCTCACATGAGACATGGCACTCGGAGGAAAGAAAGACCCTTCTGTAATTGGATAACAATAGGGCAGTGTGGTTACAAAGGAATGTCTTTAATGCAATACATACATCGTACACATGTTTACCAAGCGTGGACTCCGGTAGTCAATGAGGGCATCCATGCTTTTGAGAGTTCCTTCAATAGCTGAACTGTTCCTCTCCTGAATAATGTAGATTTATTCTGAAATTAATCCTTACATACAATACTTGGGAGAGCGGTCCCACGGTGACACAAATTACAGAGTTGCGAAACCAGTCTTGTACCTATGAGTCCTGGAGTAAGTTAGAAAGCAGACAGGGTGTGGATGACTGAACCTGGACTAATGAGACTGTTTAGGAGTCATTGAGATTATAGATTTAAAATTTAGAAAAGGCTCTTGATTTTTCCTTTTGGGCTCAGTGTCATAAATACAAAATAGACCTGAGAGTTTGAATATGACGCTCATCAAAGATGTAGAATATACAAGGGGATATTCAATTACCCGCAATGACTGCGAGTGTAAAAGTATCGCCGGGGGGGGGGCTATCTAATCAGCCCAGATAAGCCGGCGCGAGCCGCTGCTAATCGGGGATTTTGTTTCACCTGCCTCCGGCAGGCGACGCAAAATCCCCGATAACAGCCCCATTTTCATCCGAAAACAGGGCTAATTCACCCGAAAACACACAGGTTTCACTGAACCTGTGTATTTTCATGTGAAAATGCACTTTGTAACGGACGGTCAAATAGAATAGGCCGACCACAAAACCCGAAGAAACGTTGGAAGTTTTTACTCCCGATGTCTCTTCGGGGGCTAATTGAATATCCTTAATAATTTGACATGAAAAAGCAGGATCTCAATATTGGAAGAAGCCTTCTTAAAAGATTTGAAATAACTAATAAACTATTGTGTATGGTAACTTCAGCCTGAATTATATCATCCATCATGCTGCCAAATAATTCTAAAAGCTGTTTAACTTTGTTTATTGAACTAACTCATGTCTAAGTATGTTTTACACATTTTCTATGTATGATGAGCGCAGGACATGCACGTTACTGGGGTGTAGCTATACTGTGTGCAGGCAGCTGTCATTGCTATGGAGCCTAGAGGCTTAGGTAGCCCCAGACCCAGGTCATATAGTTGTCTACAAAGCTCCCATAATTACCTGCTAAGCAATTGAGTCCGGCCTGTTGCCCAGCCTTAAAACAGGTCTCTTTCTCTGTCTCCCAGTAATGCTCTACACCAGAGGTTCCCAAACTGTGTGCCGTGGCTCCCTGGGGTGCCTTGGGACACTTGCAGGGGTACCCTGGGTTGGTGGTCCAGGACCAATTCAAATTATTCATGTTCAATATAATAGGCAAAACCAGTGCTGGTGGCTGCCAGTCATAAAATATGTGGCCAAACAGAAGCAAATCTTGTCCCTCACCACACAACTGACCCTAAGGATGACATATAAACGCGATCTACTTAATGTAATATTTCTTTCTAAATTTCTCAATAAGAAATTTTTGGCCTAGGGGTGCCGTAAAAAAAATTCTGATATTCTAGGGCGCCGTGATTCAAAAAAGTTTGGAAACCACTGCTCTACACTGATATAAACCATCGCCCGTGCTCCTGTTTCACCCCTACAGGCGCAGTTGAGCTAACCAGTGAGCCTGGCACTGTTGAAGAGTTGGCTTCTCTTTGATAATATCCTTTATGAATTGACTTAGGGGGCATAGATTGAGCACCGAAATTAGTACTGTCCAAGAAAGGGGAAGAGTTCCAGATATAAAATGATCTCCACTCAAAGTGGAAGCTCCTGCATTAAGAATTATATCCTTCTGATTAGAAAAGGCTGCTCTCCTCACTCTGTTCCCCTGTCTTTACAATACACTGCAATTTTCTCAGCCCTGATGCAATGAAGATGTGGGGCTGTTGTATAAAATTCAAAAGCTGCTAGTAGGGATGGATCACTTAAAGCATCACCATCACGAAGGAGGTTAAAAAGTGAAAGGCAAAAAATTCACTAGGGTACTACAATGGGGCATAACATTAACTGGGACATTACTGTGGAGCATAACATAAACCAGAGCACTTCTGTGGGGCATAACATCAACTTGGGGACTACTATGGGGCATAACATCAACTAGGATACTGCTATGGGGCATAACATCAACTAAGGAACTACTGTGGTGCATAATATTAACTAGAGAACTACTGTGAAGCATATCATCAACTAGGATACTACTAAGGGACATAGCATCAACTAGGAAACTACTATGGGGCATAACATCAACTAGGGCAGTACTATGGGGCATAACATTAACTAAGACGCTACTGAGGAGCATAACGTCAACTAGGGCACTACTGTAAGGCATAACATTAACTAGAGCACTGCTGTGAAGCATAATATTACTTTAGGGCACTACCATGGGGCATAATGTCAACTAGGACACTACTATGATGCATAACATCAACTAGGGGACTACTGTGGGGCATTCCAGTATCTGTGGTGGATATGGGCCCTATGGTACAGGGAGGCCCATACTGTACATACTGCACCCAGTGAGCATACTTATCATCAGTACACAGCCACTATTTTCCTAGAGATAAGAGCATGCACAGTAAGCTGTGGCAGTCTACACTGTGTATACGCTGTCAGGAAGGAGTGCCGGCACTCCAAGATTGCACATGTGCCCCCTCATATCATAGGATACCCCTAATTTTACACTTTTTATTGCTAGTGTCCCCTTGGGCCGAGTAATAAAAGAGGGTGACATTAAACTGGCAGATATGAATTATTGAGAGGTTTCTGCTGTGGCCGTGACTTTAATTTATGTTTTACCTATTTTGCAGTTTGTGCACTATAGTGTCATTGTTTTGGTGGACATAGAGAAAGTAATGTGAGTATAGGGAAAATGGTATTCTCTCTAGAAAAAAGCACTATCTAGAATATGGTATCCATATGGATGGTCGACCATGTTAAGGTCAACAGTCATTAGGTCGACCACTATTGGTCGACATTGACATGGATGACATAGACATATGATCGACATGTGAAAATGGTCGACACATGACAGGTCGACACATGAAAAGGTTGACATGGCTTTTGTAAAAAAAAATGTAGATTTTTAACTTTTTCACACTTTACCATCCACGTGGACTACGATTGGGAACGGTAACCTGTGCCAAGCACAGTGGCAGAGGAGCAAGGCACCTTGCCCACAGCATGGCAAGCACAGTGAGCCATGCAAGGGGACGCGTTACACTAATTGGGGTTCCTGGTCATGTTACGGAAAAAATGACGCCAAAGACAGTAAAAAAAATCCATGTCGACTTTTTCATGCGTCGACATGTCCCGTGTCGATCATTATCATGTGTTGACTATTAGTCCATATTGACAATAGTGGATGACCTAATGATTGTCGACATTAACACGGTCGACTATTCATACCGGAACCCTAGAATATCTAGAGCATAGGTTTGCAAACTCGGTCCTCATTACCTCACACAGTGCATGGTTTGCAGGTAACCCAGAGGGTGCACAGATGTATTAATTACTCACAGACACATTTTCAAAGGTCCACAGGTGGAGTTAATTATTTCACTTGTGATTCTGTGAGGAAACCGGCAAAACATGCACTGTGTGGGGTAATGAGGACCGAGTTTGCAGACCTATGATCTAGAGCACGGGTTCTCAAACTCGGTCCTCAGGACCCCACACAGTGCATGTTTTGCAGGTAACCCAGCAAGTGCACAGGTGTATTAATTACTCACAGACACATTTTAAATGGTCCAGAGGTGGAGCTAATCATTTCACTTGTGATTCTGTGAGGAGACCTGCCAAACATGCACTGTGTGAGGTCCTGAGGACCGAGTTTAAGAACCTGTGATCTAGAGACAAGTTTATTATGTTTGTGAAAGTTACTAGTATCTATTTCTGTAATTCCAGAAATTAAGGCTTGCTAACGTTAAAGTTGTTTATACTATATAGCAAATCTAAAGCTGGGTACATAGTGTATACAATATATTGAATGATGTTGAACTGTGCTGCAGCCCCACCTCTGCAACTGCTACTGGCAAGGAAGTCCAGGAACATAGCATTTTGGGGGTAAGTGTATTGAACCTGCACGATAAAGCTTCATGCTCCGCCTCTTTACCGAGGCGAAGCAGCAGTTCTAAGATGTATTAAATTAATATCGCAGATGCCGAAGCGGTGGAGTGAAAGCTCCCGTCTCCAGCGGATGCTGCTAGAGCACACAGCACATCAGCTTAGTGCTGATGCACTGTGTGTATCCCCGGCCGGCTGCAGCGCGCATGTGCGTGATCTCGCCCTGGCTGTGGTGTATGGGCAACGACACCTGCAGCTGTTATTCAGCACAGCCGCATTAATACATTGGGGAGAAACGACATCAGTGCACATCACGTGCGTTGATATTACTTCACCCCATAATGACATATAATACATCTACGGTACCACTTTGTACCTAATGGAATGGGTCATGTTGAAGGGTATGTACTGTATGTTAACGGCGATGCGATACAGTGTATAATTAGAGAACATTGCCATATTACTGGGTTGCACTGTCATCTATGGCTCGATTACTTCCTGCCATCAGTCTACCTTCTGCTTGCTTGTACCTAATGTCACCTGTCTGTCTCCCCCTTCTCCTAGGGGGTAATTCAGACTGCATCGCTGCAGTGGCAGCGATCGCAGTCTGAATTACTTTGTGGAATGCGCACGCCCAGTGAGATGCTCTCAGTATCTCTGGGCTGCGATCGCCTCTGCCTGATTAACAGGCTGAGGGCGGGAGGTGGCATGCCAACGGCGTTAGAACACCACTGGCGGGGCATGACCTTGACAATGTGTGTATGGACTGTTGGTGGGGGCGTGGCGACTGCGTGATGTCACATGACCCGGGATGCGCCTCCCCCCTGCATGTCTGTCAAACTGATCGTAACTGTGCTAAATTTAGCACATCTACGATCGGATCTGAATTAGGCCCTTAGATTGTAAGCTCCTTGGAGAAGGCCTTCTTCCCTCCTCTTATTCTCACAACCCTCTTCTCTCACACTTCAATTACAGCTCTCTCGACTGTCTATACCCACATCTCCACTCGCTTGTTACTGTTTATCTCTTCCAATGGCTGCTTTGCTTCCTTACATCTCAGCTGTATTGTGTACTAAGAATTGTGGTGCTAATTGTGTTACCTGTGTTCTGTTTTTCAGTTACTGTAAAGTTAAGTTCTGTGTAACCTGTATTGTTTTAATGTGTGCATACTTGCCTACTCTCCCGGAAAATGGGATGGCACTCCCGGGCCCCCGGAAGAGTGGGCAAGTCTCCCGGCTGAGCGCCAGCTGCCAACAACCCCCAGCATCCCCTAGCCAGAGGTGTAGCTAGGTGCCATGGTGCCCGGAGCAGGGTATGTTTTGGCGCCCCCCTCCCCTGTACTGAATTGAGGTCCTGGCTAACATGGTGGAATATTACATTTGAAAACAAAAAATATTTAAAAATCCTAAATTGATGACAGAGCCAGTTCTACACCTTGAGGAGCTCAGGGCGAAAGTTTCCTTTGGGTGCCCACCAGATTTAAAATATGGAGAGTGTGTGCTGAAGGCACGCAACTAAAATATTGGGCTCCATGGGGAAGGGGCGTAGTCACAGAATAGTACCAATTCACATTACACCGTACAGTAGTGTCTGTTATTCACACTACACCAAACAGTAGTACCCCTTACTGTATACATGTTATGCCACACAGTAGAACTTCTTATACATGTTACACCATGGTAGACCCCTTAGAAATGTTATGCCATGATAGAGCCCCTTATACATGTTACACCACAGTAGAATCACTATGGAAGTAACATAGTAACATAAAAACTAAGGTTGAAAAAAGACAATTGTCCATCGAGTTCAACCTATCTGTGGTCTCCAATGCAGTCTTATTATAGGACTAGTTATTTTTATGTTAGGAGTAGGACTAGTTATATTAACTATAATGCGTGTCTACGCACCATAACCCTGAATATCTGTATCCAATAGGAATTTATCTAACCCTTTCTTCAAGGTGTTGACTGAGTCTGCAGTTACTACTCTCTCAGGCAGGGAATTCCAAACACGTATTGTCCTTACTGTGAAAAAACCTTTTCGCCTCAATGTGTGGAAACTCTTCTCCTCTAACCTAAGCGAGTGACCACGTGTTCTCTGTGCTGATCTTATAGATAACAGGTCCCTCCCAAGCTCTGTGTATTGACCCCTTATATATTTGTAGATGTTGATCATGTCCCCTCTTAGTCTCCTCTTTTCCAATGTAAACATGCCTAGCCTTGCAAGCCTTTCCTCGTATTCCAGCGTCTCCATGCCTTTGATTAGTTTGGTCGCCCGCCTCTGAACCTTTTCTAGCTCCAGGATATCCTTTTTGTAATGTGGTGCCCAAAATTGCACACAGTATTCAAGATGAGGCCTCACTAGTGATTTATATAATGGGAGTATAATACTCTCGTCCCTTGCATCAATTCCCTGTTTTATGCATGCTAATATCTTATTAGCCTTCTTTGCTGCACTCCTACTTTGGGTACTGCTGCTTAATTTGTTATCTATGGGAGCCCCTAAGTCTTTTTCCAGTACAGAATCCCCTAATATTACCCCATTTAGTATGTAGGTGTTATTTTTGGTCTTGCCCCCATAGTGCATTACCTTACACTTGTCTTTGTTGAATCTCATTCTCCATTTTGCTGCCCATGCTTCCAGTTTAGTTAAATCATTCTGCAGAGATTTAGCATCCCCCTCCGTATTTATAACCTTACACAATTTGGTATCGTCTGCGAAAATTGATACCATGCTCTCTAGACCTACTGTTAGGTTGTTGATGAAAATGTTGAACAAAAGTGGTCCAAGTACAGACCCTTGTGGCACACCACTTAGTACTTTAGTCAAATTTGAAAATGATCCATTGACCACAACACACTGCTCCCTATTATCTAACCAATTACTGACCCAAGTGCATATTGTGCTCCCTAGTCCTATTTCTTGTAGCTTGTAGATAAGACGCATGTGTGGTACAGTGTCGAAATCATTGTCAAAGTCTAAAAAGATTATATCCACCTCCTTACCCTGATCCAGGTTCGCACTTACTGTTTCAAAAAAGCCAAGTAAGTTGGTCTGACATGATCTGTCCTTCACAAATCCATGTTGGTTCCTTTTAATGACCTTATTTGCTTCAAGGAACATTTGAATACTGTCCCTTAGAATACCTTCCAATACTTTCCCCACTATAGATGTAAGACTAACTAGTCTATAATTACCTGGTTCAGCTTTTCTCCCCTTTTTAAATATCGGCACTACCTCCGCTATACGCCAGTCTTTGGGAACCATACCCGATTTAACCGAATCCATGAAGATCAAAACTAGAGGTCTTGCTAGTTCAGCGTGCAGCTCCATAAGAACCATCAGGTGAATTCCATTGGGACCAGGTGACTTATTAATCTTTAACTTTTTTAATCGGTCACAGACTACCTCCTCACATAAATAAGCATTTAGCAGTGGGACATTATCTTTGTTGAGATTTTGTGTTAGACCCAGCATTTGGTCCTCTCTGGTAAATACCGTTGAAAAAACTTGTTTAGTTTGTTTGCTATGTCATTATCATTTTTGATTAAGACTCCCCTCTTGTCCTTTAAAGGGACTATACTCTCCTTCTTTAGTCTCTTGCTGTTGATGTACTTAAACAAAAAATTTGGGATTCGCTTTACTTTCCTTTGCTACTAGTTTTTCAGTTTCTACTTTAGCCGCTCTTATTCCTTTTTTGCACATTTTGTTACAGTCCTTATAGTGTTGCAATGCCTCCGCATCCCCCTCAGAATTGTATTTTTTAATTACTCGTCTTTTTTTTCCATTAATTCCTTTATATTTTTGTTAAACCACATTGGTTTGGGATTTTTATTCCTTTTTTTGCTGCTGGTGGGAATAAATTTACGAGTATTATTAATTAGCAGTGATTTTAATACATCCCGTTTCTCTGTAGTATTTTTTCCTTGAAACAGAATTTCCCATTCAATGTCCCTTAACGCTTCCTTCATCATGTCAAAGTTGCCTTTGCTAAAGTTTAGAGTCCTAGTTGAGCCAGTATAGGACTGCTTATGAAAACTAATATTGAATGTGACCATATTCTGGTCGCTGTTACCTATGGGCTCTCCTACTGCAATACTTGATACCAATTCCCCATTGTTAGTTAATACCAGGTCTAAGATTGCATTGTACCTAGTTGGTTCCTCGATTAATTGAACTAAGTAATTATCATTTAGCGTGTTTAAAAACATATTGCCCCTAGCAGTATCACATGAATTGATTTTCCAGTTTATCTCGGGATAGTTAAAGTCTCCCATCACTACTACAGTATGTCTCCTACTCCTGCTGCTCTTTCAATTTGGTTCAGTAACAATTTCTCGTCAGACACATTAATACCAGGCGGCCTGTAGCATAACCCCAATAATAACTTCTTTATTCCTTTACCAATTTCTACCCATAATGTCTCAATAGTATTTACAGTCCCTTCTTGAATATCTTCCCGTATAACAGGTTTTAGAAATGGCTTTACGTAAAGACATACCCCTCCACCCCGTTTATTTAGTCTGTCTCTCCTGTACAGCATGTAAAGCTCTAGATTGACTGTCCAATCGTGAGATTCGTCCCACCACGTTTCAGTAATGTCTATAATATCATATTCCCTGCTCGCTGCGAGGATTTCTAGTTCCCCCTTTTTACCTGTAAGGCTTCTAGCATTTACATACATACACTTGAGATATGTATTTCCCCTTATGGCAGGGACATCATAATTCTTATGCAGTAAAGATGACCCGTTATCGTCGTTTGAGACTGTTATTCTAAAACCCTTTTTAGTTCCCATATTACTACCCTTGCCGTCTGCTCTATTCCTCCCCCCTACTCCTCCCCCGTTTTGTTCACTAACGCCTCCCCTGCTATTCTTACTGAATGAACCGTAATTTCTTGCTAAACCCTCCCCCCAGGCACCTAGTTTAAAATCTCCTTCAACCTTCTAACCATCCTTCCCCCCAGCACCGCTGCCCCCTCCTCATTCAGGTGCAATCCATCACAACAAAAAAGATGGCGCCTGACTGAGAAGTCTGCCCAGTGTTCTAGGAACACAAACCCTTCTTTCTTGCACCAATCCTTAAGCCACACATTTACTTCCCTAATCTCCCTCTGTCTCCCTGGGCTAGCGTGTGGCACGGATAATAATTAGGAGAATATTACCTTAGATGTCTTTGCCTTAAGTTTCTTGCCTAATTCCCTATAGTCTTTCTTAAGGACATCCCACCTTCCACTAACTTTGTCGTTGGTGCCAATCTATCTACCCGGTCCGCGATGTGCCACACCCGAGCACCCGGGATACAACAGACCGTACGGCGATCACGGTACCGGTAGCAGATTGCCCTATCTGTCTTCCTAATAGCTGTATTTAACTATATACTTGTTATTAAAATAAATAAAAAATGCTGTGTATGCCCCGACTGACCTGACCTCACAACCCGCCAATGCCTCAATAAAAATAATGCCCCAAATGTGACCACCCCCCCAGGGCCGGTGCTAGGGTGTTCGGCGCCCCCCTGCAAACTATAAAATTGCGCCCTCCCATATTCCGTTGGCGTGCGCCGGGAAAAGGGGTGTGGTCTCACAAGTAAGGGGCATGGCCACACAATAGTACCCCCATTTAAAATTACGCCACAATGTAGCACAATCTTATTAATCTTATACGTAATGCCCCACCCGTAGTAGTAGCGTCCTTATATGTAATGCACCCCAGTAGTAGTAGCACCCTTATACATAATGCACTCACAGTAGTAGTAGCATCCTTATACATAATGCCCCCAGTAGTAGTAGCATCCTTATACATAGTGCCCCCCCAGTAGTAGTAGCATCCTTATACATAATGCACCCAGAGTAGTAGTAGCATCCTTATACGTAGTGCACCCCCAGTAGTAGACGCGTCCTTATATACGTAATGCCCCCCCCCAGTAGTAGAAGCGTCCTTATACGTAGTGCACCCCCAGTAGTAGAAGCGTCCTTGCACGTAATTCCCCCCTAGTAGTAGTAGCGTCCTTATACGTAATGCCCCCCCACAGTACTAGTAGCGTCCTTATACGTAATGCCCCCCCCAGTAGTAGCATCTTTACATGTAATGCCCCCCCCTGTAGTAGTAGCGTCCTTATGCATAATGCCCCCCCAGTAGTAACATCCTTATACGTAATGCCCCCCCAGTAATAGTAGCGTCCTTATATATAATGCCCCCAAGTAGTAGTAGCGTTCTTATACGTAATGCCCCCCCCCAGCAGTAGTAGCGTCCTTATACGTAGTGCACCCCCCGTAGTAAAAGCGTCCTTATACGTAATTCCCCCTAATAGTAGTATCGTCCATATACGTAATGCCCCACAGTAGTAGTAGCGTCCTTATACATAATGCACCCCCAGTAGAAGCCTCCTTATATGTAATTCCCCCGTAGTAGTAGTAGCGTCCTTATAAGTAATGCCCCCCCCAGCAGTAGTAGCGTTGTTACGCGTAATGCCCCCCCTGTAGTAGCGTCCTTATACGTAATGCACCCTCCCAGTAGTAGTAGCGTCGTTACGCGTAAAGCCCCCCCTGTAGTAGTAGCATCCTTATACGTAGTGCACCCACAGTAGTAGTAACATCCTTATACGTAATTCCCCCCTAGTAGTAGTATCGTCCTTATAAATAATGGCCACCCCAGTAGTAGCGTAGTTTCACGTAATGCCCCCCTGTAGTAGTAGCGTCCTTATACGTAATGCCCCCCTAGTAGTAGTATCGTCCTTGCATGTAATGGCCTCCTCCAGTAGTAGCGTCATTATACGTAATGCCCCCCCAATACTAGCATCCATAAAGTGCGCGTACGCAGACATACCTCACACACACAATTCACACATATATACACACACACCCACCATATGCACACATACACACTCACCATATACACACACACACACACACACACACACACACACACACACACACACCATTTACCTAAGCCAGTCTCCCTCTGTACTGCAGCCTGCTCAGTTTAGCTCCGCCCCTTCTATCCCATTTAGCCCCGCCCCCTTTCGGACCGTTTAGCTCCGCCCCCTTCTGTCCCGTACTCAGTCGCTGTCACACGGGGAGGGGAGGCAGGAGGTTTTTCATTCAGCAGGCGCTGCTGCCAGTGACTGTCATACCGTGACAGTCACAGCAGCAGCAGGGGGACAGGACGGCGCAGCAGTGAAGGGATTCAGAGCAGGAAGAGCGCCTCTCTGTCCCAGCGCCTCCCTGCACTGCATCCCTTCGCTGAGCGGGTAGCGCCGGGCCTGCACCCCCCACAGACCTGAACAATCCCCCCAAACTCTCAATAAAAATAATGCACCAAAACTTCCCCGCTGACTTAATATTCCCTCAATGCCTCAATTAAAATAATTCCCTAAAACTGCTATCCCAAACCTGATAATCCTACTATGCATCAATGAAACTAATGTCCCAGAATTGCCTGAGGGGCAAAGACAGGTGCTGCAGCTGCCTGAGAGGCAGATTGAGTTTTTGCAGCAGCAGCTGGGGCAGAGAGAGGTGCTGCAGCATCAATGTAGAGAGAAGTGCTGCAGCTGCTGGGGCAGAAAGAGGTGCTGCAGCAACTAGAGCAGAGAACGGTGCTGCAGCATCTGAAGTAGAGACATGTGCTAAAGCTTCCAGGAAAGAAAAAGATGTTGCAAAAGCTGGGGTAGAAAGAGATTATGCAGCAACTGGGGCAGGGAAAGGTGCTGCAACAGCAGCAGCAGCAGCGGAGGCAGAGAGTTGTGCTGCAGGACAGAAGTAACCCTGCTGTACAGCTGTAAGCACACAGTGAGCCATATAAATATGACGGGCAGGGCACCAGCATATACCGGCTTTCAGTATCTCCTGCTGTCACCTCTGGCCTGCCATGTTCCCTACCTAGTCTCAGAGTTTGAGTCAATGTATCCTCCTCCTGCTCTGTGGCTGTCTGTACAGCAGTCTGCGGCACAGCTGGAGGCAGCAACGTACCCTCTTACTTTGCCGGCGCCTGGAGCTCGCGCTCCACCGGAGCCACCCTCGCTACACCCCTGCCCCTAGCAACCCCCTCACGCTGCTGTCCAAGTAGGGTTGCCACTCATCCCTTTAATTCTGGACACATATTACACAGGTTCTGTGGCTGGCTGACTTCAAGACTCCATTTCACCTGGTTTTAATCAGCCACAAAACCTGTGTAATTAATATGTGTCCAGAATTAAAGGGATGAGGTGGCAATACTATGACCAAAGTGGGCGGCCCAGGGGGTCAGATGATGCCATTTGCATCATCCCGCCCCCTGCCTAGCAATGCCGATGGGCCAGGAAGATGCGATCATGTGGCCATGCCCCCCCCAATCCCGCCCTATATATGTCATCCGCCATCCTTTACACGCCCCTCTGCTGCATCACGCCCCCCCCTCCCCACTGCTCCGACCTGCTGGGGGCAGCCAGATTGTCGGCAAGTATAAATGTGTGTCATATGTATGGCGCTGCGAAACACTTGTGGTGCCTTATAAATAAAATGTCATAATAATAATAATAATAATAATAATAATTCCAAGCGAATCTGCATCTTTCCATCACCGTAGCAACTAAAATCAAAGTCAACTGTCATTTTCCTGCTTTAAAAAACAACAACTTTGTTAAAAAAGTAACAAAGACATACAATACTATATTTGTTGTAATAAGCATCATAATCGAGTGCAGAGTAATGGTGTGTACACACGGTGATATATTTTCTTACGATTTTCACTATAAGAAAACTTAGTGGAGATCGCAAGGTGAAAGTCACCTTGTGATTCCGATGCAATGCTGTTGCGCGGTCCTGGTCGGCATTGCAAGCGTAGATAGACTGTGCAGGCAAGTCAATTTTGACTATCTCGTAGAAAAAATACCAAAATTGACAAAATCGCACATAGGGGGTAATTCTGATTGCAGCAGTAACTTTGTTAGCAGTTGGGCAATACCACGTGCACTGAGGGGGGGGGGGGGGATAAAACATGTGCAGAGAGAGTTAGATTTGGGTGGGTTATTTTGTTTCTGTGCAGGGTAAATACTGGCTGCTTTATTTTTACACTGCAATTTAGATTGCAGATTGAACACACCCCACCCAAATCTAACTCTCTCTGCACATGTTACATCTGCCTCCCCTGCAGTGCACATGGTATTGCCCAACTGCTAACAAAGTTCCTGCTGCGATCAACTCAGAATTACCCCCATAGTCAGTATCGTAAGCACAGTCATTATGTGCTTGCGATGCCAACCTAGCCCCTGTCGCATAGTGAGAATCGGGGTTAGCCCGAATCTCACCGTGTGTATGCACCTTAAGGCATACCTCCCAACATGACCCTCTCCAGGAGGGACAGAATGCTCTGCTCCTGGACTTCGCTCTAGGGATGAGCGGGTTCGGTTCCTCGGAATCCGAACCCGCCCGAACTTCAGTTTTTTTCACACGGGGCCGAGCGACTCGGATCTTCCCGCCTTGCTCGGTTAACCCGAGCGCGCCCGAACGTCATCATCCCGCTGTCGGATTCTCGCGAGGCTCGGATTCTATCGCGAGACTCGGATTCTATATAAGGAGCCGCGCGTCGCCGCCATTTTCACACGTGCATTGAGATTCATAGGGAGAGGACGTTGCTGGCGTCCTCTCCGTTTATAGAGAAGAGAGTGAGACAGTAGAGAGAGACACAGTAGTAATTTTGGGGAGCATTAGGAGGAGTACTAGTAGTTACTTGCTGAAGTGATAGATAGTGTGACTGTATTATCTGACTTGTGGGGGAGACACTGACAGTGGGGAGCAGTTAGAGTCTGAGAGCAGGACTCAGGAGTACATATAACGTACAGTGCACACTTTTGCTGCCAGAGTGCCACACTGCCATTGTGACCACACTGACCACCAGTATAATATATATTGTGATTGTCTGCTTAGGAGTACTACTTGCAAGTTGCTGATAGTGTGACCACTGACCAGTGACCTGACCACCAGTTTAATAATCACCACCAGTGAGTTTAATATATATATATATATAATTGTATATAATATATATATATAATATTGTATACCACCTAACCGTGGTTTTTTTTTTTCTTTCTTCTTTATACATACTACTATAGTAGCTTACTGTAGCAGTCTGCGGTGCTGCTGAGCTGACAGTGTCCAGCAGGTCCGTCATCAGTCATTACATAATAAATATATATACCTGTCCGGCTGCAGTACTAGTGATATTATATATATATATATTGATTTCATCTCATTATCATCCAGTCTATATTAGCAGCAGACACAGTACGGTAGTCCACGGCTGTAGCTACCTCTGTGTCGGCAGTCGCTCGTCCATTCATAATTGTATACCACCTAACCGTGGTTTTTTTTTTCTTTCTTCTTTATACATACTACTATAGTAGCTTACTGTAGCAGTCTGCGGTGCTGCTGAGCTGACAGTGTCCAGCAGGTCCGTCATCAGTCATTACATAATAAATATATCTACCTGTCTGGCTGCAGTACTAGTGTGATATTATATATATATATATATTGATTTCATCTCATTATCATCCAGTCTATATTAGCAGCAGACACAGTACGGTAGTCCACGGCTGTAGCTACCTCTGTGTCGGCAGTCGCTCGTCCATCCATAATTGTATACCACCTAACCGTGGTTTTTTTTTTTCTTTCTTCTTTATACATACTACTATAGTAGCTTACTGTAGCAGTCTGCGGTGCTGCTGAGCTGACAGTGTCCAGCAGGTCCGTCATCAGTCATTACATAATAAATATATCTACCTGTCCGGCTGCAGTACTAGTGTGATATTATATATATATATATATTGATTTCATCTCATTATCATCCAGTCTATATTAGCAGCAGACACAGTACGGTAGTCCACGGCTGTAGCTACCTCTGTGTCGGCAGTCGCTCGTCCATCCATAATTGTATACCACCTAACCGTGGGTTTTTTTTTTCTTTCTTCTTTATACATACTACTATAGTAGCTTACTGTAGCAGTCTGCGGTGCTGCTGAGCTGACAGTGTCCAGCAGGTCCGTCATCAGTCAATACATAATAAATATATCTACCTGTCCGGCTGCAGTACTAGTGTGATATTATATATATATATATATATAATGATTTAATCTCATTATCATCCAGTCTATATTAGCAGCAGACACAGTACGGTAGTCCATGGCTGTAGCTACCTCTGTGTCGGCAGTCGCTCGTCCATCCATAATTGTATACCACCTACCCGTGGTTTTTTTTCTCTTTCTTCTTTATACATACTACTATAGTAGCTTACTGTAGCAGTCTGCGGTGCTGCTGAGCTGACAGTGTCCAGCAGGTCCGTCATCAGTCATTACATAATAAATATATCTACCTGTCCGGCTGCAGTACTAGTGTGATATAATATATATTGATTTCATCTCATTATCATCCAGTCTATATTAGCAGCAGACACAGTACGGTAGTCCACGGCTGTAGCTACCTCTGTGTCGGCAGTCGCTCGTCCATCCATAATTGTATACCACCTACCCGTGGTTTTTTTCTTTCTTTCTTCTTTATACATACTACTATAGTAGCTTACTGTAGCAGTCTGCGGTGCTGCTGAGCTGACAGCGTCCAGCAGGTCCGTCATCAGTCATTACATAATAAATATATATACCTGTCCGGCTGCAGTACTAGTGATATTATATATATATATATATATTGATTTCATCTCATTATCATCCAGTCTATATTAGCAGCAGACACAGTACGGTAGTCCACGGCTGTAGCTACCTCTGTGTCGGCAGTCGCTCGTCCATCCATAATTGTATACCACCTAACCGTGGGTTTTTTTTTTCTTTCTTCTTTATACATACTACTATAGTAGCTTACTGTAGCAGTCTGCGGTGCTGCTGAGCTGACAGTGTCCAGCAGGTCCGTCATCAGTCATTCCATAATAAATATATCTACCTGTCCGGCTGCAGTACTAGTGTGATATTTTATATATATATATTGATTTCATCTCATTATCATCCAGTCTATATTAGCAGCAGACACAGTACGGTAGTCCACGGCTGTAGCTACCTCTGTGTCGGCAGTCGCTCGTCCATCCATAATTGTATACCACCTAACCGTGGTTTTTTTTTCTTCTTCTTTATACATACTACTATAGTAGCTTACTGTAGCAGTCTGCGGTGCTGCTGAGCTGACAGTGTCCAGCAGGTCCGTCATCAGTCATTACATAATAAATATATATACCTGTCCGGCTGCAGTACTAGTGATATTATATATATATATATATATATTGATTTCATCTCATTATCATCCAGTCTATATTAGCAGCAGACACAGTACGGTAGTCCACGGCTGTAGCTACCTCTGTGTCGGCAGTCGCTCGTCCATCCATAATTGTATACCACCTAACCGTGGTTTTTTTTTTCTTTCTTCTTTATACATACTACTATAGTAGCTTACTGTAGCAGTCTGCGGTGCTGCTGAGCTGACAGTGTCCAGCAGGTCCGTCATCAGTCATTACATAATAAATATATCTACCTGTCCGGCTGCAGTACTAGTGTGATATTATATATATATATATTGATTTCATCTCATTATCATCCAGTCTATATTAGCAGCAGACACAGTACGGTAGTCCACGGCTGTAGCTACCTCTGTGTCGGCAGTCGCTCGTCCATCCATAATTGTATACCACCTACCCGTGTTTTTCTTTTTTTCTTTCTTCTTTATACATACTACTATAGTAGCTTACTGTAGCAGTCTGCGGTGCTGCTGAGCTGACAGTGTCCAGCAGGTCCGTCATCAGTCATTACATAATAAATATATCTACATGTCCGGCTGCAGTACTAGTGTGATATAATATATATTGATTTCATCTCATTATCATCCAGTCTATATTAGCAGCAGACACAGTACGGTAGTCCACGGCTGTAGCTACCTCTGTGTCGGCAGTCGCTCGTCCATCCATAATTGTATACCACCTAACCGTGGTTTTTTTTTTTCTTTCTTCTTTATACATACTACTATAGTAGCTTACTGTAGCAGTCTGCGGTGCTGCTGAGCTGACAGTGTCCAGCAGGTCCGTCATCAGTCATTACATAATAAATATATCTACCTGTCCGGCTGCAGTACTAGTGTGATATTATATATATATATATATTGATTTCATCTCATTATCATCCAGTCTATATTAGCAGCAGACACAGTACAGTAGTCCACGGCTGTAGCTACCTCTGTGTCGGCAGTCGCTCGTCCATCCATAATTGTATACCACCTAACCGTGGTTTTTTTTTTTTCTTCTTTATACATACTACTATAGTAGCTTACTGTAGCAGTCTGCGGTGCTGCTGAGCTGACAGTGTCCAGCAGGTCCGTCATCAGTCATTACATAATAAATATATATACCTGTCCGGCTGCAGTACTAGTGATATTATATATATATATATATATATTGATTTCATCTCATTATCATCCAGTCTATATTAGCAGCAGACACAGTACGGTAGTCCACGGCTGTAGCTACCTCTGTGTCGGCAGTCGCTCGTCCATCCATAATTGTATACCACCTAACCGTGGTTTTTTTTTTTTCTTTCTTCTTTATACATACTACTATAGTAGCTTACTGTAGCAGTCTGCGGTGCTGCTGAGCTGACAGTGTCCAGCAGGTCCGTCATCAGTCATTACATAATAAATATATCTACCTGTCCGGCTGCAGTACTAGTGTGATATTATATATATTGATTTCATCTCATTATCATCCAGTCTATATTAGCAGCAGACACAGTACGGTAGTCCACGGCTGTAGCTACCTCTGTGTCGGCAGTCGCTCGTCCATCCATAATTGTATACCACCTAACCGTGGTTTTTTTTTTTCTTTCTTCTTTATACATACTACTATAGTAGCTTACTGTAGCAGTCTGCGGTGCTGCTGAGCTGACAGTGTCCAGCAGGTCCGTCATCAGTCATTACATAATAAATATATCTACCTGTCCGGCTGCAGTACTAGTGTGATATTATATATATATATATATATTGATTTCATCTCATTATCATCCAGTCTATATTAGCAGCAGACACAGTACGGTAGTCCACGGCTGTAGCTACCTCTGTGTCGGCAGTCGCTCGTCCATCCATAATTGTATACCACCTAACCATGGTTTTTTTTTTTCTTTCTTCTTTATACATACTACTATAGTAGCTTACTGTAGCAGTCTGCGGTGCTGCTGAGCTGACAGTGTCCAGCAGGTCCGTCATCAGTCATTACATAATAAATATATCTACCTGTCCGGCTGCAGTACTAGTGTGATATTATATATATATATATTGATTTCATCTCATTATCATCCAGTCTATATTAGCAGCAGACACAGTACGGTAGTCCACGGCTGTAGCTACCTCTGTGTCGGCAGTCGCTCGTCCATCCATAATTGTATACCACCTAACCGTGGTTTTTTTTTTTTCTTTCTTCTTTATACATACTACTATAGTAGCTTACTGTAGCAGTCTGCGGTGCTGCTGAGCTGACAGTGTCCAGCAGGTCCGTCATCAGTCATTACATAATAAATATATCTACCTGTCCGGCTGCAGTACTAGTGTGATATTATATATATATATATATATATATTGATTTCATCTCATTATCATCCAGTCTATATTAGCAGCAGACACAGTACGGTAGTCCACGGCTGTAGCTACCTCTGTGTCGGCAGTCGCTCGTCCATCCATAATTGTAGACCACCTACCCGTGTTTTTTTTTTTTTCTTTCTTCTTTATACATACTACTATAGTAGCTTACTGTAGCAGTCTGCGGTGCTGCTGAGCTGACAGTGTCCAGCAGGTCCGTCATCAGTCATTACATAATAAATATATCTACCTGTCCGGCTGCAGTACTAGTGTGATAAAATATATATTGATTTCATCTCATTATCATCCAGTCTATATTAGCAGCAGACACAGTACGGTAGTCCACGGCTGTAGCTACCTCTGTGTCGGCAGTCGCTCGTCCATCCTTAATTGTATACCACCTACCCGTGGTTTTTTTCTTTCTTTCTTCTTTATACATACTACTATAGTAGCTTACTGTAGCAGTCTGCGGTGCTGCTGAGCTGACAGTGTCCAGCAGGTCCGTCATCAGTCATTCCATAATAAATATATATACCTGTCCAGCTGCAGTACTAGTGATATTATATATATATATATATTGATTTCATCTCATTATCATCCAGTCTATATTAGCAGCAGACACAGTACGGTAGTCCACGGCTGTAGCTACCTCTGTGTCGGCAGTCGCTGGTCCATCCATAATTGTATACCACCTAGCCGTGGTTTTTTTTTTTTTCTTCTTTATACATACTACTATAGTAGCTTACTGTAGCAGTCTGCGGTGCTGCTGAGCTGACAGTGTCCAGCAGGTCCGTCATCAGTCATTACATAATAAATATATCTACCTGTCCGGCTGCAGTACTAGTGTGATATTATATATATATATATTGATTTCATCTCATTATCATCCAGTCTATTTTAGCAGCAGACACAGTACGGTAGTCCACGGCTGTAGCTACCTCTGTGTCGGCAGTCGCTCGTCCATCCATAATTGTATACCACCTAACCGTGGTTTTTTTTTTTCTTTCTTCTTTATACATACTACTATAGTAGCTTACTGTAGCAGTCTGCGGTGCTGCTGAGCTGACAGTGTCCAGCAGGTCCGTCATCAGTCATTACATAATAAATATATCTACCTGTCCGGCTGCAGTACTAGTGTGATATTATATATATATATTGATTTCATCTCATTATCATCCAGTCTATATTAGCAGCAGACACAGTACGGTAGTCCACGGCTGTAGCTACCTCTGTGTCGGCAGTCGCTCATCCATCCATAATTGTATACCACCTACCCGTGTTTTTTTTTTCTTTCTTCTTTATACATACTACTATAGTAGCTTACTGTAGCAGTCTGCGGTGCTGCTGAGCTGACAGTGTCCAGCAGGTCCGTCATCAGTCATTACATAATAAATATATATACCTGTCCGGCTGCAGTACTAGTGATATTATATATATATATATATATATATATATATTGATTTCATCTCATTATCATCCAGTCTATATTAGCAGCAGACACAGTACGGTAGTCCACGGCTGTAGCTACCTCTGTGTCGGCAGTCGCTCATCCATCCATAATTGTATACCACCTAACCGTGGTTTTTTTTTTCTTCTTTATACATACTACTATAGTAGCTTACTGTAGCAGTCTGCGGTGCTGCTGAGCTGACAGTGTCCAGCAGGTCCGTCATCAGTCATTACATAATAAATATATCTACCTGTCCGGCTGCAGTACTAGTGTGATATTATATATATATATATTGATTTCATCTCATTATCATCCAGTCTATTTTAGCAGCAGACACAGTACGGTAGTCCACGGCTGTAGCTACCTCTGTGTCGGCAGTCGCTCGTCCATCCATAATTGTATACCACCTAACCGTGGTTTTTTTTTTTCTTTCTTCTTTATACATACTACTATAGTAGCTTACTGTAGCAGTCTGCGGTGCTGCTGAGCTGACAGTGTCCAGCAGGTCCGTCATCAGTCATTACATAATAAATATATATACCTGTCCGGCTGCAGTACTAGTGATATTATATATATATATATTGATTTCATCTCATTATCATCCAGTCTATATTAGCAGCAGACACAGTACGGTAGTCCACGGCTGTAGCTACCTCTGTGTCTTTTAGTTGTGCCTATTAAAATATGGAGAACAAAAATGTTGAGGTTCCAAAATTAGGGAAAGATCAAGATCCACTTCCACCTCGTGCTGAAGCTGCTGCCACTAGTCATGGCCGAGACAATGAAATGCCAGCAACGTCGTCTGCCAAGGCCGATGCCCAATGTCATAGTACAGAGCATGTAAAATCCAAAACACCAAATATCAGTAAAAAAAGGACTCCAAAATCTAAAATAAAATTGTCGGAGGAGAAGCGTAAACTTGCCAATATGCCATTTACCACACGGAGTGGCAAGGAACGGCTGAGGCCCTGGCCTATGTTCATGGCTAGTGGTTCAGCTTCACATGAGGATGGAAGCACTCAGCCTCTCGCTAGAAAACTGAAAAGACTCAAGCTGGCAAAAGCACCGCAAAGAACTGTGCGTTCTTCGAAATCCCAAATCCACAAGGAGAGTCCAATTGTGTCGGTTGCGATGCCTGACCTTCCCAACACTGGACGTGAAGAGCATGCGCCTTCCACCATTTGCACGCCCCCTGCAAGTGCTGGAAGGAGCACCCGCAGTCCAGTTCCTGATAGTCAGATTGAAGATGTCAGTGTTGAAGTACACCAGGATGAGGAGGATATGGGTGTTGCTGGCGCTGGGGAGGAAATTGACAAGGAGGATTCTGATGGTGAGGTGGTTTGTTTAAGTCAGGCACCCGGGGAGACTCCTGTTGTCCGTGGGAGGAATAGGGCCGTTGACATGCCTGGTGAAAATACCAAAAAAATCAGCTCTTCGGTGTGGAAGTATTTCACCAGAAATGCGGACAACATTTGTCAAGCCGTGTGTTGCCTTTGTCAAGCTGTAATAAGTAGGGGTAAGGACGTTAACCACCTCGGAACATCCTCCCTTATACGTCACCTGCAGCGCATTCATAATAAGTCAGTGACAAGTTCAAAAACTTTGGGCGACAGCGGACGCAGTCCACTGACCAGTAAATCCCTTCCTCTTGTAACCAAGCTCACGCAAACCACCCCACCAACTCCCTCAGTGTCAATTTCCTCCTTCCCCAGGAATGCCAATAATCCTGCAGGCCATGTCACTGGCAATTCTGACGAGTCCTCTCCTGCCTGGGATTCCTCCGATGCATCCTTGCGTGTAACGCCTACTGCTGCTGGCGCTGCTGTTGTTGCTGCTGGGAGTCGATGGTCATCCCAGAGGGGAATTCGTAAGCCCACTTTTACTACTTGAACCAAGCAATTGACTGTCCAACAGTCCTTTGCGAGGAAGATGAAATATCACAGCAGTCATCCTGTTGCAAAGCGGATAACTGAGGCCTTGACAACTATGTTGGTGTTAGACGTGCGTCCGGTATCCGCCGTTAGTTCACAGGGAACTAGACAATTTCTTGAGGTAGTGTGCCCCCGTTACCAAATACCATCTAGGTTCCACTTCTCTATGCAGGCGATACCGAGAATGTACACGGACGTCAGAAAAATACTCACCAGTGTCCTAAAAAATGCAGTTGTACCCAATGTCCACTTAACCACGGACATGTGGAGCAGGGCAGGGTCAGGACTATATGACTGTGACAGCCCACTGGGTAGATGTATGGACTCCCGCTGCAAGAACAGCAGCGGCGGCACCAGTAGCAGCATCTCGCAAACGCCAACTCTTTCCTAGGCAGGCTACGCTTTGTATCACCGGTTTCCAGAATACGCACATAGCTGAAAACCTCTTACGGCAACTGAGGAAGATCATCGCGGAATGGCTTACCCCAATTGGACTCTCCTGTGGATTTATGGCATCGGACAACGCCAGCAATATTGTGTGTGCATTAAATATGGGCAAATTCCAGCACGTCCCATGTTTTGCACATACCTTGAATTTGGTGGTGCAGAATTTTTTAAAAAACGACAGGGGCGTGCAAGAGATGCTGTCGGTGGCCAGAAGAATTGCGGGACACTTTCGGCGTACAGGCACCACGTACAGAAGACTGGAGCACCACCAAAAACGCCTGAACCTGCCCTGCCATCATCTGAAGCAAGAAGTGGTAACGAGGTGGAATTCAACCCTCTATATGCTTCAGAGGTTGGAGGAGCAGCAAAAGGCCATTCAAGCCTATACAATTGAGCACGATATAGGAGGTGGAATGCACCTGTCTCAAGCGCAGTGGAGAATGATTTCAACGTTGTGCAAGGTTCTGCAACCTTTTGAACTTGCCACACGTGAAGTCAGTTCAGACACTGCCAGCCTGAGTCAGGTCATTCCCCTCATCAGGCTTGGAGGCATTGAAGGAGGAGCTAAAAGGGAGCGATTCCGCTAGGCATGTGGGACTTGTGGATGGAGCCCTTAATTCGCTTAACAAGGATTCACGGGTGGTCAATCTGTTGAAATCAGAGCACTACATTTTGGCCACCGTGCTCGATCCTAGATTTAAAACCTACCTTGGATCTCTCTTTCCGGCAGACACAAGTCTGCTGGGGTTCAAAGACCTGCTGGTGACAAAATTGTCAAGTCAAGCGGAACGCGACCTGTCAACATCTCTGCCTTCACATTCTCCCGCAACTGGGGGTGCGAGGAAAAGGCTCAGAATTCCGAGCCCACCCGCTGGCGGTGATGCAGGGCAGTCTGGAGCGACTGCTGATGCTGACATCTGGTCCGGACTGAAGGACCTGACAACGATTACGGACATGTCGTCTACTGTCACTGCATATGATTCTCTCACCATTGAAAGAATGGTGGAGGATTATATGAGTGACCACATCCAAGTAGGCACGTCAGACAGTCCGTACTTATACTGGCAGGAAAAAGAGGCAATTTGGAGGCCCTTGCACAAACTGGCTTTATTCTACCTAAGTTGCCCTACCACAAGTGTGTACTCCGAAAGAGTGTTTAGTGCCGCCGCTCACCTTGTCAGCAATCTGCGTACGAGGTTACTTCCAGAAAATGTGGAGAAGATGATGTTCATTAAAATGAATTATAATCAATTCCTCCGTGGAGACATTGACCAGCAGCAATTGCCTCCACAAAGTACACAGGGAGCTGAGATGGTGGATTCCAGTGGGGACGAATTGATAATCTGTGAGGAGCGGGATGTACACGGTGATATATCGGAGGATGATGATGAGGTGGACATCTTGCCTCTGTAGAGCCAGTTTGTGCAAGGAGAGATTAATTGCTTCTTTTTCGGTGGGGGTCCAAACCAACCCGTCATTTCAGTCACAGTCGTGTGGCAGACCCTGTCACTGAAATGATGGGTTGGTTAAAGTGTGCATGTCCTGTTTATACAACATAAGGGTGGGTGGGAGGGCCCAAGGACAATTCCATCTTGCACCTCTTTTTTCTTTCATTTTTATTTGCGTCATGTGCTGTTTGGGGAGTGTTTTTTGGAAGGGCCATCCTGCGTGACACTGCAGTGCCACTCCTAGATGGGCCAGGTGTTTGTGTCGGCCACTAGGGTCGCTTAGCTTACTCACACAGCTACCTCATTGCGCCTCTTTTTTTCTTCTTTGCGTCATGTGCTGTTTGGGGAGTGTTTTTTGGAAGGGCCATCCTGCGTGACACTGCAGTGCCACTCCTAGATGGGCCAGGTGTTTGTGTCGGCCACTAGGGTCGCTTATCTTACTCACACAGCTACCTCATTGCGCCTCTTTTTTTCTTCTTTGCGTCATGTGCTGTTTGGGGAGTGTTTTTTGGAAGGGCCATCCTGCGTGACACTGCAGTGCCACTCCTAGATGGGCCAGGTGTTTGTGTCGGCCACTAGGGTCGCTTAGCTTACTCACACAGCTACCTCATTGCGCCTCTTTTTTTCTTCTTTGCGTCATGTGCTGTTTGGGGAGTTTTTTTTGGAAGGGCCATCCTGCGTGACACTGCAGTGCCACTCCCAGATGGGCCAGGTGTTTGTGTCGGCCACTAGGGTCGCTTAGCTTACTCACACAGCTACCTCATTGCGCCTCTTTTTTTCTTTGCGTCATGTGCTGTTTGGGGAGTGTTTTTTGGAAGGGCCATCCTGCGTGACACTGCAGTGCCACTCCTAGATGGGCCAGGTGTTTGTGTCGGCCACTAGGGTCGCTTATCTTACTCACACAGCTACCTCATTGCACCTCTTTTTTTCTTCTTTGCGTCATGTGCTGTTTGGGGAGTGTTTTTTGGAAGGGCCATCCTGCGTGACACTGCAGTGCCACTCCTAGATGGGCCAGGTGTTTGTGTCGGCCACTAGGGTCGCTTAGCTTACTCACACAGCTACCTCATTGCGCCTCTTTTTTTCTTTGCGTCATGTGCTGTTTGGGGAGTGTTTTTTGGAAGGGCCATCCTGCGTGACACTGCAGTGCCACTCCTAGATGGGCCAGGTGTTTGTGTCGGCCACTAGGGTCGCTTAGCTTAGTCATTCAGCGACCTCGGTGCAAATTTTAGGACTTAAAATAATATTGTGAGGTGTGAGGTATTCAGAATAGACTGAAAATGAGTGGAAATTATGGTTTTTGAGGTTAATAATACTTTGGGATCAAAATGACCCCCACATTCTATGATTTAAGCTGTTTTTTAGGGTATTTTGAAAAAAACACCCGAATCCAAAACACACCCGAATCCGACAAAAAAAATTCGGTGAGGTTTTGCCAAAACGCGGTCGCGGAACCGAACCCAAAACCAATACACAAAACCCGAAAAATTTCAAGTGCACATCCCTACTTCGCTCTTAATGTATGTTTGTCATCACCTGTGGTGAAACACCTTTCTTATCAAGTAATTAGTTCAACACAGGTGAGGGTAATCCTATATTAAGAGGGAAGTCCAGGAACAGAGCATTTTGTCCCTCCTGGAGGTCATGTTGGGAGGTAGGGTCATGTTGGGAGGCTGTGTCACCTGAGGATATGCAGGGTGTTCCATAGTTATACACATACTTGCCTACCTGACCCTCTCCATGAGGGAGAAAATGCTCTGTTCCTGGACGTTCCTGGTAATGTGTGATTGCCATCACCTGTGGTGAAACACCTTTCTTATCAATTACCCAGCTCACCACAGGTGATGGCAATCACACATTACCAGGAAAGTCCAGGAACAGAGCATTTTCTCCCTCATGGAGAGGGTCAGGTAGGCAAGTATGGTTATACATGATCTTTATAAATATTGTGAAAGACTCAGATATGCTGGATTAAAAAGTTCAAGCAGTTCCTTAAACATCCTAGTGATATTTGGTGGACCCCCTTCTTTAAAGTAAACCTTCATTACCTTCACAACCAGAAATAAAGACACGGAGACTTGAATTTTGGCAGAAAAATTGCTAGCTATTTATTTGTCCCTAACCAATAGCAAACCTGTCAATAGAAATTTTTATTAAGATGCCGATCCAGCCGGCATATGGTGGCAGCAAAAAGAACGGCTCTATTAACCTAAATTAACCTTAAATTACTAAAACTTCGAAACGATCCTAATTTTAATACAACCATCACACACCGGTAATAGGTGACAACTCAACCCCCACAGTGACTACCCACCGCTCCTGGGTGCCCTGCCGCTGCCTTCCCGGACGCGTGGTCAAGCGGCCAATAAGTCGATGGAGGTGAGTGCACCTAAACCATACTAAACTGTAAAACACTACAGTTTACCATACAAATAGAAAACTGCCGTTCTTTTCCGCCAATAAATAGCCAACGATAAAACCAGCCAACAACTTAACGCCAAGGCACCACGTGCCAGAATCTCTGACCACAAGGGTGGGAGGGTGGGAAGGCAAAATCTCCACAAGAGAGATCTAAAATGGCCTCACCTTTCTTATATATCACAAACCCTCCCCTTCAAAAAGGGCTGTACTTTCTTCACAGCTAGGTCCACCCCTCACCAGATGTTTAACTCTTTCCTTTCCTATGCAGTCAATTCTCTCTCCTAAACATCCTAGTGATATTTGGTGGACCCCCTTCTTTAAAGTAAACCTTCATTACCTTCACAACCAGAAATAAAGACACGGAGACTTGAATTTTGGCAGAAAAATTGCTAGCTATTTATTTGTCCCTAACCAATAGCAAACCTGTCAATAGAAATTTTTATTAAGATGCCGATCCAGCCGGCATATGGTGGCAGCAAAAAGAACGGCTCTATTAACCTAAATTAACCTTAAATTACTAAAACTTCGAAACGATCCTAATTTTAATACAACCATCACACACCGGTAATAGGTGACAACTCAACCCCCACAGTGACTACCCACCGCTCCTGGGTGCCCTGCCGCTGCCTTCCCGGACGGGTGGTCAAGCGGCCAATAAGTCGATGGAGGTGAGTGCACCTAAACCATACTAAACTGTAAAACACTACAGTTTACCATACAAATAGAAAACTGCCGTTCTTTTCCGCCAACAGCGAAAGACTCATCCCCAAAGTCTTCGCACTGCCACCATAACCTACCCTAACTCCTGCAAAACGAAACCAAGATCCTCCAGGAACAACATCATCCCCTCATTGGATAGATGTACCCCATCAGGCCGGAAAAGGTGGCTGTCTCTGAACCGAATCCTAGGGTGGCGAACCACCCTCCCTCCGTGGGACAGCACCCACTTCGCCACCGCCCCGTTCACCTTTTTCCGGGCCTCATCAATCTGGCGACCATCCGCCACACCCCTCCAACTCAACCTCGGCACCATCAATGAAAAAACCAACACACAATTGGTCCATGCCGCGGCCACACTTGCCAGATCTTGTATCATGGCCCACCGCAGATCCAGGGATGTCCTCTTCCCCAGGTCGTTGCCACCTAGATGGACAACCAAGACCCTAGGGACTCCATGCTTGCTGGCCTGGCTAACTAGCCTACTCTTCAGCTCGCTCCACATCATCCCTCGCCAGCCAAGCCATCTAACACCCTGTGCTCCAGGCAACGCCTGAGCCCCCTCCGATGCCACAAACTTGGCCGCCCAGTACACATAGGAGTGGCCGACCACCCAAATAGCCAAATTGTCTTCAACCCAACCTGAAGGGGAAAAGAGGGGTAAAATTGATTACTAAAGCTTCATTAATTGCTTTCACCTGAAGGATCTGCCAAAAAGAAAAAACTTATAGATTTCGCTATTGCAGCAGTCACGGCCTAGCCGATCTGCACCATGCTTCCTTGCCAATCTGAAGCGAACATAGACACACAAAGGGGAAGTTCAAAATAAATTCAAACGAAATTAAAAGGGGGGGGGGGGAGGGGGGGTATAAAATGGGAAACACATGTAATAACTCAGCTGGAGGTGAAAGCGTAAAGACCTGCTGAGGGACTCTGATTAGAACAGATTAGCCGAATTGTATATTAGAATTCAGTCCGTCAAGTCAGGCAAAAAATCGCAAAATAACTCCAGACCCCCGCTGCCGACTCATGCCAGCAACGATGAGTAGCCAATCCCTGAGTAGGATAAAAAGGGGGAAACCAACAGACGCACAATACCATAACTTACAGAACTGTAACAATATAATACAAACGCAAATAAACAGAGCGCCATGCGCAATCCGCCTTCTCATGCCACGGGGCGAATATATCGTCTGTAACTTGACGACTTCCATCGCCCCACCGCCTGGATTTCAGTTCTGGACAAACCCGCTGCCGCAGCCGACGTCGCAGCGCCTATTCAAAAGGAATGGGTACCGAACGCAGCGGGTGGGAGGCCCAAGCCTGTCAAACAACGCCTCAGCATCCAACGAAACTGGTATTTCGTCACCGGCAGCCCGTCATAATGCAATAGCTATGACCCCCTCCTAGCGGGCCGCACCGCCACATATTGCACAGCCAGACCTACTGGGCAAACGCTCTCCTCCTGTGCCGGAACCAAAATGACCCAGCTACCTCTCCCCACTTGGTCCGTCTTAGAGCGCCGCAATCTACACAGCAAGGACCTCTCACCCACTACCACGTCTCCGACCAGCATGCGTGAATCTGCTCTCTTGGAAGGCGCTACCAACTCCGATACCCTAAAGGCCCCGTGGTAAGCCATTAAGAACGCCAAACTGAACTAAAGCGTCTCAAACCTGGACGACGCGACTCGCCCCACCGCCGCGATGACGGCCGGCAACAAAGCCGCATCGATGGGCCGCCTCCCATCTGGAGGCGTCGGCGCTACTCGCGCCCACCCTTTCATAGCCTTCCGCAGAACATCGCTTTTTGTCACATCGGGGACGCCCCGCAGCTTGCAGAAAAACGAGACTCCAGCCAAGTACCGGGATACCACCGCACGGGACCTACCGGAAACATACAGCTGCCAAATAAAAGAAAGCATCAGCCGATGCCTGCTCTTACCTTTCTGCTGACGACCTTGGACAAACTCCTCCCATTCGTTCCAAGCTTGTCCGTAAGCCTTGAGCGTGGCTGGCGCGACTGACCGCAACGCTAGACCTTCCAGTCCGGCCCGATCACCTGCCAAACATAACCGGGACAATGAAAACCTTGCTCGTCGGCCTCGGGTGCCAACAACCAAAACCTCTCCCACTGTCCTCGCGACAAAGCGTCGGCAATTCCATTCTCCAAACCGGGCACATGTTGCGCGCGGAACCACAGGTTCCTGCGCAAGCATGTCAAAAGCAATTGCCCTAGCACCCGCAGAACCACCAATGACTTTGCCCTCTGGTTATTAATGGCATGCACCACGCCCAGATTATCGCATCTAAACATTATGCTGCGATTAGCCAGCCGATCGCCCCAGACCTCCAACGCTACCATAATGGGAAAAAGCTCCAGAAGCACCAGATCTTTTGTTAGACCTTCGCTATGCCATTTTGCCGGCCAGGATGCCGCGCACCAAGATCCCTCCAAAAAACAACCGAATCCAGAGGCACCCGCTGCGTCGGTGAACAGCTGCAACCGCTCGCTGTCCACCGCTGGCGCTTGCCATATGCACACCCCGTTGAACTCCTCCAGGAACGAGGCCCATATGGCCAAATCCCTTTTTATTTCGGAGGACAAACGCACAAAGTGATGTGGCCTGGCACACCCCGCCGTCGCCCTTTCCAGCTTCTGGCAGAAAACCCTGCCCATCGGTATTACCCGACAAGCAAAGTTCAACATGCCCAGCAAGGACTGCGCCTGCCGCAGCGTGACTTTACGCGACCCTCAGAACCGGCAAATGGAGTCGCGGAGCTTCGAAACTTTGGCCCGGGGCAGCCGACACTCTCCCGCCACCGTGTCAATCTCAATCCCCAAAAATGACAAGCATGAGGCCGGCCCCTCTGTTTTTTCCACGGCCACGGGCACACCGAAGTGGTAAAATAGAGCTCGGATGCTAAAAAGCAAGTCCCCGCACCGCGTAGCATTAGCCGGACCCGCACACAGAAAGTCATCGAGGTAATGTGCAACCCCGTGACCCCCTGACGAAAACTCCACGCACCAATGAAGAAACGTGCTAAAACGTTCGAAAAATGAGCATGAAACGGAACATCCCATCGGCAAACATTTGTCGATGAAATACTCCGCTCCAATCCGGAAACCCATAAAACGGAATGAGTCCGGATGCAACGGCAATAACCTAAAAGCTGATTCAACATCAATCTTAGCCATAAGGGCCCCGGTCCCGTAGCTGCGGACCATCTCTAGCGCCTCGTCGAATGACTGATACACCACCGAGCAATGAGCCGGCGGTATTGCGTCATTGACCGACGCCCCTAACGGGTAAGAAAGATGCTGGATAAGCAGGAAAGCGCCTGGAGTCTTCTTAGGAACCACCCCGACCGGAGAGATGACCAAATCATCCACCGGGGGTGACATAAACGGTCCCTCCATCCTGCTCAACCTGACCTCCTTATCCACTTTCTCCCGAAGCACTCCCGGCAAGGCTCGGGCAGATTGGAGGTTCCTTTGTGCCCGCACGGACACCTCACTCGCAACAGGCAAGCGAAAACCAAACTTAAAACCGTCAAACAAAAATTTAGCATCCTCCCTATTCGGATACAATTCCAACCACCAGCCCATAGTCCCCAACTTAATTGGTGTTGGAGCTCTGCGGAGCGGACCCGCTCGCGGCCTGCTTGGGGTACGCTTGCTTACCCCGCGCTCCCTGTCTACCGCCTTTGAAACAAGAGGAGGCTGGGTGGGATCCACCACACTGCAAGCAGGAGTGACGAAAACGACACTGCTTGCCAAAGGAACATGTTCCGCTGTTAAAAGCGAAACACTTTCCTCTCGTGGCGGAACGCCCTCCTGCCCGGCCGGCCGATCCACCTGCCTTGGCAAATCCGCCGTCCACGCCGGACGCCTGGGCTGATGGCCCCGCGCGTCGCCCATCCGTCCCCTGTTTCCGGGGTTCCTCCTCCTGTTGCGAGGCCCGGGTTACTTTGAGCCAGACCTCCACATCCTTAAATCCGAAGTCCATGACCCGCAAGCCATCCTGCTTCTCCCGAAACTCCTGATCATACCGACGCCACTCCGAGCCCGAGGATGTGCGCTGCATGTCGTGTACGAGTTGCAGATACCGGATTACATTCATGTGCTCCTCCGGCCTATCCTCCAAGTAGCATGCCGCAAATACGCAGAACCCGGCCAGCCAATTATCGAAGGACCGGAAAGCCTCAGCCCCCATGCCCTTCTTTGCGGCCGCTGCCTTATAATCCTTCTTCATGGCCCTTGTTAAAACGAAAACGCCCACGAAGTCACCCCTACGAATCTTCTTGCGGCAGCTATCCCGCAGCCCCCGCATTACTGCGGTGTAGTCGCAGCGAACGACCCCGGGCAAATCGCGGCGCTTCTTGGCCCTACGAGCTTCCTCGCTATCCCGCTTACGCCTCTTCTGCTGCTTTGCCGCCCGCTTGGCGAATTTCGTCGCCCTCTTCCTCGCCCTAGTAGTGCTATTTACTTCGGACGCCTGCGATGACAAGGAAGATGAAGAGGAGGAAGAAGAAGAGCTGCGCGAACTAGAGCTTGCGGAGGACCCCGATACTGACTGCACCACCTCACCTGATGCTGTCGACTGTTCCGACATGGAATCCTCTGGTGCGTCAACCTCGACGTCTTCATCCATGAAGCCTGCCATCCCTTCATCCTCGTGTTCTACAAAAGATAAAGAAGAGGGGGACCCGGCTCGCACTCGCGGCGCATGCCGAGCCCCACGAGTCCTTGCCCTAGCTCCAATTCCGCAGCGGCTGCTCCAAGCTCCCGGCAGGCGCTGCTGAGGCTCCCCGCCTGCCGAACCCGCCTGCCTCCGCAGACGCGCCGGAACTTGCTGCCGCCCTCGGGGAGGCCACCGCGGCAAGCGGCCCCAACGCCTCCACTACTGTGGCCAGGGCCGACGCCAGTGCCCCGGGAGGGTTCCGACCGCCGCGAAAACCGGTAACGGACCCCGAAGGACCCCCGGCCAGCGCCCGGGCGCGATCCCGCGCCCGCCGCCCGACGGTCGTGCTCCCGGCACCCGACGTCCGCCGCCCAGGCGGGAAAGCGGGGGCATCCCTGTCGGAACCCCCACTCTCCCCATCAGAAAACGCCTCCTCCCCTTGGAACTCAGAGTTATCCCCCGAACCTGGGGAGGAGCCGCCATCCTGCCACGCAGCGCGTGCTGCGGCCCTCCGGCCGCTGACCCATTCCCTGTCGCCCCTCCTCCCCCGGAAGCCACTGTATTCTGGCTCTGGTGAAGTATTTTGGGCAGACAGTGAGGGCCGCGGTGCTGCTGCGCGCGGCCCCGCGCGTACAGCACCGCCCGCGGTGGGCACGTGCGCACGCCGTGTACGTGCCCCAGCACCGCTCACTGAAAGGACCTCTAGCCCCTGCCTTGGTCTCTCCTGCCCAGCGCTGCCTTCAACTGACATGCGCTGCACCCCCCTGTCCGTCCGTCCCCCTCCCCCGGCCCCTGCCAGCTATGAGAGGGGACAGAAGCGCTGGTGATGTCCCTGCGCGCCCCCGTGCGCGGTTGCGGCCACTTGCGGTGAGCGCGGGCGCGCGCGCACCTCGTGTGCGCGTCCCACTGCCGCCCGCCGTGAATGTCCCAGCCGCCGCATCCACTGCTGCCGCCGCGCGAGGCTCAGATACAGGCCCCGCGCGGCGAACAGGCGACCTCTGTCCTGCCCTCTCCCCCTGCCCGGCACTTCCACCCGGCCGCGGCAAGGGGGGGGAGATAGAGGCCGGGTCTGCCCGCATCACCTGGTGCCCGCCCGCGGGCGCCCGACGCCGACACTGCCTCCGCTGCACCCGGAGGCGAAGGCCGAAGCCCGTCAACCCCCGGGCGGCCTGGACGGACCTCCGGCGCCCCCCGCCGCCCGTAACTAGCCGGCAACGCCTGCCCGGCCCCAAGCGTCGAGGCCGATCCGGCCCGCCGAGTCTCTCTCCTGCCCGCGCCCGTGGAGGCTCTGGGGGACGGAGCCCCGTCCCCCAGGCCAACCACCCCTTCCCCTGGCTCAGCTCCACCGCTAGAACCGCGGTATCGAGCTGGAGGCCCAGCGGAACGGTGAGGGCGGGCAGACATGCTGACACTGAAGTATGGCACTGGCAGGGGGGGACACAGCAGAATTGCACCCAAAATTTAGTGATGAGCGGGTTCGGTTCCTCGGAATCCGAACCCGCCCGAACTTCAGCTTTTTTTACACGGATCCGAGCGACTCGGATCTTCCCGCCTTGCTCGGTTAACCCGAGCGCGCCCGAACGTCATCATGACGCTGTCGGATTCACGCGAGACTCGGATTCTATATAAGGAGCCGCGCGTCGCCGCCATTTTACACGTGCATTGAGATTGATAGTGAGAGGACGTGGCTGGCGTCCTCTCCGTTTAGAGAAGAAATAGATAGGAGAGTGAGAGTGAGACAGTGACACTTCATTTACTGGAGCTTAGGAGGAGTACTCAGACAGAGAGTGCAGAATTTTGCTGATAGTATTAGTTAGTTATACTAGTGACAGAGTGAGACAGTGACACTTCATTTACTGGAGCTTAGGAGGAGTACTCAGACAGAGAGTGCAGAATTTTGCTGATAGTATTAGTTAGTTATACTAGTGACTGACCAGTGACCACCAGTGCAGTTTTATATTATTTAATATAATCCGTTCTCTGCCTGAAAAAACGATACACAGTGACTCAGTCACATACCATATCTGTGCTCAGCCCAGTGTGCTGCTGCATCATCTATGTATAATATCTGACTGTGCTCACACAGCTTAATTGTGGGGGAGACTGGGGAGCAGTTAGGTTATAGCAGGAGCCAGGAGTACATATTAAAATTAAACAGTGCACACTTTTTTTCTGCAGGAGTGCCACTGCCAGTGTGACTGACCAGTGACCTGACCACCAGTATATAGTATACTATATTGTATTGTGAATGTCTGCCTGTAAAAGTTAAACACACGTCGTGTGACTTGTGTGGTGTTTTTTTATTCTATAAAATAAAAAACTCATTCTGCTGACAGACAGTGTCCAGCAGGTCCGTCATTATATAATATATACCTGTCCGGCTGCAGTAGTGATATATATATATTTTTTATATCATTATTTATCATCCAGTCGCAGCAGACACAGTACGGTAGTTCACAGCTGTAGCTACCTCTGTGTCGGCACTCGGCAGTCCATCCATAATTGTATACCACCTACCCGTGGTTTTTTTTTTCTTTCTTCTTTATACATACTACATCTCATTATCATCCAGTCTATATTAGCAGCAGACACAGTACAGTACGGTAGTCCACGGCTGTAGCTACCTCTGTGTCGGCACTCGGCAGTCCGTCCATAATTGTATACCACCTACCCGTGGTTTTTTTTTTCTTTCTTCTTTATACATACTACATCTCATTATCAACCAGTCTATATTAGCAGCAGACACAGGCCCTCATTCCGAGTCGTTCGCTCGGTATTTTTCATCGCATCGCAATGAAAATCCGCTTAGTACGCATGCGCAATATTCGCACTGCGACTGCGCCAAGTAATTTAACAATGAAGATAGTATTTTTACTCACGGCTTTTTCATCGCTCCGGCGATCGTAATGTGATTGACAGGAAATGGGTGTTACTGGGCGGAAACACGGCGTTTTATGGGCGTGTGGATGAAAACGCTACCGTTTCCGGAAAAAACGCAGGAGTGGCTGGAGAAACGGGGGAGTGTCTGAGCGAACGCTGGGTGTGTTTGTGACGTCAAACCAGGAACGACAAGCACTGAAGGATCGCACAGGCAGAGTAAGGTTGAAGTTACTCAGAAACTGCAAAGTAGTTTGTAATCGCAATATTGCGAATACATCGGTCGCAATTTTAAGAAGCTAAGATACACTCCCAGTAGGCGTAGGCTTAGCGTGTGTAACTCTGCTAAATTCGCCTTGCGACCGATCAACTCGGAATGAGGGCCACAGTACGGTAGTCCACGGCTGTAACTACCTATGTGTCGGCACTCGGCAGTCCATCCATAATTGTATACCACCTACCCGTGGTTTTTTTTTCTTTCTTCTTTATACATACTACATCTCATTATCATCCAGTCTATATTAGCAGCAGACACAGTACAGTACGGTAGTCCACGGCTGTAGCTACCTCTGTGTCGGCACTCGGCAGTCCATCCATAATTGTATACCACCTACAAGTGTTTTTTTCTTTCTTTCTTCTTTATACATACATACTACATCTCTTTATCAACCAGTCTATATTAGCAGCAGACACAGTACGGTAGTCCACGGCTGTAGCTACCTCTGTGTCGGCACTCGGCAGTCCATCCATAATTGTATACCACCTACCCGTGGTTTTTTTTTCTTTCTTCTTTATACATACATACTACATCTCTTTATCAACCAGTCTATATTAGCAGCAGACACAGTACGGTAGTCCACGGCTGTAGCTACCTCTGTGTGGGCACTCGGCAGTCCGTCCATAATTGTATACCACCTACCCGTGGTTTTTTTTTCTTTCTTCTTTATACATACATACTACATCTCTTTATCAACCAGTCTATATTAGCAGCAGACACAGTACGGTAGTCCACGGCTGTAGTCGGCACTCGGCAGTCCATCCATAATTGTATACCACCTACCCGTGGTTTTTTTTTCTTTCTTCTTTATACATACATACTACATCTCATTATCAACCAGTCTATATTAGCAGCAGACACAGTACGGTAGTCCACGGCTGTAGCTACCTCTGTGTCGGCACTCGGCAGTCCATCCATAATTGTATACCACCTACCTGTGGTTTTTTTTTCTTTCTTCTTTATACATACATACTACATCTCATTATCAACCAGTCTATATTAGCAGCAGACACAGTACGGTAGTCCACGGCTGTAGCTACCTCTGTGTCGGCACTCGGCAGTCCGTCCATAATTGTATACCACCTACCCGTGGTTTTTTTTTCTTTCTTCTTTATACATACATACTACATCTCATTATCATCCAGTCTATATTAGCAGCAGACACAGTACAGTACGGTAGTCCACGGCTGTAGCTACCTCTGTGTCGGCACTCGGCAGTCCGTCCATAATTGTATACCACCTACCCGTGGTTTTTTTTTCTTTCTTCTTTATACATACATACTACAGCTCTTTATCAACCAGTCTATATTAGCAGCAGACACAGTACGGTAGTCCACGGCTGTAGCTACCTCTGTGTCGGCACTCGGCAGTCCATCCATAATTGTATACCACCTACCCGTGGTTTTTTTTTCTTTCTTCTTTATACATACTACATCTCATTATCAACCAGTCTATATTAGCAGCAGACACAGTACGGTAGTCCACGGCTGTAGCTACCTCTGTGTCGGCACTCGGCAGTCCGTCCATAATTGTATACCACCTACCCGTGGTTTTTTTTTCTTTCTTCTTTATACATACATACTACATCTCATTATCATCCAGTCTATATTAGCAGCAGACACAGTACAGTACAATAGTCCACGGCTGTAGCTACCTCTGTGTCGGCACTCGGCAGTCCATCCATAATTGTATACTAGTATCCATCCATCTCCATTGTTTACCTGAGGTGCCTTTTAGTTGTGCCTATTAAAATATGGAGAACAAAAATGTTGAGGTTCCAAAATTAGGGAAAGATCAAGATCCACTTCCACCTCGTGCTGAAGCTGCTGCCACTAGTCATGGCCGAGACGATGAAATGCCAGCAACGTCGTCTGCCAAGGCCGATGCCCAATGTCATAGTACAGAGCATGTCAAATCCAAAACACCAAATATCAGTAAAAAAAGGACTCCAAAACCTAAAATAAAATTGTCGGAGGAGAAGCGTAAACTTGCCAATATGCCATTTACCACACGGAGTGGCAAGGAACGGCTGAGGCCCTGGCCTATGTTCATGGCTAGTGGTTCAGCTTCACATGAGGATGGAGGCACTCAGCCTCTCGCTAGAAAAATGAAAAGACTCAAGCTGGCAAAAGCAGTAGCACCGCAAAGTACTGTGCGTTCTTCGAAATCCCAAATCCACAAGGAGAGTCCAATTGTGTCGGTTGCGATGCCTGACCTTCCCAACACTGGACGTGAAGAGCATGCGCCTTCCACCATTTGCACGCCCCCTGCAAGTGCTGGAAGGAGCACCCGCAGTCCAGTTCCTGATAGTCAGATTGAAGATGTCAGTGTTGAAGTACACCAGGATGAGGAGGATATGGGTGTTGCTGGCGCTGGGGAGGAAATTGACCAGGAGGATTCTGATGGTGAGGTGGTTTGTTTAAGTCAGGCACCCGGGGAGACACCTGTTGTCCATGGGAGGAATATGGCCGTTGACATGCCTGGTGAAAATACCAAAAAAATCAGCTCTTCGGTGTGGAACTATTTCAACAGAAATGCGGACAACAGGTGTCAAGCCGTGTGTTCCCTTTGTCAAGCTGTAATAAGCAGGGGTAAGGACGTTAACCACCTCGGAACATCCTCCCTTATACGTCACCTGCAGCGCATTCATAATAAGTCAGTGACAAGTTCAAAAACTTTGGGTGACAGCGGAAGCAGTCCACTGACCAGTAAATCCCTTCCTCTTGTAACCAAGCTCACGCAAACCACCCCACCAACTCCCTCAGTGTCAATTTCCTCCTTCCCCAGGAATGCCAATAGTCCTGCAGGCCATGTCACTGGCAATTCTGACGATTCCTTTCCTGCCTGGGATTCCTCCGATGCATCCTTGCGTGTAACGCCTACTGCTGCTGGCGCTGCTGTTGTTGCTGCTGGGAGTCGATGGTCATCCCAGAGGGGAAGTCGTAAGACCACTTTTACTACTTCCACCAAGCAATTGACTGTCCAACAGTCCTTTGCGAGGAAGATGAAATATCACAGCAGTCATCCTACAGCAAAGCGGATAACTGAGGCCTTGGCATCCTGGGTGGTGAGAAACGTGGTTCCGGTATCCATCATTACTGCAGAGCCAACTAGAGACATGTTGGAGGTACTGTGTCCCCGGTACCTAATACCATCTAGGTTCCATTTCTCTAGGCAGGCGATACCGAAAATGTACACAGACCTCAGAAAAAGAGTCACCAGTGTCCTAAAAAATGCAGCTGTACCCAATGTCCACTTAACCACGGACATGTGGACAAGTGGAGCAGGGCAGGGTCAGGACTATATGACTGTGACAGCCCACTGGGTAGATGTATGGACTCCCGCCGCAAGAACAGCAGCGGCGGCACCAGTAGCAGCATCTCGCAAACGCCAACTCTTTCCTAGGCAGGCTACGCTTTGTATCACCGGTTTCCAGAATACGCACACAGCTGAAAACCTCTTACGGCAACTGAGGAAGATCATCGCGGAATGGCTTACCCCAATTGGACTCTCCTGTGGATTTGTGGCATCGGACAACGCCAGCAATATTGTGTGTGCATTAAATATGGGCAAATTCCAGCACGTCCCATGTTTTGCACATACCTTGAATTTGGTGGTGCAGAATTTTTAAAAAAACGACAGGGGCGTGCAAGAGATGCTGTCGGTGGCCAGAAGAATTGCGGGACACTTTCGGCGTACAGGCACCACGTACAGAAGACTGGAGCACCACCAAAAACTACTGAACCTGCCCTGCCATCATCTGAAGCAAGAAGTGGTAACGAGGTGGAATTCAACCCTCTATATGCTTCAGAGGTTGGAGGAGCAGCAAAAGGCCATTCAAGCCTATACAATTGAGCACGATATAGGAGGTGGAATGCACCTGTCTCAAGCGCAGTGGAGAATGATTTCAACGTTGTGCAAGGTTCTGATGCCCTTTGAACTTGCCACACGTGAAGTCAGTTCAGACACTGCCAGCCTGAGTCAGGTCATTCCCCTCATCAGGCTTTTGCAGAAGAAGCTGGAGACATTGAAGGAGGAGCTAACACGGAGCGATTCCGCTAGGCATGTGGGACTTGTGGATGGAGCCCTTAATTCGCTTAACAAGGATTCACGGGTGGTCAATCTGTTGAAATCAGAGCACTACATTTTGGCCACCATGCTCGATCCTAGATTTAAAGCCTACCTTGGATCCCTCTTTCCGGCAGACACAAGTCTGCTGGGGTTGAAAGACCTGCTGGTGAGAAAATTGTCAAGTCAAGCGGAACGCGACCTGTCAACATCTCCTCCTTCACATTCTCCCGCAACTGGGGGTGCGAGGAAAAGGCTCAGAATTCCGAGCCCACCCGCTGGCGGTGATGCAGGGCAGTCTGGAGCGACTGCTGATGCTGACATCTGGTCCGGACGGAAGGACCTGACAACGATTACGGACATGTCGTCTACTGTCACTGCATATGATTCTCTCAACATTGAAAGAATGGTGCAGGATTATATGAGTGACTGCATCCAAGTAGGCACGTCACACAGTCCGTACTTATACTGGCAGGAAAAAGAGGCAATTTGGAGGCCCTTGCACAAACTGGCTTTATTCTACCTAAGTTGCCCTCCCACAAGTGTGTACTCCGAAAGAGTGTTTAGTGCCGCCGCTCACCTTGTCAGCAATCGGCGTACGAGGTTACATCCAGAAAATGTGGAGAAGATGATGTTCATTAAAATGAATTATAATCAATTCCTCCGCGGAGACATTGACCAGCAGCAATTGCCTCCACAAAGTACACAGGGAGCTGAGATGGTGGATTCCAGTGGGGACGAATTGATAATCTGTGAGGAGGGGGATGTACACGGTGATATATCGGAGGATGATGATGAGGTGGACATCTTGCCTCTGTAGAGCCAGTTTGTGCAAGGAGAGATTAATTGCTTCTTTTTTGGGGGGGGTCCAAACCAACCCGTCATATCAGTCACAGTCGTGTGGCAGACCCTGTCACTGAAATGATGGGTTGGTTAAAGTGTGCATGTCCTGTTTATACAACATAAGGGTGGGTGGGAGGGCCCAAGGACAATTCCATCTTGCACCTCTTTTTTCTTTTATTTTTCTTTGCGTCATGTGCTGTTTGGGGAGGGTTTTTTGGAAGGGCCATCCTGCGTGACACTGCAGTGCCACTCCTAGATGGGCCCGGTGTTTGTGTCGGCCACTAGGGTCGCTTATCTTACTCACACAGTCAGCTACCTCATTGCGCCTATTTTTTTCTTTGCGTCATGTGCTGTTTGGGGAGGGTTTTTTGGAAGGGACATCCTGCGTGACACTGCAGTGCCACTCCTAGATGGGCCCGGTGTTTGTGTCGGCCACTAGGGTCGCTTATCTTACTCACACAGTCATCTACCTCATTGCGCCTCTTTTTTTCTTTGCGTCATGTGCTGTTTGGGGAGGGTTTTTTGGAAGGGCCATCCTGCGTGACACTGCAGTGCCACTCCTAGATGGGCCCGGTGTTTGTGTCGGCCACTAGGGTCGCTTATCTTACTCACACAGTCAGCTACCTCATTGCGCCTCTTTTTTTCTTTGCGTCATGTGCTGTTTGGGGAGGGTTTTTTGGAAGGGACATCCTGCGTGACACTGCAGTGCCACTCCTAGATGGGCCCGGTGTTTGTGTCGGCCACTAGGGTCGCTTATCTTACTCACACAGTCAGCTACCTCATTGCGCCTCTTTTTTTCTTTGAGTCATGTGCTGTTTGGGGACGGTTTTTTGGAAGGGACATCCTGCGTGACACTGCAGTGCCACTCCTAGATGGGCCCGGTGTTTGTGTCGGCCACTAGGGTCGCTTATCTTACTCACACAGTCAGCTACCTCATTGCGCCTCTTTTTTTCTTTGCGTCATGTGCTGTTTGGGGAGGGTTTTTTGGAAGGGACATCCTGCGTGACACTGCAGTGCCACTCCTAGATGGGCCCGGTGTTTGTGTCGGCCACTAGGGTCGCTTATCTTACTCACACAGTCAGCTACCTCATTGCGCCTCTCTTTTTCTTTGCGTCATGTGCTGTTTGGGGAGGGTTTTTTGGAAGGGCCATCCTGCGTGACACTGCAGTGCCACTCCTAGATGGGCCCGGTGTTTGTGTCGGCCACTAGGGTCGCTTATCTTAATCACACAGTCAGCTACCTCATTGCGCCTCTTTTTTTCTTTGCGTCATGTGCTGTTTGGGGAGGGTTTTTTGGAAGGGACATCCTGCGTGACACTGCAGTGCCACTCCTAGATGGGCCCGGTGTTTGTGTCGGCCACTAGGGTCGCTTATCTTACTCACACAGCGACCTCGGTGCAAATTTTAGGACTAAAAATAATATTGTGAGGTGTGAGGTATTCAGAATAGACTGAAAATGAGTGTAAATTATGGTTTTTGAGGTTAATAATACTTTGGGATCAAAATGACCCCCAAATTCTATGATTTAAGCTGTTTTTTAGGGTTTTTTGAAAAAAACACCCGAATCCAAAACACACCCGAATCCGACAAAAAAAATTCGGTGAGGTTTTGCCAAAACGCGGTCGAACCCAAAACACGGCCGCGGAACCGAACCCAAAACCAAAACACAAAACCCGAAAAATTTCCGGCGCTCATCTCTACCAAAATTACCACAAAATATGTGTGGACAATATTAATGTCTGCACAGCAGTATGCTGACACTGAAGGATGGCACTGGCAGGGGGGAACACAGCAGAAGTGCACCCAAAATTACCACAAAATATGTGTGGACAATATTAATGTCTGCACAGCAGTACTCACCAAGGCAAAATCTCCACAAGAGAGATCTAAAATGGCCTCACCTTTCTTATATATCACAAACCCTCCCCTTCAAAAAGGGCTGTACTTTCTTCACAGCTAGGTCCACCCCTCACCAGATGTTTAACTCTTTCCTTTCCTATGCAGTCAATTCTCTCTCCTTATTTTCAGGCAGGTAAACAGCATCAGGTTAGCTTCAGACAACATATACTTTACAGCATTGCAGTTTACAGCTCATCAGCCAAGTTAGTAACACATCCACATACCTCCCAACTTTTGAAAGTTGGGAGGAGGGACCCTGAAAATAGTGGGCGTGGCCTCGTGAGTAGGGGTGCAGCCTCACAGAAGTGCCACGATCGGGCCCCATTTTCGTGGCTGGGGGCATGCCAAGCGCTCTGTGAGCTGCTGGCATGCCCCCTGTCCCTCTCTCTCACTGAACAGAGCATCTATTCACTACTTAGCAGAGCAGCGAGTGAAAGAGGGTCTCCCAACTCCCCCCCACCCCTACACCGAGGGACACTGCGACCTGCAGGTGGGACAGCAGGACAGTCCCAGAAAAATGGGACCGTCCTGCCAAAATCTGTATGCATCCATATAACTATACCTCCCAACTGTCCTGCATTCAACGGGACAGTCCTGTTTTCCACAGTCAGTGTCCGTCAGCACTTGGGGGGGGGGGGGCAGGATTTAGGGGAGGGCACACATCACTGAGGAGCAGATGAGGCGAATAGGTGTTGTGCGGGGGGAGAGTATGGGGCACCCCCACAGTGACACATTTGGGGGGTTCAGCAAGACCCCGCCCAATTTCACAAGGTTCTGCCCCCTTTAGGACGCGCAGGTGGCTACGGTCTCGCTTCAACAATCTACAGTTAGGAGGTAAGTTATGACTTCCTATCGTAACCCCACGCCCCCAGCCTATCGTCCGGGCGACTGGTTCACCATCAGAAGCCTTCTGGATCTGCACTGACACAACGTTAAAGGCAGTTGCCAGGTACTGCTAATTAGTCTTGTTCGTGGCTTACCACTGGTCCTAGGAAACCTGGACTGATTCTCATTACACCATGCTGTTTACTGTTCCATCTCTACACATACCTGCTGCCCCACATTTACCTCATGTGAAAGCATACTGTCTCTGCGACCATATATATACATGGTGCATACTGTATGTGAATAAAACAAACATTGAGGGTATATTTATTAGAGTTCGATTTTCATAGTTTTTTAAACAATAAAAATCGATCTAATTCAATGCTGTGTTTCTGGGGCTAAAACATATATGTGCTAATATTTAAAAATAATACATAAAGTCAGTACAGTTAGTACATGTGTTTTATAGCCCCTTAAACTCAAAATTGGTTTAGATTTTTTCCATTTAATATTGATAAAAGTCGATGAAAATTGACCTTTGGTAAATATTCCCCTGTGTGTAGAGCATGGACTGTCTGGGCTTCCTTATGTACAACTGTTTGACTTCACACCAATAGCAGCATTAAACTTCCTGAATTATATTTATAATGGAGAATTTTGTTCCTCCTTAATAACGTTTAGCACCTTTCTTGTAAAGTAATTAACTTTCTGCATTCTATAAAAAAAAAGCAGATGCTCGATCCAATTCTTTGTTCCTTCTCGTAAATCCATGTACATCATATACACTGCAGCAATAAGAGGGGAAAGTACAATGCCAATCATAGTTGACTATCACCACTGCACTTGTGTGCGCTATAAATAAGGGTACTGGTAGAGGTTTTGTGCCTTTCTACTCTAGGATGAGAACATGGCGGGCACCAGAAATTCTAACTAGAGCAAATATATACCACTTTTTTTCCAGTGGATTATGAATGCAAATGAATGCAAGGTTTAAGCAGGACCCTAACCTCGGTGGCAAGAAATCTAGGCTGAAGTCTATTATAGCAGAAACAGAATGACAAGTAGGGTGGGTATGTGGAGCCAATGATCAAAGGGTGGAAACACTTGCTCTGGAGATCAAAGAAATCATTGGCATTTATGCAGACAACATTATTACAGGCAGGACTCAGTTCACAGATGGTGCAGGTGCTAATGGGGCATTTTATATTAAAGAATATAATAGTACAATACAACAGAATAGTGACCATAACAGAAAGACAAGCCACACTGATTTACAAAGACAATGGGGGTAATTCCAAGTTGATCGCAGCAGGATTTTTGTTAGCAATTGGGCAAAACCATGTGCACTGCAGGGGAGGCAGATATAACATGTGCAGAGAGAGTTAGATTTGGGTGGGGTGTGTTCAATCTGCAATCTAATTTGCAGTGTAAAAATAAAGCAGCCGGTATTTACCCTGCACAGAAATAAAATAACCCACCCAAATCTAACTCTTTCTGCACATGTTATATCTGCCTCCCCTGCAGTGCACATGGTTTTGCCCAATCGCTATAAAAAATCCTGCTGCGATCAACTTGGAATTACCCCCAATATACAATAGTATTATCCTGTATGCTTTCTGTCAGCCATATAGGTAAAACATACCTAACAAATGTTGTGCAGATCATAATCGTGGGTGAAACTTCATCAGACGCCGGTCACCTATACCCAACCCCATCAGAATAGTATGTGATTGAGTGGAAAGTGAGTTGGGTCTTATTTTTTTCCCTGCTTGGTATTTCTAAATTTTAGGAAGTATTTATAAAGCAAACAACTAAAATAAGATCATACGCTCATCATTGTGCTCTGACATATTTACATCTACTGTAACTAGAAGTAAAGCTGGGACGTATGCTTTATTTGTGAAGTACAGAATGGAAAAGGCATAGAGCAGAACTTCTTCTGTTAGAGAACAGAGATCTTTTGACAAAGTACAAGGATTTACAGAAAAAGATGCACAGTTTGTAGGTAGGAGCAGAAATTGCACTGGCCAATGGGAAGAAATGGCAGCATAGCCAGATCAAGGGGTAAAGGGAATACTGTACCCCAGTCCCCCTATGTCAGGGGGCCCCCTGGCCGGAGCACACTGATATTACTTGTTCTCCCTCTTGTGCAGCAACAGGACTGGGCAGCCAGAATTCAAGCAGTACAGTATGCAGTGCAGGCAGAGACACAGGAGTATCATGAGCTACTGATTGAGCTCCCCGATCAGAAGAGAGATAGGAGGGGGAGAGAGCTGTAAGTGACCCCAGGATCCCAGCTTCTCGTCCTGATGAGTCCTGTCTCAGTGTGTAAGTAGTTCGGAGGCTGCTGCTATTCTTGCATGTGGTAAGATAAATTATAGATTCTATTTTTCTATGTGTATTTTAAGGTTGTTTAAGTTGTATTTGTTCCACTACAACAAAACTTTATGAACAGATATCTCTCAATTAGGTGGAGCTATAAACAGTACCTAGGCATTATTAAACTATCAGTTTAAATCTAATATACACTATTGTTTTAAATTTAATATACACAATCCATACCTCCCATCACGACCCATTCCAGGACAGACAAAATGCTCTCTACCTGGACTTGCCTCTTAATTTATGATTGCAATCACCTGTGTTGAAATACCTTTTGTTATCAATTAAACAGTTCAACACAGGTGACGCCAATTATATATTAAGAGTGAAGTCCAAGTAGAGAGCATTTTGTCACTCTGGGAATAGTTCATGTTGACTCTGCAAAAATACTATATTGCGTACCTCCCAACATGACCCTCTCCAGGAGGGACAGAATGCTCTGCTCCTGGACTTCCCTCTTCATTTATGATTGTCATTATCTATGGTGAAACACCTTTCTTATCTATTAACCTGTTCAAAACAGGTGCTGGTGATTGTAGATTAAGAGGAAAGTCCAGGAGCAGAGCATTTTGTCCCTCCTGGAGAGATTCATGTTAGGAGGTATGATATGGTGGCACCAGGTCTGAGCTGCCAGTCTTCGGTTTTATCATGTATTCTTAATTAGAGATGAGCGGGTTCGGTTTCTCTGAATCCGAACCCGCACGAACTTCATGTTTTTTTTCACGGGTCCGAGCGACTCGGATCTTCCCGCCTTGCTCGGTTAACCCGAGCGCGCCCGAACGTCATCATGACGCTGTCGGATTCTCGCGAGACTCGGATTCTATATAAGGAGCCGCGCGTCGCCGCCATTTTCACACGTGCATTGAGATTGATAGGGAGAGGACGTGGCTGGCGTCCTCTCCATTTAGATTAGGAGAGAGAGAGAGAGATTGACCTGAGGCTGATACTGTAGAAGAGAGTGCAGAGTTTAGTGACTGACCACAGTGACCACCAGCAGTGCAGTTGTTTTATTTAATATATCCGTTCTCTGCCTGAAAAAAACGGTACACACAGTGACTCAGTCACATACCATATCTGTGTGCACTGCTCAGCCCAGTGTGCTGCATGCCTGCATCATCTATGTATATATTATATATCTGACTGTGCTCAGCTCACACAGCTTATAATTGTGGGGGAGACTGGGGAGCACTGCAGTGCCAGTTATAGGTTATAGCAGGAGCCAGGAGTACAAGACAGTCACATACCATATCTGTGTGCACTGCTCAGCCCAGTGTGCTGCATCATCTATGTATATATTATATATCTGACTGTGCTCAGCTCACACAGCTTATAATTGTGGGGGAGACTGGGGAGCACTGCAGTGCCAGTTATAGGTTATAGCAGGAGCCAGGAGTACATATTATATTAAAATTAAACAGTGCACACTTTTGCTGCAGGAGTGCCACTGCCAGTGTGAATGACCAGTGACCTGACCACACTGACCACCAGTATAGTTAGTAGTATACTATATTGTGATTGCCTGAAAAAGTTAAACACTCGTCGTGTGACTTCACTTGTGTGGTGTTTTTTTTTTATTCTATAAAAAACTCATTCTGCTGACAGACAGTGTCCAGCAGGTCCGTCATTATATAATATATATACCTGTCCGGCTGCAGTAGTGATATATATATATTTTTTATATCATTATTTATCATCCAGTCGCAGCAGACACAGTACGGTAGTTCACGGCTGTAGCTACCTCTGTGTCGGCACTCGGCAGTCCATCCATAATTGTATACCACCTACCCGTGGTTTTTTTTCTTTCTTCTTTATACATACATACTACTACATCTCTTTATCAACCAGTCTATATTAGCGGCAGACACAGTACAGTACGGTAGTTCACGGCTGTGGCTACCTCTGTGTCGGCACTCGGCAGTCCGTCCATAATTGTATACCACCTAACCGTGGTTTTTTTTTCTTTCTTCTTTATACATACATACTACGACATCTCTTTATCAACCAGTCTATATTAGCAGCAGACACAGTACAGTACGGTAGTTCACGGCTGTGGCTACCTCTGTGTCGGCACTCGGCAGTCCGTCCATAATTGTATACCACCTAACCGTGGTTTTTTTTTCTTTCTTCTTCATACATACATACTACGACATCTCTTTATCAACCAGTCTATATTAGCAGCAGACACAGTACAGTACGGTAGTTCACGGCTGTGGCTACCTCTGTGTCGGCACTCGGCAGTCCGTCCATAATTGTATACCACCTAACCGTGGTTTTTTTTTCTTTCTTCTTTATACATACATGCTACGACATCTCTTTATCAACCAGTCTATATTAGCAGCAGACACAGTACAGTACGGTAGTTCACGGCTGTGGCTACCTCTGTGTCGGCACTCGGCAGTCCGTCCATAATTGTATACCACCTAACCGTGGTTTTTTTTTCTTTCTTCTTCATACATACATACTACGACATCTCTTTATCAACCAGTCTCTATTAGCAGCAGACACAGTACAGTACGGTAGTTCACGGCTGTGGCTACCTCTGTGTCGGCACTCGGCAGTCCGTCCATAATTGTATACCACCTACCCGTGGTTTTTTTTTCTTTCTTCTTTATACATACATACTACTACATCTCTTTATCAACCAGTCTATATTAGCAGCAGACACAGTACAGTACGGTAGTTCACGGCTGTGGCTACCTCTGTGTCGGCACTCGGCAGTCCGTCCATAATTGTATACCACCTACCCGTGTTTTTTTTTTCCTTCTTCTTCATACATACATACTACGACATCTCTTTATCAACCAGTCTATATTAGCAGCAGACACAGTACAGTACGGTAGTTCACGGCTGTGGCTACCTCTGTGTCGGCACTCGGCAGTCCGTCCATAATTGTATACCACCTAACCGTGGTTTTTTTTTCTTTCTTCTTCATACATACATACTACGACATCTCATTATCAACCAGTCTATATTAGCAGCAGACACAGTACGGTAGTTCACGGCTGTAGCTACCTCTGTGTCGGCACTCGGCAGTCCGTCCATAATTGTATACTAGTATCCATCCATCTCCATTGTTTACCTGAGGTGCCTTTTAGTTGTGCCTATTAAAATATGGAGAACAAAAATGTTGAGGTTCCAAAATTAGGGAAAGATCAAGATCCACTTCCACCTCGTGCTGAAGCTGCTGCCACTAGTCATGGCCGAGACGATGAAATGCCAGCAACGTCGTCTGCCAAGGCCGATGCCCAATGTCATAGTACAGAGCATGTCAAATCCAAAACACCAAATATCAGTAAAAAAAGGACTCCAAAACCTAAAATAAAATTGTCGGAGGAGAAGCGTAAACTTGCCAATATGCCATTTACCACACGGAGTGGCAAGGAACGGCTGAGGCCCTGGCCTATGTTCATGGCTAGTGGTTCAGCTTCACATGAGGATGGAGGCACTCAGCCTCTCGCTAGAAAAATGAAAAGACTCAAGCTGGCAATAGCAGTAGCACCGCAAAGAACTGTGCGTTCTTCGAAATCCCAAATCCACAAGGAGAGTCCAATTGTGTCGGTTGCGATGCCTGACCTTCCCAACACTGGACGTTGAGAGCATGCGCCTTCCACCATTTGCACGCCCCCTGCAAGTGCTGGAAGGAGCACCCGCAGTCCAGTTCCTGATAGTCAGATTGAAGATGTCAGTGTTGAAGTACACCAGGATGAGGAGGATATGGGTGTTGCTGGCGCTGGGGAGGAAATTGACCAGGAGGATTCTGATGGTGAGGTGGTTTGTTTAAGTCAGGCACCCGGGGAGACACCTGTTGTCCGTGGGAGGAATATGGCCGTTGACATGCCTGGTGAAAATACCAAAAAAATCAGCTCTTCGGTGTGGAACTATTTCAACAGAAATGCGGACAACAGGTGTCAAGCCGTGTGTTCCCTTTGTCAAGCTGTAATAAGTAGGGGTAAGGACGTTAACCACCTCGGAACATCCTCCCTTATACGTCACCTGCAGCGCATTCATAATAAGTCAGTGACAAGTTCAAAAACTTTGGGTGACAGCGGAAGCAGTCCACTGACCAGTAAATCCCTTCCTCTTGTAACCAAGCTCACGCAAACCACCCCACCAACTCCCTCAGTGTCAATTTCCTCCTTCCCCAGGAATGCCAATAGTCCTGCAGGCAATGTCACTGGCAATTCTGACGAGTCCTCTCCTGCCTGGGATTCCTCCGATGCATCCTTGCGTGTAACGCCTACTGCTGCTGGCGCTGCTGTTGTTGCTGCTGGGAGTCGATGGTCATCCCAGAGGGGAAGTCGTAAGCCCACTTGTACTACTTCCAGTAAGCAATTGACTGTTCAACAGTCCTTTGCGAGGAAGATGAAATATCACAGCAGTCATCCTGCTGCAAAGCGGATAACTGAGGCCTTGACAACTATGTTGGTGTTAGACGTGCATCCGGTATCCGCCGTTAGTTCACAGGGAACTAGACAATTTATTGAGGCAGTGTGCCCCCGTTACCAAATACCATCTAGGTTCCACTTCTCTAGGCAGGCGATACCGAGAATGTACACGGACGTCAGAAAAAGACTCACCAGTGTCCTAAAAAATGCAGTTGTACCCAATGTCCACTTAACCACGGACATGTGGACAAGTGGAGCAGGGCAGGGTCAGGACTATATGACTGTGACAGCCCACTGGGTAGATGTATGGACTCCCGCCGCAAGAACAGCAGCGGCGGCACCAGTAGCAGCATCTCGCAAACGCCAACTCTTTCCTAGGCAGGCTACGCTTTGTATCACCGGTTTCCAGAATACGCACACAGCTGAAAACCTCTTACGGCAACTGAGGAAGATCATCGCGGAATGGCTTACCCCAATTGGACTCTCCTGTGGATTTGTGGCATCGGACAACGCCAGCAATATTGTGTGTGCATTAAATATGGGCAAATTCCAGCACGTCCCATGTTTTGCACATACCTTGAATTTGGTGGTGCAGAATTTTTTAAAAAACGACAGGGGCGTGCAAGAGATGCTGTCGGTGGCCAGAAGAATTGCGGGACACTTTCGGCGTACAGGCACCACGTACAGAAGACTGGAGCACCACCAAAAACTACTGAACCTGCCCTGCCATCATCTGAAGCAAGAAGTGGTAACGAGGTGGAATTCAACCCTCTATATGCTTCAGAGGTTGGAGGAGCAGCAAAAGGCCATTCAAGCTTATACAATTGAGCACGATATAGGAGGTGGAATGCACCTGTCTCAAGCGCAGTGGAGAATGATTTCAACGTTGTGCAAGGTTCTGATGCCCTTTGAACTTGCCACACGTGAAGTCAGTTCAGACACTGCCAGCCTGAGTCAGGTCATTCCCCTCATCAGGCTTTTGCAGAAGAAGCTGGAGACATTGAAGGAGGAGCTAACACGGAGCGATTCCGCTAGGCATGTGGGACTTGTGGATGGAGCCCTTAATTCGCTTAACAAGGATTCACGGGTGGTCAATCTGTTGAAATCAGAGCACTACATTTTGGCCACCGTGCTCGATCCTAGATTTAAAGCCTACCTTGGATCTCTCTTTCCGGCAGACACAAGTCTGCTGGGGTTGAAAGACCTGCTGGTGAGAAAATTGTCAAGTCAAGCGGAACGCGACCTGTCAACATCTCCTCCTTCACATTCTCCCGCAACTGGGGGTGCGAGGAAAAGGCTCAGAATTCCGAGCCCACCCGCTGGCGGTGATGCAGGGCAGTCTGGAGCGACTGCTGATGCTGACATCTGGTCCGGACTGAAGGACCTGACAACGATTACGGACATGTCGTCTACTGTCACTGCATATGATTCTCTCACCATTGAAAGAATGGTGGAGGATTATATGAGTGACCGCATCCAAGTAGGCACGTCACACAGTCCATACTTATACTGGCAGGAAAAAGAGGCAATTTGGAGGCCATTGCACAAACTGGCTTTATTCTACCTAAGTTGCCCTCCCACAAGTGTGTACTCCGAAAGAGTGTTTAGTGCCGCCGCTCACCTTGTCAGCAATCGGCGTACGAGGTTACATCCAGAAAATGTGGAGAAGATGATGTTCATTAAAATGAATTATAATCAATTCCTCCGCGGAGACATTGACCAGCAGCAATTGCCTCCACAAAGTACACAGGGAGCTGAGATGGTGGATTCCAGTGGGGACGAATTGATAATCTGTGAGGAGGGGGATGTACACGGTGATATATCGGAGGGTGATGATGAGGTGGACATCTTGCCTCTGTAGAGCCAGTTTGTGCAAGGAGAGATTAATTGCTTCTTTTTTTGGGGGGGTCCAAACCAACCCGTCATATCAGTCACAGTCGTGTGGCAGACCCTGTCACTGAAATGATGGGTTGGTTAAAGTGTGCATGTCCTGTTTTGTTTATACAACATAAGGGTGGGTGGGAGGGCCCAAGGACAATTCCATCTTGCACCTCTTTTTTCTTTTATTTTTCTTTGCGTCATGTGCTGTTTGGGGAGGGTTTTTTGGAAGGGACATCCTGCGTGACACTGCAGTGCCACTCCTAAATGGGCCCGGTGTTTGTGTCGGCCACTAGGGTCGCTAATCTTACTCACACAGTCAGCTACCTCATTGCGCCTCTTTTTTTCTTTGCGTCATGTGCTGATTGGGGAGGGTTTTTTGGAAGGGACATCCTGCGTGACACTGCAGTGCCACTCCTAAATGGGCCCGGTGTTTGTGTCGGCCACTAGGGTCGCTAATCTTACTCACACAGTCAGCTACCTCATTGCGCCTCTTTTTTTCTTTGCGTCATGTGCTGATTGGGGAGGGTTTTTTGGAAGGGACATCCTGCGTGACACTGCAGTGCCACTCCTAAATGGGCCCGGTGTTTGTGTCGGCCACTAGGGTCGCTAATCTTACTCACACAGTCAGCTACCTCATTGCGCCTCTTTTTTTCTTTGCGTCATGTGCTGATTGGGGAGGGTTTTTTGGAAGGGACATCCTGCGTGACACTGCAGTGCCACTCCTAAATGGGCCCGGTGTTTGTGTCGGCCACTAGGGTCGCTAATCTTACTCACACAGTCAGCTACCTCATTGCGCCTCTTTTTTTCTTTGCGTCATGTGCTGATTGGGGAGGGTTTTTTGGAAGGGACATCCTGCGTGACACTGCAGTGCCACTCCTAAATGGGCCCGGTGTTTGTGTCGGCCACTAGGGTCGCTAATCTTACTCACACAGTCAGCTACCTCATTGCGCCTCTTTTTTCTTTGCATCATGTGCTGATTGGGGAGGGTTTTTTGGAAGGGACATCCTGCGTGACACTGCAGTGCCACTCCTAAATGGGCCCGGTGTTTGTGTCGGCCACTAGGGTCGCTTATCTTACTCACACAGTCAGCTACCTCATTGCGCCTCTTTTTTTCTTTGCGTCATGTGCTGATTGGGGAGGGTTTTTTGGAAGGGACATCCTGCGTGACACTGCAGTGCCACTCCTAGATGGGCCAGGTGTTTGTGTCGGCCACTAGTGTCGCTTAGCTTAGTCATCCAGCGACCTTGGTGCAAATTTTAGGACTAAAAATAATATTGTGAGGTGTGAGGTATTCAGAATAGACTGAAAATGAATGGAAATTATGGTTTTTGAGGTTAATAATAATATGGGATCAAAATGACCCCCAAATTCTATGATTTAAGCTGTTTTTTAGTGTTTTTTTAAAAAAACACCCGAATCCAAAACACACCCGAATCCGACAAAAAAAATTCGGTGAGGTTTTGCCAAAACGCGGTCGAACCCAAAACACGGCCGCGGAACCGAACCCAAAACCAAAACACAAAACCCGAAAAATTTCAGGCGCTCATCTCTATTCTTAATGAGATGCATTTTGAACCAGTGTATATATAGAAGCTCAATTTAAAACAAGTCTTCAAACATGCAAATATCCTCATGTAATAGAGGCTCTCAATGTCGCCTCTCCTTTATAATTAATTTAAGCCATAGACTAAGGTAAACCAAGCAGTATGAAGTTGTAGTACCAAATAGTTCTTATTACAGGAAAAAGAATGAAAAATCTTAATCAATAAGACCCAAATGAGAGGTTCTAAAGTGGAAGGAAGTTCCATATCTAATGGCTCCTCCTAGTATAGTATATAAAGTGTTTCCCCCTGACCGTGCAGCACTTAGAGTGATCCCACCGACTGTGTAGCACATAGGGTCCCCTCCTGGTTGTGAAGCACATAGAGCGACTCCCTGGCCATGTAGTACATAGAGTTGTCTCCCTAGCTGTGCAGCATATAGACGTAATGTGTTCAACCTCGATTTGTGCAGCATATATAGTGGTCCCCGGCTAAGTAGCATATATAATAGTCGCCTTGACTGTGCTGCGCATAGACTGTTCCGTTGGCTGTATAGCACATTAGAGTGATCACCATGACCAGAGAGCACATAAAGTGATCCCCGCTTCCTGTGTAGCATACAGTTTACCAGTTAAGCGGTACCTAGGCTTCTCTCCCAGGGCTGTCATCCCTGGCAAAGAGTGGATCCCTTGCAAGCAGCAGATAGCTGTGAATCTCTTGGCTGTGAAGCACATAGAGTGGTGTATTTGCTTAGTAGAATAGAGAGTGATTCTCCTTGACCATGCAGCATATATGGTGTTACCCCTGGCCTTGCAACACGTAATGTGACCCCTGGATGTGTACCACATAAAGGGGCCTCCCTGAATGTGCAGCACATAAGGTGTTCTGTCTGGCCATGCAGTACATAGGGTAATCCCCACGGTCATGCATCACATTGAGTGATCCCTCTGCAGCATATATAGCTTTTGTTGGCGATACCCCATAGAAGCCTATGGGCCTCTCTCTCCGCAGTGCTATGTGAGAGATCCAATGGATCCCACTCAGCATGTCTTGTGCCTGCCCCAGTCACCCTGCGCATGCACAGACTGACTCCTGGGGCCGAATCCCGGAAGTCAGGTAGCCGCTGCGCATCGCGGAGGACAGCACTTATCGGAAGAGCTGTTCTCCGCAATGTGGATCGCATATATAAGTTCATATGCGATCAGCATCGTTGCAATGGGCGGCGATGTGCAATAGTATGTTCATCCTGGTTATCAGAGGCTGGGATGTCTGCTCACACAATGGTGAATGCTTTACTACCTATAAAGGTAATGTGTCACACTCTTATTTGATACACGGCAGAGCTGCTGTAACTAGACATATTGGTGCCCTGTGCCAAAAAGAGCACTGGCACTCCCCACCCCCCTATTTAAAAAAAAGGGGATAGTCTTGCAGGGAAGGGGTGTGACCACACAATAGTATCCCCAATTCAACCTACGCCACACAGTAGTGCAATCTTATTCACATTAAACCACATGTGCTGTAGTTCTCCTTATTCAATTTACACCCCACAGTAGTGTCTCTTATTCATGTTATGCCACACAGTAGTGCTCCTTATTCAGATTATGTCATATTATTGTGCCCCTTATTCATAATACACCTCATAGAAGTACCCCTTTTCTTGTTACACCACACAGTAGAGACCCTTATTAATATGAAGCCACACAGTGGTGCCCCTTATACACATTATGTCACTTAATAGCAGTGGTGCAAGTAGAAAAAATGTCTTACGGGTACTGTGAGCGCGCGGCAAAGGCGCGCACGCAAAAAAATGGGTGTGGCCAAATGTCGCATGGGGCGTGGCCAATGAAAATGGGGGCGTGATACACATATGGGGGGAGGGGCAGATACACGTATGACCCCAATAGTGCCAGATACACGTTGCCCCACAGTGCCAGATATACATTGCCCCACAGTGACAGATATACATTGCCCCACAGTGCCAGATACACATTGCCTCACTGTGCCAGATACACAAATGCCCCCAGAGTGCCAGATACACAAGTGTCCCCAGAGTGCCAGATACACATTGCCTCACAGTGCCAGATACACATTGCCCCACAGTGCCAGATACACAAATGCCCCCACTGTGTCAGATATACATTGCCCCCCCAGTGCCAGATACAGAAATGCCCCCACAGTGCCAAATATGCCCCCAGTGCCAGATACAGAAATGCCTCCAGTACCAGATACACAAGTATGCCCCCAGTGCTAGATATGCCCCCAGTGCCAGATACAGAAATGCCCCCAGTGCCAGATACACAAGTATGCCTCCACTGCCAGATATGCCCTCAGTGTCAGATATGCCCCAGTGCCAGATACACATGTCTCCGCAGTGCCAGATACACATGTCCCCCCAGTGCCAGATACACATGTCCCCCCAGTTCCAGATATGCCCCCAGTACCAGATACACATGTCCTTCCAGTGCCAGATATGCCCCCAGTGTCAGATATCCCCCAGTGCCAGGTACACAAGTCCCCCCAGTGCCAGATATGCTCCCAGTGCCAGGTATACATGCCCCCCCAGTGCCAGATATCCCCCAGTGCCAGGTATACAAGTCCCCCAGTGCCAGATATGCTCCGAGTGCCAGGTACACAAGTCCCCCCAGTGCCAGAAATGCTCCCAGTGCCAGGTATACATGCCCCCCCAGTGCCAGATATGCTCCCAGTGCCAGGTATACATGCCCCCCCAGTGCCAGATATCCCCCAGTGCCAGGTATACATGCCCCCCCCCCCAGTGCCAGGTATACATGCCCCCCAGTGCCAGATATCCCCCAGTGCCAGGTATACATGCCCCCCCCAGTGCCAGACATCCCCCAGTGCCAGGTATACATGCCCCCCCAGTGCCAGATATCCCCCAGTGCCAGGTATACATGCCCCCCCCCCCAGTGCCAGGTATACATGCCCCCCCAGTGCCAGATATCCCCCAGTGCCAGGTATACATGCCCCCCCAGTACCAGACATCCCCCAGTGCCAGGTATACATGCCCCCCAGTGCCAGGTATACATGCCCCCCCAGTGCCAGGTATACATGCCCCCCCAGTGCCAGATATCCCCCAGTGCCAGGTATACATGCCCCCCCAGTGCCAGATATCCCCCAGTGCCAGTATACATGCCCCCCCAGTGCCAGGTATACATGTCCCCCCCCAGTGCCAGGTATACATGCCCCCCCAGTGCCAGGTATACATGCCCCCCCAGTGCCAGATATCCCCCAGTGCCAGATATACATGCCCCCCCCCCAGTGCCAGATATTCCCCAGTGCCAGGTATACATGCCCCCCCAGCGCCAGATATCCCCCAGTACCAGGTATACATGCCCCCCCAGTGCCAGATATCCCCCAGTGCCAGGTATACATACCCCCCCCCAGTGCCAGATATCCCCCAGTGTCAGGTATACAAATACATGCCCCCCCTGCTCACCGCTGCCGTTCTGTCTGTGTGAGGGGAGGAGAGCGCTGCAGGCGCAGGCTGCGTTCTCCTTCCCTCACATCAGCGGCGGGGAGCAGAAGAGGGAGGAGGGAAGAGGAGCAGCGGCCCGTCGGTGTGGGTGCGGCGTACCCACGGCTAAGTTCTTACGGGTACGCCGTACCCACCCGTACCCACACACTTGCACCACTGCTTAATAGTAGTGATGTGCACAAGACATTTTTCGGGTTTTGTGTTTTGGTTTTGGATTCGGATCCCGCAGCCGTGTTTTGGATTCGGACGCGTTTTGGCAAAACCTCCCTGAAAATTTTTTGTCGGATTCGGGTGTGTTTTGGATTCGGGTGTTTTTTTTATAAAAAACCCTCAAAAACAGCTTCAATCATAGAATTTGGGGGTCATTTTGATCCCATAGTATTATTAACCTCAATAACCATAATTTCCACTCATTTCCAGTCTATTCTGAACACCTCACACCTCACAATATTATTTTTAGTCCTAAAATTTGCACCAAGGTCGCTGGATGACTAAGCTAAGCGACCCAAGTGGCCGACACAAACACCTGGCCCATCTAGGAGTGGCACTGCAGTGTCAGACAGGATGGCAGTTTTAAAAAATAGTCCCCAAACAGCACATGATGCAAAGAAAAAAAGAGGTGCACCAAGGTCGCTGGATGGCTAAGCTAAGCGACCCAAGTGGTCGACACAAACACCTGGCCCATCTAGGAGTGGCACTGCAGTGTCAGACAGGATGGCAGATTTAAAAAATAGTCCCCAAACAGCACATGATGCAAAGAAAAAAAGAGGTGCACCAAGGTCGCTGGATGGCTAAGCTAAGCGACCCAAGTGGCCGACACAAACACCTGGCCCATCTAGGAGTGGCACTGCAGTGTCAGACAGGATGGCAGATTTAAAAAATAGTCCACAAACAGCACATGATGCAAAGAAAAAAAGAGGTGCACCAAGGTCGCTGGATGGCTAAGCTAAGCGAACCAAGTGGCCGACACAAACACCTGGCCCATCTAGGAGTGGCACTGCAGTGTCCGACAGGATGGCAGATTTAAAAAATAGTCCCCAAACAGCACATGATGCAAAGAAAAAAAGAGGTGCACCAAGGTCGCTGGATGGCTAAGCTAAGCGACCCAAGTGGCCGACACAAACACCTGGCCCATCTAGGAGTGGCACTGCAATGTCAGACAGGATGGCAGATTTAAAAAATAGTCCCCAAACAGCACATGATGCAAAGAAAAAAAGAGGTGCACCAAGGTCGCTGTATGGCTAAGCTAAGCGACCCAAGTTGCCGACACAAACACCTGGCCCATCTAGGAGTGGCACTGCAGTTTTCTAGCGAGAGGATGAGTGCTTCCATCCTCATGTGAATCTGAACCACTAGCCATGAACATAGGCCAGGGCCTCAGCCGTTCCTTGCCACTCCGTGTCGTAAGTGGCATATTGGCAAATTTACGCTTCTCATCAGACGCTTTTAATTTTGATTTTTGGGTCATTTTACTGAACTTTTGTTTTTTGGATTTTACATGCTCTCTACTTTGACATTGGGCATCGGCCTTGGCAGACGACGTTGATGGCATTTCATCGTCTCGGCCATGACTAGTGGCAGCAGCTTCAGCACAAGGTGGAAGTGGATCTTGGTCTTTCCCTATTTTACCCTCCACATTTTTGTTCTCCATTTTTTAATGTGTGGAATTATATGCCAGTAATATATCAATAGCAATGGCCTACTGTACCGTACTGCTATATAATATATACTGGTGGTCAGCAAAATTATGCACTGTCCTCCTACTATATATACTGCGCACAACTTAAATGCACCACAGGTATGGATGGATAGTATACTTGACGACACTGAGGTAGGTAGAGCAGTAGACTACTGTACCGTACTGCTATATATTATATACTGGTGGTCAGCACAATTATGCACTGTCCTCCTACTATATATACTGTGCACAACTTAAATGCACCACAGGTATGGATGGATAGTATACTTGATGACACAGAGGTAGGTAGAGCAGTGGACTACTGTACCGTACTGCTATATATTATATACTGGTGGTCAGCAAAATTCTGCACTGTCCTCCTACTATATATACTGCGCACAACTTAAATACACCACAGGTATGGATGGATAGTATACTTGACGACACAGAGGTAGGTAGAGCAGTGGACTACTGTACCGTACTGCTATATATTATATACTGGTGGTCAGCACAATTATGCACTGTCGTCCTACTATATATACTGCGCACAACTTAAATGCACCACAGGTATGGATGGATAGTATACTTGACGACACAGAGGTAGGTAGAGCAGTGGACTACTGTACCGTACTGCTATATATTATATACTGGTGGTCAGCAAAATTCTGCACTGTCCTCCTACTATATATACTGCGCACAACTTAAATGCACCATGGGTATGGATGGATAGTATACTTGACACAGAGGTAGGTAGAGCAGTGGACTACTGTACCGTACTGCTATATATTATATACTGGTGGTCAGCAAAATTATGCACTATCCTCCTGCTATATATACTGCGCACAACTAAAATGCACCACAGGTATGGATGGATAGTATACTTGACGACACAGAGGTAGGTAGAGCAGTGGACTACTGTACCATACTGATATAATACTGGTGGTCACTGGTCAGCAAAATTCTGCACTGTCCTCCTACTATATACTACAATGCAGCACAGATATGGAGCATTTTCAGGCAGAGAACGTACATATTTTCAGCACACTGAGCACAGATATTTGCAAGCACACTGAGCACAGATATTTGCAAGCACACTGAGCACAGATATTTGCAGCACACTGAGCACAGATATTTGCAGCACACTGAACACAACTGAGAGAACGCTGCACGTCCTCTCCCTATCATCTCCAATGCACGAGTGAAAATGGCGGCGAGGCGCGGCTCCTTATATAGAATACGAATCTCGCGAGAATACGACAGCGGGATGATGACGTTCGGGTGCGCTCGGGTTAACCGAGGAAGGCGGGAGGATCCGAATCTGCCTCGGAACCGTGTAAATGGAAGTTCGGGTGGGTTCGGATTCCGAGGAACCGAACCCGCTCATCACTACTTAATAGTGTCCTTTATATACATTATGCTACACAGTAGTACCACTTATACCACTTATTAATGTTATGCTACACAGTAGTACCTCTTATACACATTACATCACACAGTAGCACCCCTTATAACACATTAAACCACATAGTAGTAATGCCCATTATAACACATTATGCCACACAGTAGTAGTGCCCAAAGTAGTGCCCCTTATACACATAATGCAACAGTAGTAGTGCCCCATTATACAAATAATGCCATACAGTAGTAAAGCCCCTTATAGGCATAATGCCACAGAGCAGAAGTGCCACTTTATACACATAATGCCACACAGTAGTAGTCCCCCTTATACACATTATGCCACACAGTAACACCCCTTACAAAATTTGCCATTCTGATGTGGGTTGGTATTGCACAACCACAAGGAAACGGCTATGTAAAACTGTACCACAAATGCTCTAATGCTGCAAGAGGCATCTGTAGAAAATCTGTGACATGAGAGGCCCCCTTCTCCTATACCTGACCAGGCTGTAGCAGCTGCCTGTGAGCCTGGAAAGTGTTGCAGGTGCAGCTGCCACTCTCCCCATACTCACTACCACCTGACCCTCTTCCGTGCTGCTGCCTCACCTCCTGTGCTCTTTAAGTGATGCCAGGCACACAGCTATCAACATACATTGCAGTGAGATTGCTGCACTGATTCTGTCCCCAGGGCAACCTGTGCTCTGTGTGGCAATACCAGCCACACAACTTTAGCGACAGCCCTGTTACACTGAGTGTTCAGGATACTGCAGCCCGGAGGTAATCATCGGCTTCTCCAAGTTGTGCAGGGTGGGAGGGGTGTTATTTGTGACAGGGGCGATCACCCCCACACACAGAGAGAGCATCTGCTACCTCTACAGCCACTGCCGAACTCTGGTTTTCAGGGCTGCCAGGTGCTGCCGCCGGGCCCTGCCACCTAGGTAAACGGGGCCAGGATCCCTCTGGATTCTGTCCCACTACCATGCATAGGCAGGGCTGCCAAGAGAAATCCTGGGCCCTGGTACAACAACTCCCCCTACCCCGACCCAGGAGTGGATGTGGTCACAGTACGTTGGGGTTATTCAGAGTCTCTAGGTTGTAATACTAGCCATGGATTCCTTTGTCCGGTTGTTCTTCTACCATCCTCTACATTATTCCTGTGTCCAGTTCTGTGTCTGTTGCATAATTATCAGCATCCAATTCTGCAGTATTCCTGTGTCCAGTCCTGCAGCATTCCTGTATCAGCATCCTACTCAGTGCCAGTGCATTATTTATCTTGTTGCTTTTTGTTATTTCTGCTTTTAGTACTCCTTGTCTTCTTGCTTTACAGTCTTGTGTTTCCTCAGTTATCTATCTCTCCTACATACCCTCAGTATTCCCACTGCCAGTGGCTCTGTCTCTTCATTGTTTTGTCTAACTTCTTTCTATAGCGTATTGTCTGTTTACGTACGTCATGTTCTCTCCTCGCCCGAAAGCTGTCCAGAGTTTGGGAGAGTTCTGTGTTTAAGTGTGTATTATTTGTTCTCCTGTCCCTTGTCTTAGAGCAGCTCCTATCCTCTTTTGGTCTTTTGCTCCATTAGCACTGACTCAGATCCCTCCGAGGTTAAGCTCGCACTACCACCAGTGGCATAAGTCCTGGTGGCATCCCAGTACTGGTAGGCACATCACACCTACCGGTGCCTGCTGATTCTGAAGAGACTGTCCAGAGCCGGCTGCCGAGATTGACTCGCAAGATGATGTCATCATCTCACAAGATCTTCGCAGTGGTGCGGCGAGTAGAAGTGGCTATGAGGGACATCCATGACAAGGGACAAACAGCCAGGTGACACACACATACATCCCCCCTCACAGCAGCCCGATCCGCCGTTGGCACGTCCTCTGATTTATAATAAAGGGGGGGGGAAATCCCCCCCCCCAAAAAAAAAATGGCTACTAGTGTGCTCTGGCCCAGTTACTCCCCCCCCTCCCCCCCCCGGGTAATCTGTACCCCCTCCCCCCCTCTCTTGACACCACTGTGCATGGGTCCTCTCTAGACAGGGAGGCAGATTATGCACAGTCGCAGAGCCAGTGACCACACTAGTACACTGGCTCTGCTACACCAAGTCCTTCCATATTAAGTGTACAAAATGAGTTAAACTTATTTACTTATAAGCAGTTCAGAGAGCATTACAGATGTCCTCATGGAAAGCTGGATCACCCAATGCTACCCCTCATTGTGAGCTATTAGGCAGGGCCTTGGGCATACCTCCCACCTGTTCTGATTCCAGCAAGACAGTACCTCTAATCAGACACTGTCCCGCTGTCTCACCCACGGGCTGCAGTGTACCACGTAAGTTGGGGAGGCTTTGAGCATCCGCTGCTCTGCAAAGCAGTCGGTGATCCGTGAATAGATGGCGTGCGCATGCGTATGATAACTAGTGCAAGGAGGTGAGCCGGAGGGCCGAATCAAAAGACCATGCTCACCCAGCCAAGGCCATGTCCTTCAGCCGAGGCCACGCCACCTTTTTGGGGCGCACGCGCGCCCAGGTGGTGCAAAGCAGGGACATGTGGTGAGCTAAATTGCTCAGGAGGCACTGGCTAGCACCAGAGCCAGATTTACACACAATATATGATTCAAAGGGTACATGTTGGCATTATACACAGTTGCAGCATTATAAACTCGTAGAAATTTGGTGAGTTTTGATCAGAGATGTGCGGAAAAGATAGACAGGTGAAGCACTGCCTCACCTGCCATAGATGTTTTACTACAGAGTTTTGGCTATAAAAGATATTTTTAAGCAAATTCTTTGCATTTTTCATATACTTTATACAGTCAAAACTCAAAAAGCGTATACACAGGGCCGTTTAAGCTTTGGCAGTGCCCGGGGCACTTAAGACAGGGGGGCCCCTGGTGTAAGGTGGGGGATGTACTGTATATTAGTTTGTGCATACCTCTCAACATGTCCCATTTTAGAAGGGACACAATGCTCTCTACCTGGACTTCCCTCTTAATATATGATTGATGTCACCTGTGTTGAACTACAGTATTTAATTGATCAGAAAATGGTTCAACACAGGTATTTGCAATCATAAATTAAGAAGGAAGTCTAGGTAGGAAGCATTTTGTCTCTCCTGGAATGGGTCATGGTGGGAGGTATAGATTGTTTTTATTAAATTAAATAATAAAATTTTCTTGCAGTGGAACAGAGGCAACTTAAACAACCTTAAAATACACATAGAAAAATAAAATAATTTATCTTGTCACATGCAAGAATAGCATCAGCCTCTGTACTACTTACACACTGGGACAGGACTCAGGATGACTCTGTGTGTCCCAAATGGTTTAGTTACATAAAAGTTTACACAGGACTCAAACACCCAGGTGGGGAGGAGGAGAAGCTGAGATTCCTGTGTCACTTACAGCTCTCTCCATTCTCCTATCTCTTCTCTGGTCAGTAAGCTCAGTCGGAAGCTCATGAAACATGATATTCATGTGTCTCTGCCTGCACTGCATACATTCCTGCTCGCATTCTGGCTCTTGCATACATATTTATGCTTAAATGTGGTTTCTTTATTCGGCAGAAGGAGTTCCAACTTCCATGTAGAAATTGAGGATCTATACATGTCAATTGTAGTGTATTAGCGTATGTTATAAGTTTTCCTATCAGGATTTATGCAGGATTTCAGTGATATAGCATTACTGGTGTTTAAGGGGTTAATGTCCTTGTACTCCTATCTGTCAGTGGGGTGATTGCGAGTGGGTGGGGCATTACCTCAGAGTGGGTCATATGACGGCCAGTGAGGCATTGAGGAGACAGTCAGTATAGCTGACAAATTGCTGATTCCCCCTCTAAGAGCTCACCGCACTCAGTGCCAGATTAAGATCCTCATGGGCCTGAAGCTGAAATTTATGAAAGGCCTATTGTGTGCTACCAGAGTGGTAACAGACTGCTGTCAACGAGTGGGTGGGGACCTCAGATGGGCCACTGGCAGGCTGCTGTAGCATGATTTTTTTTTTCCTGTCTACAGCAGCACAGCAGATACTGTGGGCCTATTTTGATTGAGGGCCTGGAGCTGCAGCTCCATCCAGCCCAATGTTAATCCAGCCCTGACCGAGTTCCTGGGCTGCCTCTGTGAACATACTGTAAATACTGCGGCCGGGACTCAGGAGAGTGCTGCCAATAAGGTCAAGTGTTTTCCCTCTCAGTGGGGAAGAAGGAGCGGGGAGCGGTGCTATGCTCCTGGAGTAACTGGTAGCAACCGGAAGACAATGAGCAGTGTCTGAGGGGGAGCGGTCTCTCCGTCAGTGGCGGCTGTAAAGTGAGAGCCGGAACGGGGTGAGAAGCTAATTGGTTTCCCCACTGTCCACCAATGACAGCGCCTGTCAGAGTAGTTGGATGAGTGGCCATTATCTCACATATGAAGCCTAAAGGTGCCCGTACACTAGATGACGATATTAGAAGCGATTCGGCCATTTCCGATGTATTGGAATTACAAATCGTTCATAATAGTGCAGATCGTTCAGTGTCTGTGAACAATAACGATCACAATGCGCCGTCCCACTGGTCGTAGCTTCTAATCTTCCCTGCTGCAGGGAAGATCAGAGGCGAAAGTCAATGACAGCATGCTCCTGGATGTGGCCTTAAGATATATCTTAAAGATATACCTTATGTGCATTGTACTATATCATTTGCCCAGGACTGCCGGGGGAGTTGATGGGAAATCATTAACGTGAATGCATCGTTTACAGGTAGTCTAGCCAGGTCTGTAACTAGGGGGGAGGGGGGGGGGGGGGCTAAGGGGTCATGCGCCCCGGATGCAGGATTTGAGGGGTCGCCAAGGAGTTACAGAGGAGCAGGTTTTTTTTGTTTAGTTTTTTTACCGGCAGTGCTGTGCTGCTCCAGTGAGACAGCAGACAGCTCCCAGGGCAATGTATCTGACTCACCTGTCTGCCCGCAGCTGGCTCCGATCTCTCCCATGTTGGCCACGGTCTTAAACTCTCTTCTTTGCCATGCAATGCTGTGACTAGCATGCGGTGCACCATACAAGCTACTATACCTACTCTTTGCCTCCCAGATGGGGGGATTTGGTGTAGCTTATAGGGGGGTGTAGTGCAGTGATGTAGTGTACCATATAGGGTATGTAGTGTGGTCATGTATTGCAGTATATAGGGTCATGTAGTGCACCGATGTGGTGTAGCATATAAGGGGATGTAGTGTAGTGATGTAGTGTAGCATATAGGGTATGTAGTGGAGTGCATAGGGGCATGTAGTGTAGTGAAGTAGTTCAGCGTGTAGGGGATGTAGTATAGTGATGTAGTGTAGTGGATAGGGGAGTAGCGCAGTGATGAAGTGTTATCATAGGTGTGCGCAGGGGGGGTGCCTGGTGCGCACAGGCACCCTCTAATGTCTGGCACCCCGATCTCACATGCCTGATGCAGCGATAGCCGAGCAGGCTGATTACTGTCCTCTCTGCACTGCTGATTACTGTCCTCTCTGCACATGCCTGATGCAGCGATAGCCGAGCAGGCTGATTACTGTCCTCTCTGCACTGCACTGCATTACTGACCGGACGCCTGGGTTAATCAAGGGTGCCACTGACACCGGCTTTCAAACTCCCAGCTTCACCTCCATGTACAAAAATAGGGTGATGTGACGTGATTACGTCATGCTGCTTGCACGCCCACCCGTCACACCCGCCACATGCCCACCTCTCTCCTTCTATGCTATGCCAACGCCAGCCACTGATGAGGATCAGCATGCAGCCAGCGTTCCTCTTAGGAAGACAAATTCAATACTGGCAGGCGGTCGGCAGCAGAATTGACAAGTCACTCGTTTTTCCAGCAGCAGCAGCAGTACTAGTCTGCGACTGTCAGTGTCAGTGAGTGACTGACTTGTAAGTAAGCTGCTGCAGCTTGCAGGGGAAAGAGAGGAGGAGCCAGACCAGGCTGATGAGGAGCAGTGTAATTGCAGCGAGTGCCATCAGGGGTGTTTGTCAGATGTTGTGGTGTGCCCCAAACAATGTATCTGCTTTATTAGGATTGCTACAAGGGTGGATAATTTATATGTGTTGACCATCAATAGATGGTGCTAGACACGCCCAAAAGGCGGTGCTAGACACACCCCTCCGACGGTGCACCCCCTAATAAAATGTGCTGCGCACACCAGTGAGTGTTATGCTATAGTGCAATGTATGGGGACACACAGAGAAGCATGTAATTGAACACGCTGGTGGGGCATGTGACACATAGGGCATTTGAGGCACATAGGGGAATATTGTCCAGTAGTATCCCCTTTTTTCAAAATGTTTAATAATCTGATTATTTTAGTCTGATAGGGTTTGCGTTTTTTTTTTTGTGTGTGTGTGTGTGTGTGTGGGGGGGGGGGGGTGGAGTTGTGGTAGGGGGCTCCAAATTACTGCATTGCCCCGGGTGGCGAAAATCCTAGTTTCGGCCCTGGTCTAGCGTATGGGCACCTTTAGACAAGCACAGTGAGCAAATGTATCTGCACCCTACACCATACCTGCCTACTCTTCTGGAAAAGCCGGGAGGCTCCCGAAAATCGGGTGGCACTCCCGGCCCAGGGGGAAGTGGGCAAGTCTCCCAGAATGCTGCTCACCCCCCGCCGCATCCCCCCCGCTCACCTCATCCCCTGGCTTCCCTCGGCTACGCGGCAACCTGTCAGACAGAAGGGGGTGGGGTGATGACGCAATTTGTGCTAAATCGCGTCATTGTAGCCCCACCCTCCGCTTTACAATGACAGTAATGTAGGCAGTGTAAAGCAGGGGGCGGGGTGCCACACCCCCATTACGCCTCCTCCACGCCCCCTGCTTTGTGACCTGGCTGCTCCCTCCCAGAGGGAGCAGCCTAGATGTAGTTAAGTATGCCCTACACCTGTCGCTGACAATACAGAGGTTAGGGATGAGGCTGGCTAAAGAAGTCAATATAACAATCTATACTTAATAGGAGTTAGTGGGGTGAAGTGTGCCAAATGTTAACCTTGCCCTTTATTATGGCCTTTATTAACAGTGGAGATTCTCCTGGCCATAACCAGGAAGAACCGACATTAATGTTATGTAAACAGATACCGCCATCTGGTGGCTAAAGGTGCAACACGTTTTCAGCAATGGCAGAAGTGATGTGAAAGTTTATGAGACAGCCAGTGTATGGTATCAGCAAGGGGCTCTGACTTAAACATTTACATTGCATTCTCCCTCTATTCTGCATGGTAATCTTTTTAGGGCTGCTCTACTGCAGTCATCAAAGAAATATATTCCCATGTGGCCACTGAGTTCTTCATCTGGGACTGAGCAAGATATGTTTTCAGTGATCCTATAGCTGGGTAACAGCAGCAGCTTTACCGCCATAGATGGTCATTCCGAGTTGTTCGCTCGCTGCCGATTTTCGCAGTGCAGCGATCAAGTGAAAAAACTGCAAAAATGCGCATGCGTTGAGTACTTTCACAAAAAACTTTGTAGATTTACATAAGCTCGAGCGACGTTTTTTTATCGCTCCAGTGATCGTAGTGTGATTGACAGGAAATGGGTGTTTCTGGGCGGAAACTGGCCGTTTTCAGGGAGTGTGCTAAAAAACGCAGGCGTGCCAGGTAAAAACGCAGGAGTGGCTGGAGAAACGGGGGAGTGGCTGGCCAGACGCAGGGCTTGTTTGTGACGTCAAACCAGGAACTAAACGGACTGAGGTGATCGCAGTCTAGGACCAATATTTACTAATAATCCGAGTTTGCCCGATTTGTGTCCCAACACGGGAATTCACTAAGCACAAATCTCGGCAGTGTTTGGGCCATTCGTAATGGTTTGAACGGCAAAGTCCAGAAATACGAATGAATAGACCATCGGTCAAACGCGGCTGTTATTTCATACAACACGGGTATTCACTATTCATTCGTATTTGGGTGTTAGTCTCTGAATGCTCAAGTGCGGGTGTATTTTTTTGCGATTCGTTAAAAAAAGCAGCAAAAAAATAGACCTGCTTTTTCCAGGCGAGTTTGGATAATCATGTACGGATCAGTGAGATCTGTGCATGGTTATCTATGGGAAAGGGTCTGTTTACTGTAAAAACTTGAAAATAAAATTGCGTGGGGTCCCCCCTCCTAAGCCAAACCAGCCCCGGGCTCTTTGAGCCGGTCCTGGTTGAAAAAATATGGGGGGGAAATTGACAGGGGTTCCCCCATATTTGAACAACCAGCACCGGGCTCTGCGCCTGGTCCCAAAAATACGGGGGACAAAAAGCGTAGGGGTCCCCCGTATTTTTTAAACCAGCACCGGGCTCCACTAGTCAGAGAGATAATGCCACAGCCGGGGGACACTTTTATATAGGTCCCTGCGGCCCTGGCATTAAATCACTAACTAGTCACCCCTGGCCGGGGTACCCTGGAGGAGTGGGGACCCTTAAATCAAGGGGTCCCCCCCTCCAGCCACCCAAGGGCCAGGGGTGAAGCGCGAGGCTGTCCCCCCCCCATCCAAGGGCTGCGGATGGGGGGCTGATAGCCATGTGTAAAAAAAAGAATATTGTTTTTTGTAGCAGTACTACAAGTCCCAGCAAGCCTCCCCCGCAAGCTGGTACTTGGAGAACCACAAGTACCAGCATGCGGGGGGGACTGGCCCGCTGGTACCTGTAGTACTACTACTACTACTACAAAAAATAGCCAAATAAAAACAGAACTCACATACCTTGAAAGTAAAACTTTATTACATACATGCACACCTACATTCACACATACTTACCTATGTTCACACGAGGGTCGGTCCACTTCTCCAAGTAGAATCCATGGGGTACCTGTGAATAAAATTATACTCACAAAAATCCAGTGTAGATCTGTCCTCTTCTGAGCTTGTAATCCACGTACTTGGCAAAAAAACAAACCGAAAAACCCGAACCACGCACTGAAAGGGGTCCCATGTTTATACATAGGACCCCTTTTCCCGACTGCCGAGACCCCCCGTGACTCCTGTCACAGAGGGTCCCTTCAGCCAATCAGGGAGCGCCACGTCGTGGCACTCTCCTGATTGCCTGTGCGCTCCTGGGCTCTCAGTCAGGCTGCGCACGGCAGAGATACAATGTAGCGCATAGGCGCTACATTGTATCCAATGGTGGGAGCTTTGCGGTCAGCGGTGAGGTTACTCGCGGTCAACCGCTGACCGCAAAGTTCCCACCATTGGATACAATGTAGCGCCTATGCGCTACATTGTATCTCTGCCATGCGCAGCCTGACTGACAGCTCAGGAGCGCACAGGCAATCAGGAGAGTGCCACGACGTGGCGCTCCCTGATTGGCTGAAGGGACCCTCTGTGACAGGAGTCACGGGGGGTCTCGGCAGTCGGGGAAAGGGGTCCCATGTGTAAACATGGGACCCCTTTCAGTGCGTGGTTCGGGTTTTTCGGTTTGTTTTTTTGCCAAGTACGTGGATTACAAGCTCAGAAGAGGACCGATCTACACTAGATTTTTGTGAGTATAATTTTATTCACATGTACCCCATGGATTCTACTTGGAGAAGTGGACCGACCCTCGTGTGAACATAGGTAAGTATGTGTGAATGTAGGTGTGCATGTATGTAATAAAGTTTTACTTTCAAGGTGTGTGAGTTCTGTTTTTATTTGGGTATTTTTTGTGTAGTAGTACTACAGGTACCAGCGGGCCAGTTTCCCCCCCGCATGCTGGTACTTGTGGTTCTCCAAGTACCAGCTTGCGGGGGAGGCTTGCTGGGACTTGTAGTACTGCTACAAAAAATAATATTCTTTTTTTTACACATGGCTATCAGCCCCCCATCCGCAGCCCTTGGATGGGGGGGACAGCCTCGGGCTTCACCCCTGGCCCTTGGGTGGCTGGAGGGGGGGACCGCTTGATTTAAGGGGTCCCCACTCCTCCAGGGTACCCCGGCCAGGGGTGACTAGTTAGTGATTTAATGCCAGGGCCGCAGGGACCTATATAAAAGTGTCCCCCGGCTGTGGCATTATCTCTCTGACTAGTGGAGCCCGGTGCTGGTGTTAAAAATACGGGGGACCCCTACGCTTTTTGTCCCCCGTATTTTTGGCACCAGGACCAGGCGCAGAGCCCGGTGCTGGTTGTTAAAATATGGGGGAACCCCTGTCAATTTTCCCCCCATATTTTTGCAACCAGGACCGGCTCAAAGAGCCTGAGGCTGGTTTTGCTTAGGAGGGGGGACCCCACGCAATTGTTTTTTGGAATTTTAACACTTGAAAAAAATTTTTAAAGGTGCACAATGAAGCCCTGCATGGATCTCACAGATCCGGCCGGGATTCCTTGTGTTTTGTCAGGCAGTGTTTTACTCATCACTCCCGTAAAACACTGCCTGACATTACGAATCATATCGACATCGGAAAAGACGAATGTTGCAAACTTGGCAGATTAGTAAATGACCGTATCAGAATTCAAAAAGTTGCAGTAAAATGCACCCGATACCATTCGAGTTCAAACACTCTTAAAAACGGCAAAAACACGAATATTAGTAAATATACCCCTAGGAGTAGGTCTGGAGCTACTCAGAAACTGCAGGGAATTATTTAGTAGCAGATCTGCTAATCTTTCGTTCTCTATTCTGCTATGCTAAGATATGCAGAGGGTGGCGGCCTAGTGTTTGCAATGCTGCTAAAAGCAGCTAGCGAGCGAACAACTCGGAATGACCACCATAGACTGGTGTTACTTATAGAGACAGACAGTGTTGCTCACTATCCTATGGTATATTATTGGAGCAGTACCATGTGTCATAAACCAAGTCAGTAGAAACAGAGTAAAAACGTCATCGCTTGAAGGATTTATATATGAGAAAACCAATTCATTTGCTGAGAACATACCTCTCTTTACAGGTGGCATCAATTCACATGTGGAATACTCATTCTCTAATGGGAGGATACTAATCGTTATGCAATAAACTATATTATCCAAAAGGTGTATATTGACGGACTGTGGAAGGCACTCCTTGTATACACGTCTAAACCACCTCATTAATATGATACACATATGGGCCCCAAACGCGCACAAAGAAACTTAGACTACCCAGATCAGTCATTCATTTCCAATTATTAAATTGTGACGACGGCTCTGTGTATGTTATATGTATGTGGGGTTGGTATTGATTTGCCGGCAGCTGGGATGTCAGAATACCACCCGACAGGGGAAGGTAAGTTTACTTACCTTCCCAGCCCTTAACTCTCCCTTTCTGTAGCCTAAACCTACCCACCCCCCATGCATAGCCAAACCCTAACCCTCCCCAGTGGGCCCTAAACCCAACCCCCCTTCCCGCAGCCTAACCCTGACCTTCCCCCCCGCCACATCCTAACCCTCCCTGGGGATGCCTAAACCTAACCCCCCCCCCTCCCCCTCCCTGCAGCCTAATCCTAGCCATCTGCCTAGGGTGCAGCATAACTCTGACCCTCCCCCTACAGCTTAAATCTAACCTCCCCCCACAGCTTACTACCTCGGTGTTGCTGTGGATGAGCATTTGGAATCCTGGCTGTCAGGATTCAGGAGCTGGGCTATATAGTGTCAGGATTCTGGTGTTGGAATTCTGACAGCCAGGATCCCAACTGCCAGGATCCTAACTGGATCCCGTTCATACTGTCAGTTTATGCCAGAGCCATAACTAGACATTTTGGTGCCCCGTGCCAGAAAGTGAATTGGTGCCCCCCCCCCCAATATGTAAAACAGGGACAGTGCATGCAGAAAGCTCGTGCCATAAAATAGAGGCGTGGCTTCATGGGGAAGGGGCGTGGCCACATAATAGTATTAATTCACATTACACCATACAGTAGTGTGTTATTTGCATTATATCACACTTAATTTGCATTACATGGCACTTGTACACATTGTGCCAAGCAGAGTACTTATACACATTGCGCCAAGTAGAGCTGCTTATACACAATGTGCTAGGTAGAGCACGTTGTACACTTTGCACCTGGTAAAGCCCCTTAAACACATTGAGCCAGGTAGAGCCCTTTAGACACACTGCGCCAGGTAGAGCCTCTTAAACACATTGCACCAGGTAAAGCACCTTAGACACATTGCACTAGGCAGAGAGAGAGGAAAAAGGAAGAAAGAGAGAAAGAGGTGGGGGGGCATGGGGAGAGAGAGGGGGGCATGGGGAGTGAGAGAGGGGCAGCTGATGCAGCATGGTGTGAGGGAGGAGAGACACCAGCTTACCTGACAGTACTTATCTACATCTGGATGCCTTAACCCATTTATTTAAGATGCCCTTTCTCTCCTCCCCCCCCCCCCCCACTTCCGCACAGACACAAAGCTGCTGCCAGCTATCGGGAGAACAGATACACTGAGTGCTCATCCTCCCCTGCCAGCACCCCTGGCATGTGAGAGACACAGCAAGTCCCTCCTTCCCCTAGGTCTGGCTGCCAAAGCAAACACCCCTCCACCCCGACCGACCGACCGACTGCTGCTGCTAAAACCAGCCTTCCTCTTAGGGCTTGCTGCAGAGCACTTACCCACCGGCGGTGTTGGATCTGCTCTTCCTTGGAGTTCAGGCGGCCATAACTCCAAGGAAGATGTCTCATTGTCGGTGACGCGATATGGAGCTGCCACAGTCGCTAGTTAAAACTTCAGCATCCTCTGCGTGGCTCCCTGCCAGGAGAAGCCAGAGGTGCACCCTGGCCCGCTGTGTACTGCGCTGCTGTTGGAGTCGAGGGAGGAGGGGGAGGGAACGCTGGCCTGGAAAGTATATCAGCAGTGTTGCGTCCAGCAGAGAAGGAGCTGTGCGCAACGCTGCTATTATATATTATAGTGCCTAGCGGCAACACTGCAGCTGATGGTGGTTGCTGATGATGCGCCCCCAGCGCAAATGCGCTGTGCGCTAAGCACCATCCACACACATCTAGCTACGGCCCTGGTTTATGCTTATTACTGTATATGTACAATGGGTATGGTAGTATGGTATAAAGAAAGTTTAAACATACACCTGCTTATTTCTTAATTGTTATTGCTGAGGATAGCCAAGGAACCAGATGAGGAATACAGATTGTAACTAAAGGTAGAATGTATATTTGAATGTGTGTGCTTATTAGTATCAAACCTGTGTAGCACTCTCCATCCCTCATTGACCAAGTACCTAGGCTGTGCCAAGCGAGCCTACTAAATCATCATACCAAGGTGATATAAAATAGCTTGGGTTGAGGCACAGTAACCAGATAGTAGGCATCCTTCCTGTACCCAGGGGCGGGTTACATCAAAGTCAGAAGTAAAAAGGTTCCGTCCATGATTTATGGATAAATAGATGAAAAATGTGATAAACTACTACAGATTATAAAAGGCCTATAATAAAGCTGTCAGTGATGTAGGCTGTGCCTGATTAAGCCTTGGGGGTGCCCGGGGGAAGGAGGGGAGGGGTGTATATCATATCTTTCCTTTGGTTGGGAAACTATTGTTATCACGAACTGAACAAGGAAATATTTTGTCAGAAATTGATTAGTAACTGAGGGGCAGATGTAAGAAATGTCATTATGGGGGAGAAACAGTATCAGTGCACGGTATGTGCGCTGATGCCGTTTCTCCCCCATGTATAAAGGAGAAGAAGCGTGCACAGTGCGCCCCTGTCATTATTGTAGCCGCTACACCATTTTCCTGGTGATTTTTGTCGACATAGGACTCCAGAGGGTAAGTATTGAAAAAAATGAGTGCAGGGTGGGCCCACCGCACACACTCCCTAACCTGGCTGCTCATTTCCCACCAGTTCTTTCGTACCAGCTCCTGACCTGCAGTCTGCTTACCGCCTACTCCTTACCTAGCTGATCCTTACCTGGCTGCTTCTATACTACAACAACCTCGAGCTCAACCCCCTCAAAACTGTCGAGATGATAGTGGACTTCAGGAAGAAGTCATCTAGTGCACCTCCGCTAACGATTGCTGACAGTGTGGATTCGCTAGTGGACTCCTTCAAGTTTCTAGGGACCACAATCTCCCGGGACCTTAAATGGGGGTCCAACGCTGACGCCACTGTTGGGAAAGCGCAGCAGAGGTTGTTCTTCCTCAGGCAACTAAGGAAGTTCAACATCCCACAGAAGCTTCTGCTCCTCTTCTACTCCGCGATTATGGAGTGGGTACTGTGCTCCTCGATACTCGTATGGTACAGCTCCGCCAGCGCGAGGGACAGATGCAGGCTCCAAAAGGTGGTCAGAACCGCAGAGAAGATCATCGGGGCCGACCTTCCCTCAGTCCAGGACCTGTACTTGTCCAGAGCTAAAAAGCGGGCAATGAAGATAGTAAAAGACCAGCTACACCCCGGCCACAGCATGTTTAACTTGCTTCCTTCAGGCAGGCGTTACAGGGCTGTCCCCGCCAGGTCCACCAGAAGCCTCAAAAGTTTCTTTCCCCAAGCGGTCCGCCTGCTGAACTCCTGAACATTGACTGACTAGACGTACATGTAACTAACTAGTGTTACCTACTTGGCTGTTGTATAGCAAACCGAAGACAAATTCCTAGTATACGCAAGTATACCTGGCCAATAAAGCTGATTCTGATTCTGACTATCTGCTCCTAAACTATGTTATCCTTTCTTACCTATAACTGAATTCTGGTTCCTTCCTTGTGACTTTTGACCAACCAGGTTAGGAGCAGGCAGGGAAGAAGCAGCCAGGTGAAGACAGGTATGGACCAACCAGGAGTGGAGCAGCCTGGTAAGGAACAGGCATATATGAAACAGCCAGGTAAGGAGCAGACAAGCAATAAGCAGTCAAGTAAGTAGCAGTCAGGTAAGGGGAAGTTTAGTAGAATGAGTACTCAAGTCCAGGAAACATCATGTCAAAGTATAACAGAGTCGACTTTAGGGGATGGAAATAGGATAGAAGAAGATGCAGACTTCATCCTCAATAGTAGGGAAGTGGGTGAGCGAAGCAGTGAGGGGGATCTGTCCATATTGGTTCTGTTCCATCTCATTTCCTTCCTTCCTTCCTTCCTTCCTTCCTTCCTTCCTTCCTTCCCATCCATTCCCCTTTCACCATGTCTCATCCCCTCCACTCCCTCAACCCGACATCTTGCCAATTGTGCCATGGTGCCTCCTGCCCTGGTCTCAATATGCCCACTATTACTGCAAGTGTCTGCAATTTGCTCATTCCTGGCAGCCATGTTCACAGGTCAGGCAAAAAGCATAAGTTCTATAAAGACTTCCCCACATCTTTGTCTTCCCCTCTTTCTGTCTCCACTCCATTTTCCAGCTGTGTCTCTCCCTGTGTTTTTTTAATAGGGATGTTGCCCAAGCCTTGGGCTCCTATCACTTCCCATTCCTCTCCTTCTTTCCCTGTGGATCCCCTTCCTTTTCTGTCTTTTCCCATGTTTGTGGGAAATTGTCTGCTGCAGGCTCATCTTTGGTGGTCCTTTCCATCATTGTTGCACAGCTACTGTATATGGCTACTACCCTATTTCCCCTGCAGACCTGGCCTCCAGAACTTTTCTCCCTCTAGGCGAATCACTCCACAGATCTGGTTTCCATGAAACCTGGTTGCACCATGGCATCCATTCAACCTCTAGGCCATTTAAAGTCTTTGGAATATAAGTCCTATGATTGCTCTGCTGCACTGCATCAGTAAGATGCGCTGCCTGCAAATAGTTATCAAGGACTTTGGTTGCTCACCACCATTGTTGTGGGAGCTTGAAGTGCTTTAAATTGTCCTCCTTAGGCAATCTAAATTGCTCTTCATGTTCAGGAAGTTTTGTTTATGCTTTTCACCTTTAACTGGGTTTCCTGTTTCCCCTTTACTATTGTTTGCCCTGTTAACATGTTATTGTATAACGTTTTTGTACTGTCCACAGGCTTGTTCTGTTTTTTTCTTATGGTGTGTTCAACATAGCGGTTGTTTGTTTTGCAGGTTGTGCTAATGCCTCTGAAGAAGGTTGGTTTGTTAGGCACTCTTATTTATTGAGCCTAGTGTCACCACAAGGGTCGTTGCTCGTCCTCTCTACTGGGAGGTAACCTGTCCATTTGTTTGTTGTCATTGATGTGCCTGATTCCATGGTGTAGTTCATTGCTGGGCACCTGGGTGGATAATGGTTCACTTGAATGATGTCAAGTGAATTTTGACATTGCTAAATTTGTGGTGCCATGGGGAGCCTGGTGATCTGTCACCCTCAAACTGTGCTGATGGTGTCCGCTTGTATAAGCTTAATGGGGTACATTTCAGTGGCATTTGAGCTTTTTCAGTGAAAGTCAATGTGGTTTATTTAAAACCTGGCTGTTTGCGGGAAAGCACTTCAGAGGCCATATAAGACAACATGAGAGGTGGTTGTGTGAAATAAAGAGTGCCCTAGAGAAACATCCAGTCTGGCCAAATTACTGGGGTGGGGGTTCCCCGCAGTCCATCCGTTTATGTTTGTTGAGTTATAGCTAATTGTTTGCAATGATTTCTCAGGAACACAGTAGTTGATTGATGATTTTTCAATAAAAGCTGTGTCCTTTTACCAACAACTATAGTTGGTAGTATGTGAGGGGTGTAGTATGTTTTGCCGGCGGTCGGGCTCCCAGCGGCCAGCATACCGGCGCTGGAATCCCGACCGCCGGAATACCAACAGCTGGGCGAGCGCATATATGAGCCCCTTGCGGGCTCGCTGTGGTCGCCACGCTGCGGGCACGGTGGTGCGCTATGTGCGCCACGCTATCTATTCTCCCTCCAGGGGGGTCGTGGACCCCCAAGAGGGAGAAAAGCTGTCGGTATGCCGGTGGTCGGAATTGCAGCGCCGGTATGCTGTTTGTCGTGGGCCCGGCAAACTGAAGACCACCCGTATGTGAGTAATGGCCTATGCCTGTTCCATCAACTCATAAGGCCCATCCACCCATAATCAGCTTTTTTGGTTGCCTAGTATTTGCTTTCCTAGAAAGTGAAACATTTGAAAACATTTCAAGTAGCAAAAACAGTAGAAAACTGCAACATGAAAAAATCCTATATTAGACCTTATAATTTTGACCCACTAAGCACACATATAAGTGACATTAAATGCCAAAAGATGTTTTGATGGCTTGTGGAGTTTATAAGGTTAGGAAATGGTGAATACTATGTAGACAGATTCAGATTTCCAAAATATTAAACATCAAACATCCCCAAAATAGAATACCTATGTTTTCAGATCTCCCAGACCATATGCTGTTAATACAGTGATGGGCATCTACCACCAACTACATGTAAAGCTCTTTATTCTGAGAACAGATTGAGTATCCCATATCCAAATATTCTGAAATACAAAATATTTTGAAATACAGAATTTGTTGAGTGATACTGAGATAGTGAAACCTTTGTTTTCTGATGGTTCAATCGATGTACACAAACTTTGTTTAATACACAAAATTATTCCAAATATTGTATTAAATGACCTTCAGGCTGTGTGTATAAGGTGTATATGAAACATAAATGAATTGTGTGTATGTACACAAACTTTGTTTAATGCACTAAGGGGGTCATTCCGTGTTGATCGCTCGCTAGCAACTTTTTGCAGCGCAGCGATCATCTCAAACGCAGATAAACTGCGCGTGCGTATGCACCGCAATGTGCAGACGCGTTGTACGAGTACAAATCGGTTCGTTGCTGAGCGATGGATTTAACGAAGAATCCATTGGCACAGCCGAATGCACGGTGATTGACAGGGAGAGGGCGTTTATGGGTGTCAACTAACCATTTCCAGGGAGTGGTTGGAAAAACGCAGGCGTGTCCAGGCGTTTGCAGGGTGGGTGTCTGCATCAAATCTGGACCAGACACGCTGAAATGATCGCAAGGGCTGAGTAAGTCTAGAGCTACTTAGAAACTGCAAAAATAAATTTTGGCCCGCTTGGCAGCACACGCGTTCGCACACTTGCAAAGCGAAAATACACTCCCCTCTAGGCGGCGAGTATTTGATCGCAAGCCAGCAAAAAGTTGCTAGCGAGCGATCAACTCGGTATGACCCCCTAAGGGCCTAATTCAGAGTTGATCGCAGAAGCAAATTTGTTAGAAGTTGGGCAAAACCATGGGGGTCATTCCAAGTTGATCGCACAAAGCTACTTTTTGCAGCCCGTGCGATCAACTAGACGCCACCTATGGGGAGGGATTTTTTGCATAGCAAGGCTGCGAATGCTTGTGCAGCCCTGCTATGTAAAAAAAGTTTTGCGTAAAAGAAGACCAGGGTCAGACTTACTTAATCTGTGCGACGGATCCAGCGACGAAGGTCCCGGAATTGACGTCAGACATCCGCCCTCCAAATGCCTGGACACGCCTGTGCTCACCTCACCACGCCTTGAAAATGGTCAGTTGATGCCCCTGATCGCCTCCCACCTGTCAGTCTTCTTGCGATAGCCGCTGCGATCACTTTTTCTGCTGGCGGCGTCGCTGTCCGGCAACAGCCATCGCTGGGCAACGACGCATGTGCGCAATGCGGCTGCCGCGCATGCGCAGTTCCGACCCATTCACACCACTGCGACAAACTGCAGCATGCAAACGGGTCGGAATGACCCCCCATGTGCACTGCAGGGGATGGGGGGGGCAGATATAACATGTGCAGAGAGAGTTAGATTTGGGTGGGGTGTGTTCAAACTGAAATCTAAATTGCAGTGTAAAAATAAAGCAGCCAGTATCTACCCTGCACAGAAACAAAATAACCCACCCAAATCTAACTCTCTCTGCACATGTTATATCGGGTGTAGTATGGTATGCCAGCGGCCGGGCTCCCGGCAACCAGCATGCCGGCGCCGGGAGCCCGACCGCCGGCATACCGACCGCTGGCATACCGACAGTGTGGCGAGCGCAAAGGAGCCCCTTGTGGGCTCGCTGCACTCGCCATGCTTCAGGCACGGTTATTCTCCCTCCACGGGGGTCATGGACCCCCACGAGGGAAAATAGCTGTCAGTATGCCGGGTGTCGGGATCCCGGCGCCGGTATACTGTGCGCCGGGATCCTGACATTCGGCATACTGAAGACCACCCGTTATATCTGCCCCCCCCTGAAGTGCACATGGTTTTGCCCAACTGCTAACAAATTTGCTGCTGCGATCAACTCTGAATTACCCCCTAAGTTATTAAACATATTTGCTAAAACGGGTGTAGTATGAGTGGCCAGCGAGCAGGATCCTGGCGGACAGAATACCGCCGCCGGAATCCCCATCGCCGGCATGCCGGCAGCAGGGTGAGCGCAAATGAGCTCTTTGCAGGCTCGCCGCGCTCTCCATGCTGCGGGTACGCTGCGCTCGCCACGCTGCGGGCGCGGTTATTCTCCCTCCAGGGGAGTTGTGGACCCTCAAGAGGGAGAATAGTTGTCGGTATGTCAGGTGTTGGGATTCCGGCGCAGGTATACTGAGTGCCAGGATCCCAACAGGCGGCATACTGAATCCCACCCGTCTAAAATGACCTTCAGGCTGTGTGTATAAGGAGTATACGTAACATAAATGCATTCTGTGCTTAGATTTAGGTCCCATCGCCATGATACCTCATTATGGTATGCAATTATTCCAAAATACAGAAAAATACAATATCCAAAATACTTCTGGTCTCAAGCATTTTGGATATGGGATACTCAACCTGTAGTATTATTATTTTCTCTGACGTCCTAGTGGATGCTGGGGACTCCGTCAGGACCATGGGGATTAGCGGCTCCGCAGGAGACAGGGCACAAAAGTAAAAGCTTTAGGATCAGGTGGTGTGCACTGGCTCCTCCCCCTATGACCCTCCTCCAAGCCTCAGTTAGATTTTTGTGCCCGGCCGAGAAGGGTGCAATCTAGGTGGCTCTCCTAAAGAGCTGCTTAGAGTAAAAGTTTTGTTAGGTTTTTTATTTTCAGTGAGTCCTGCTGGCAACAGGCTCACTGCATCGAGGGACTTAGGGGAGAGAAGTGAACTCACCTGCGTGCAGGATGGATTGGCTTCTTAGGCTACTGGACACCATTAGCTCCAGAGGGAGTCGGAACACAGGTCTCACCCTGGGGTTCGTCCCGGAGCCGCGCCGCCGACCCCCTTGCAGATGCCGAAAAGTGAAGAGGTCCAGAAACCGGCGGCAGAAGACTTTTCAGTCTTCATAAGGTAGCGCACAGCACTGCAGCTGTGTGCCATTGTTGTCAGCACACTTCATAGCAGCGGTCACTGAGGGTGCAGGGCGCTGGGGGGGGGCGCCCTGGGCAGCAATGATAGTACCTTATTCTGGCTAAAAATACATCACATATAGCCCCTGGGGGCTATATGGATGTATTTAACCCCTGCCAGGTCTCAGAAAAACGGGAGAAGAAGCCCGCCGAAAAGGGGGCGGGGCCTATTCTCCTCAGCACACAGCGCCATTTTCCCTCACAGAAATGCTGGTGGGAAGGCTCCCAGGCTCTCCCCTGCACTGCACTACAGAAACAGGGTTAAAACAGAGAGGGGGGGCACTTATTTGGCGATATGAATATATATATTAAAATGCTATAAGGGAAAAACACTTATATAAAGGTTGTCCCTGTATAATTATAGCGTTTTTGGTGTGTGCTGGCAAACTCTCCCTCTGTCTCCCCAAAGGGCTAGTGGGGTCCTGTCCTCTATCAGAGCATTCCCTGTGTGTGTGCTGTGTGTCGGTACGTGTGTGTCGACATGTATGAGGACGATGTTGGTGAGGAGGCGGAGCAATTGCCTGTAATGGTGATGTCACTCTCTAGGGAGTCGACACCGGAATGGATGGCTTATTTAAGGAATTACGTGATAATGTCAACACGCTGCAAGGTCGGTTGACGACATGAGACGGCCGGCAAACCAATTAGTACCTGTCCAGGCGTCTCAAACACCGTCAGGGGCGTTAAAACGTCCTTTTACCTCAGTCGGTCGGCACAGACACAGACACGGACACTGACTCCAGTGTCGACGGTGAAGAAACAAACGTATTTTCCTTTAGGGCCACACGTTACTTGTTAAGGGCAATGAAGGAGGTGTTACATATTTCTGATACTACAAGTACCACAAAAAAGGGTATTATGTGGAGTGTGAAAAAACTACTTGTAGTTTTTCCTGAATCAGATAAATTAAATGAAGTGTGTGATGATGCGTGGGTTTCCCCCGATAGAAAATTATTGGCGGTATACCCTTTCCCGCCAGAAGTTAGGGCGCGTTGGGAAACACCCCTTAGGGTGGATAAGGCGCTCACACGCTTATCAAAACAAGTGGCGGTACCGTCTCCAGATAGGGCCGCCCTCAAGGAGCCAGCTGATAGGAGGCTGGAAAATATCCTAAAAAGTATATACACACATACTGGTGTTATACTGCGACCAGCGATCGCCTCAGCCTGGATGTGCAGCGCTGGGGTGGCTTGGTCGGATTCCCTGACTGAAAATATTGATACCCTTGACAGGGACAGTATTTTATTGACTATAGAGCATTTAAAGGATGCATTTCTATATATGCGAGATGCACAGAGGGATATTTGCACTCTGGCATCAAGAGTAAGTGCGATGTCCATATCTGCCAGAAGTTGTTTATGGACACGACAGTGGTCAGGTGATGCAGATTCCAAACGGCACATGGAAGTATTGCCGTATAAAGGAGAAAAAGACAACGTCTTTTCAGCCTCAGTCCTTTCGTCCCCATAAGGGCAAGCGGGCAAAAGGCCAGTCATATCTGCCATGGGATAGAGGAAAGGGAAGAAGACTGCAGCAGGCAGCCCATTCCCAGAAACAGAAGCCCTCCACCGCTTCTGCCAAATCCTCAGCATGACGCTGGGGCCGTACAAGCGGACTCGGGTGCGGTGGGGGGGGGGTCGTCTCAAGAGTTTCAGCACGCAGTGGGCTCACTCGCAAGTGGACCCCTGGATCCTACAAGTAGTATCCCAGGGGTACAGATTGGAAATTCGAGACGTCTCCCCCTCGCAGGTTCCTGAAGTCTGCTTTACCAACGTCTCCCTCCGACAGGGAGGCAGTAGTGGAAACAATTCACAAGCTGTATTCCCAGCAGGTGATAATCAAAGTACCCCTCCTACAACAAGGAAAGGGGTATTATTCCACACTATATTGTGGTACTGAAGCCAGATGGCTCGGTGAGACCTATTCTAAATCTGAAATAGTTGAACACTTACATACAAAGGTTCAAATCAAGATGGAGTCACTCAGAGCAGTGATAGCGAACCAGAAAGAAGGGGATTATATGGTGTCCCGGGACATCAGGGATGCTTACATCCATGTCCCAATTTGCCCTTCTCACCAAGGGTACCTCAGGTTCGTGGTACAGAACTGTCACTATCAGTTTCAGACGCTGCCGGTTGGATTGTCCACGGCACCCCGGGTCCTTACCAAGGTAATGGCCGAAATGATGATTCTTCTTCAAAGAAAATGGACGATCTCCTGATAGGGGCAAGGTCCAGAGAACAGTTGGAGGTCGGAGTAGCACTATCTCAAGTAGTTCTACGACAGCACGGGTGGATTCTAAATATTCCAAAACCGCAGCTGTTTCCGACGACACGTCTGCTGTTCCTAGGGATGATTCTGGACACAGTCCAGAAAAAGGTGTTTCTCCCGGAGAAGAAAGCCAGGGAGTTATCCGAGCTAGTCAGGAACCTCCTAAAACCAGGAAAAGTGTCAGTGCATCATTGCACAAGGGTCCTGGGAAAAATGGTGGCTTCTTACGAAGCGATTCCATTCGGTAGATTTCACGCAAGAACTTTTCAGTGGGATCTGCTGGAAAAATGGTCCGGATCGCATCTTCAGATGCATCAGCGGATAACCCTGTCTCCAAGGACAAGGGTGTTTCTTCTGCGGTGGCTGCAGAGTGCTCATCTACTAAAGGGACGCAGATTCGGCATTCAGGACTGGGTCCTGGTGACCACGGATGCCAGCCTGAGAGGCTGGGGAGCAGTCACACAGGGGAAAAATTTCCAGGGAGTGTGATCAAGTCTGGAGACTTCTCTCCACATAAATATACTGGAGCTAAGGGCAATTTACAATGTTCTAAGCTTAGCAAGACCTCTGCTTCAAGGTCAGCCGGTATTGATCCAGTGGGACAACATCACGGCAGTCGCCCACGTAAACAGACAGGGCGGCACAAGAAGCAGGAGGGCAATGGCAGAAACTGCAAGGATTCTTCGCTGGGCGAAAAATCATGTGATAGCACTGTCAGCAGTGTTCATTCCGGGAGTGGACAACTGGGAAGCAGACTTCCTCAGCAGGCACGACCTCCACCCGGGAGAGTGGGGACTTCATCGGGAAGTATTCCACATGATTGTGAACCATTGGGAAAGACCAAAGGTGGACATGATGGCGTCCCGCCTGAACAAAAAAACTGGACAGGTATTGCGCCAGGTCAAGAGACCCTCAAACAATATCTGTGGACGTTCTGGTAACACCGTGGGTGTACCAGTCGGTGTATGTGTTCCCTCCTCTGCTTCTCATAACCAAGGTACTGAGAATTATAAGACGTAGAGGAGTAAGAACTATACTCGTGGCTCCGGATTGGCCAAGAAGGACGTGGCACCCGGAACTTCAAGAAATGCTCACAGAGGACTCATTGCCTCTGCCGCTAAGAAGGGACTTGCTTCAGCAAGTACCTGGTCTGTTCCAAGACTTACCGCGGCTGCGTTTGACGGCATGGCGGTGGAACGCCAGATCCTAAGGGAAAAAGGCATTCCGGAAGAGGTCATTCCTACCCTGGTCAAAGCCAGGAAGGAGGTGACCGCAAAACATTATCACCACATGTGGCGAAAATATGTTGCGTGGTGTGAGGCCAGGAAGGCCCCACGAAGAAATTTTAACTCGGTCGATTCCTGCATTTCCTGCAAACAGGAGTGTCTATGGGCCTCAAATTGGGGTCCATTAAGGTTCAAATTTCGGCCCTGTCAATTTTCTTCCAGAAAGAATTGGCTTCAGTTCCTGAAGTCCAGAAGTTTGTCAAGGGAGTATTGCATATACAACCCCCTTTTTGTGCCTCCAGTGGCACTGTGGGATCTCAACGTAGTTCTGGGATTCCTCAAATCACATTTTAAACTGCTCAAATCTGTGGATTTGAAATATCTCACATGAAAAGTGACCATGCTGTTGGCCCTGGCCTCGGCCAGGCGAGTGTCAGAATTGGCGGCTTTGTCTCACAAAAGCCATATCTGATTGTCCATTCGGACAGGGCAGAGCTGCGGACTCGTCCCCAGTTTCTTCCTAAGGTGGTGTCAGCGTTTCACCTGAACCAGCTTATTGTGGTACCTGCGGCTACTAGGGACTTGGAGGACTCCAAGTTGCTAGATGTTGTCAGGGCCCTGAAAATATAGGTTTCCAGGACGGCTGGAGTCAGGAAAACTGACTCGCTGTTATCCTGTATGCACCCAACAAACTGGGTGCTCTTGCTTCTAAGCAGACGATTGCTCGTTGGATTTGTAGCACATTTCAACTTGCACATTCTGTGGCAGGCCTGCCACAGCCTAAATCTGTCAAGGCCCATTCCACAAGGAAGGTGGGCTCATCCTGGGCGGCTGCCCGAGGGGTCTCGGCATTACAACTCTGCCGAGCTGCTACGTGGTCGGGGGAGAACACGTTTGTAAAATTCTACAAATTTGATACCCTGGCTAAAGAGGACCTGGAGTTCTCTCATTCGGTGCTGCAGAGTCATCCGCACTCTCCCGCCCGTTTGGGAGCTTTGGTATAATCCCCATGGTCCTGACGGAGTCCCCAGCATCCACTAGGACGTCAGAGAAAATAAGATTTTACTTACCGATAAATCTATTTCTCGTAGTCCGTAGTGGATGCTGGGCGCCCATCCCAAGTGCGGATTGTCTGCAATACTTGTACATAGTTATTGTTACAAAAATCGGGTTATTATTGTTGTGAGCCATCTTTTCAGAGGCTCCGCTGTTATCATGCTGTTAACTGGGTTCAGATCACAGGTTGTACAGTGTGATTGGTGTGGCTGGTATGAGTCTTACCCGGGATTCAAAATCCTTCCTTATTGTGTACGCTCGTCCGGGCACAGTATCCTAACTGAGGCTTGGAGGAGGGTCATAGGGGGAGGAGCCAGTGCACACCACCTGATCCTAAAGCTTTTACTTTTGTGCCCTGTCTCCTGCGGAGCCGCTAATCCCCATGGTCCTGACGGAGTCCCCAGCATCCACTACGGACTACGAGAAATAGATTTATCGGTAAGTAAAATCTTATTATTACTACTACTACTACTACTACTACTACTACCACTACTACTACTACTACTATTATTTGTGTTGTTGTTGTTGTTGTTGTTGTTGTTAATAATAATCATCATAACAATAATAATCATCATAATAATATGATTATTATTATTATTATTATTATTATTATTATTATAGTTTGATGTAACATTTTTAAATAAATTACTCAGTTTATGAAATTCTGTGCTTGAAGCTATTTATATTCTCACCACTAGGCAGCAGTGCAGCACTGACAAATTACAAGAGAATTCCATGTATTGCATTCAAATCAAGAAACCATAACACAAATCTCACTGGATGTGAGATTTGTAAATTAATGAAATAACCAGCATAACTATAAAATTACTAAAATGATTAACTGTGTTAGAACATTTACATTGTGCACATAATGGGTCATTTTTAGAGTTAGAATTAAATCCAGTAAATAGGAGCAATTTAGCAGTTTTGGCAAAACCATGTTATGGGAGTAAATGTACACTGTACAGGCAGATTAATAAGTGAGAAGTAGGCTTCATATATATTATTACCTTATGCAACATAAAAATAGAATTGTCAAGAAATTGTGTATGTTCCTTGCATCAAAAAATAGTAAATGCAGATTATCCAGTGTGATTGTGTAGTACCAGATTAATGTTTATATGGGCCTGAAGCTGACATTTATGAAGGGCCTATTGTGTGCCAGCAGTGGTGTAACTAGGGCGGGACAAACAGGGCACGTATCCTAGGAGACCTAGCAGAGGGAGGCACCGCCACATATCGCATTGCCACCCCCATAAAACACACCACCAGCCCCGCCCACCCAGCCAGCAAGAGAAGGAAGAGTGGTGGTATGAAATTTGTAGTTTATATTTACTGCTCAGACTGAAAAACCTACAAATCCCATGATGTATTGCACCCACTAAAGATGGCCCGCCGCTGGAGCAGGACAGTATGTGAGGTTTTTGTGTGTGTGATATATAAGTTCTGCTTTCCATGTTCTTGTTGAATTGTATTGTATTTTGAATGTGTTTTGTCTCCCCCCATTTTGTTTTTTTACATATCCCATTACTGTCAAGATTATAACCACCTGTGATACTGTGTAAGGCTGGTTACCCACTGGCACGACGATATTGCAAACCAATGATGCAGTAGTTACGGGCTGCAAAGGATTGATGTTACTGGAGAACACTCCGCCCACCCCCTAGCAAAACATGTGTAAATGTGCATTCACTCAGTAGCAGCAGCAATTTTCTGCACACAGAATGCTCCAAGCGTCTGTCATGATTGGAAAAACTGGGTTCCACCCCGATAACGGTTTACATGCTTTCACTATGACTAAAACCCGCTTGTAAAAGCATCATTCTTAATGTCAGTGGTAAGAGGCCTAAAGGCAAGAAAATCCAATGCTGTTCTGCATTTCTTATGCTCTGTTTGACACAATGCAAAAACAAAGGATACAAGAAAGATCCCTATAACTGTGTAGCCCTTATCATCAAATTTACAATGAGTGCATCTGTACAGGTGTGTGTGTTTTTAGTGTGCGGCTGCTATATGTGGTAAGAGCCTGAGGAGTGTGTGCGTGCTTCAGTGTGCTGCTCCTATATGTGATGAGATGTGTGTTTGCGTGCGTGCGCCATTGTGCTGCTGCTATATGTTATGGGAGCTAAGGGAGATGATGATGTGGTTGAGAGAGATGCAGGTGCGGGGATGGTGTACTGAGAGATGATGCAGGGGAGAGATGATGGTGTGCTGGGAGACGCAGGCGGGAGATGATGGTGTGCTGAGAGATGACGCAGGGGAGAGATGATAGTGTGTTGGGAGATGCAGGCGGGAGATGATGGTGTGCTGAGAGACGCAGGGGAGAGATGATGATGTGCAGAGAGACAACGCAGGGTAGAGATAATGGTGTGCTGACAGATGACGCAGGAGGGGAGATGATTGTGTGCTGAGAGACGCAGGGGAGAGATGATGATGTGCAGAGAGACAACGCAGGGTAGAGATAATGGTGTGCTGACAGATGACGCAGGAGGGGAGATGATTGTGTGCTGGGAGATGCAGGGTGAGATGATGGTGTGCAGAGAGACAACGCAGGGTAGAGATAATGGTGTGCTGGCAGATGACGCAGGAGGGGAGATGATGGTGTGCTGGGAGACGCAGGTGGGAGATAATGTTTGCTGAAAGATGAAGGTGGGAGATGATGATGTGCTGAGATGCAATACAGGGGGGAGAAAATGGTGTGCAGAGAGACAACGCAGGGGAGAGCTAATGGTGTGCTGAGAGATGAAGGCAGGCGATAATGGTGTGCTGAGATGCAATAAGGGGGGGGGGATGATGGTGTGCAGAGCGACAACGCAGGGGAGAGATAATGTGTGCTGACAGATGACGCAGGAGGGGAAATGGTGTGCTGGGAGACGCAGATGGGAGATATTGGTGTGCTGAGAGATGAAGGCAGGAGATGATGGTGTGCTGAGAGGCAATGCAGAGGGGAGATGATGGTGTGCTGAGAGATGATGCATGTAGGAAATGATGATGTGCTGAGATATGATGCAAGGGGGATGATGGTGTGCTGAGATATGATGCAGGGCGAGATGATGGTGTGCTGAGAGATGACGCAGTGGGGAGACGATGGTGTGCTGAGAGACGACGCAGGAAGGAAATTATGGTGTGGCTGAGAGACGCAGTGGGGGATATGGTATGGATGACAGAAGCAGAGGGGAGATGGTGGTGTGCTGAGAGACGACGCAGGGGTCAGCTAGTGACACAGGGGGCACAAGTCTGGTTGAACTGCTGTTGTAAATTATGATGATGACCTTGTTAATATTCCTACACAAACAGGCATCTTCCAGACTATGTGATATCCTACATCAGTGGTCTCCAACCTTAATTGGGGTGTGAGCTACTTGAGAAATGGAAACCTCTGAAAGAGCTACTAAAATTTGTGAAAAATAGAAACTGGCTAATAACCGAATGTTCTTTCTGGTGCTGCCTCTTGCTTGCTCATGGATAGGGCAGGTAATCTCTATGTGTGGGTCCTGCTGTGCTGAATATGTGTATATAATGCACCCTGATCAAGATTTCTTGAAGTGCACCCTCCTTCCCCCAATGCACTCCTGTGAAAGTGGGTGTGGCCTCACAACTATAAATTATTTACACATAATGCCCACAGTAGTGCTCCTTACACGTAATACCCCCAGTATAGTGCCAGATACACATAATGCCCCCAGTGTAGTGCCAGTTACACGTAGTGCCATATAGACGGAATGCCCCCAGTAGTGCCAGATCGACGGAATACCCCCAGTAGTGCCAGTTACATGTAATGCCGCCAGCATGCCAGATGCACGTACTGCCACCAGCAGTGCCAAATAGATGTAATGCACCAGCAGTCCCAGATATAATGCCCCCAACAGTGCCAGATATACTGCCCCTAGTAGGCTCACAGTTGCTGGCTTCCTCTTCTGATGCCGTTGCCAGTGCTAATCATGTCTGAGGGGATGAGAGGGGAGGAGAGCGCATGCCTCTCCTTCCCCTCACTGACTTCTGGTGAGCAGTGACAGTCTCCGTCGGCCATTTGAAATATGGTGCCGGCTCATGAACCAATCAAAGCTTGCATTCCGGCAGCCAATCAGGAGCCGCCACAGCTGGTCTGTGACCTCTGATTGGCTCAATATTAGAAATAAAGGAAGCAGTGCAAGTGACTGCCCAAGCCCGTGCTCTCTGTGAGCTACCGAAAATACTACGGCGAGCTACTGGTAGCTTCCGATTGAAGAGGTCACTGTCCTACATGAATAATGAATACCAACTGAAGACGCCATCTTCCCAGGGAGGTTACAATTCTTCAGAGCTAGGTTCCCTATTGTGAGAAACAATCATATAGGTAAGGTGCATATAGAATGGAAAGGAATGTTCCCAGAGAGACTAGAAACACGTGGCATGCATGTTGACACGGACCATTTTCAGTGACCATGCCCCTTCCGGTATGCCGCCAAGCCCATTTTTGGCATGCTCGCACATAGGTGGTCATTCCGAGTTGATCTCTCACTAGCAGTTTTTAGCAGTCGTGCAAACGCATTGTCGCCGCCCACTGGGGAGTGTATTTTCGCTTTGCAGAAGTGCGAACGCCTGTGCAGCAGAGCGCCTGCAAAAACATTTTGTGCAAAACAAGACCTGCCCTGTACTTACTCTTCGTGTGCGTTGATTCTAACGTTGGAGGGTTGGCTTTTGACATCACACACCCGCGCAGCGTTCGCTCTGCCACACCTGCATTTTTCCTGGCATGCCTGCATTTTTCTAAGCACTCCCTAAAAACGGTCAGTTACCACCCAGTTCCTGTCAATCTTCTTGCGGCCGTCAGTGCGAATGAAAATGTCGCAAGAACCTGTGCAAAACCACAAAGGGCTTTGTACCCGTACGTCGCGCGTGCACTGCAGGGGGGGCAGATATAACATTTGCAGAGAGAGTTAGATTTGGGTGAGTTATTTTGTTTCTGTGCAGGGTAAATACTGGCTGCTTTATTTTTACACTGCAATTTAGATTGCAGATTGAACACACCACACCCAAATCTAAGGGTGTGTACACACGGTGAGATCCCTGCTATGTTCGATTTTGACTATGCGATTTCCCTTGAACTCCCCCAGAGCCCAGATAGCACAGACTGTACAGATTTTGACTATCTGTGCTTGAGATTTTGTCTTTGTACGATTTTGACTAAGTGCCAATTTTGACTATACTTTGTACTAGATTGTACACTAGATAGTCAGATTGACTTGCCTGCACAGTTTATCTAGCCTTACGATACCGACCCCACGGGAGCGCGCATTGGGATCGAATCTGTATCGCAAGCTGCCTAGCACCATGAGATATGCACTAACTTTTCATAAGATTTTGACTGTATGTCAAAATCTCACAGATTTATCTCACCGTGTGTACACACCCTATCTCTCTCTGCACGTGTTATATCTGCCCCCCCCCCCCCTGCAGTGCACATGGTTTTGCCCAACTGCTAACAAAGTTCCTGCTGCGATCAAATCAGAATTACCCCCTGTATTCACAATTAGTGGCATATATATATTAAAGTGTATTTGTGGAATATCCTCTAAACCTGGGATGGGGCACCTTCGGCCCTCCAGCTGATGTGGAACTACACATGTAAGCACACAGTTTTACCATGGCCAAGTACTAAAACTGTTGCAAGGCATGCTGGGCTGTGTAGTTCCACAACAGCTTGAGGGCCTTAGATTCCCCATCCCTGGTCTAAACGGATGGGGAACCTCTAAGCGGATGCCATTTTGTATCAAGGCACTTTAATTACTTACATTTCCAAGACCTAATGATACAGCAGGTGTACATAGAAAATCTAGAACAATGCAACAATTATTTATTTGTACGATTACCTAAACATGGAGACATGGTCAAGATTTCCAGCTTATCTAGTAAGATCTAGTGACATCACGGTAGTGACATCACTAAAGTAAAAAAGAACTGTGATATCACCAAAGCAAAAATTAACTAGTAAAAGCCCTGAATAAAAAGGGGCTAGTAACATCACTGAAGCAGAAAGACCTAGTGACATACCTAAAACTAGTTAAAAATAAGAACTAGTGACACTCCTGAAGCATAAGGGACAAGTGACATAATTAAAGCACAAGGAGCTACTGACATCCCTGAAGTAAAAGGAGCTACAGTACAGTAATATGTCTAATGACATCACTGAAATAAAAGTAACACCACTGACATCACTGAAGCAGAATGCATTACTGATACCACTGCAGTTAAAGGAACTAGTGTCATCATTAAAGCAGGAGGAACTTGTAGTGAAATCATTGAATTAAATGGAGATAGGTAATCTTGTTACCCCCCCCCCCCCCACACACACACACACACACACCCCTCGGCCTCTTTGTCTCTCCCTATTCCTACTTCTTCCACCTCTGCCCTTTAGAATGTAAGCTCTCACCACTAGGACCGTATGAATATATGTGCTGGTTACCCTGTATTTTTGTAATTAAGTCAACTCTGTATCAGCACTGTGAAACAACTTGGTGACACCATATAAATGGGATGCAGTTATTGGTCAGCCATACCCAACCCCTATAAATAAATGTTAAAAATAGTGATATCACAGAAGTAAAGAGAACCGGTGACATCACTAAAACTAGATTAACTAATTACATCATTAAGCTGATGTTATTAGTTCCAGGGGAGTGTTGGATCAGTACATCTGATGGTCGCCTCTGCTATGTGTAGGTGATGATTATACTGTAAGTGGTTTCCTGCTCTACCTTTCTGTACAAGGTACATAACCATTAGAATAATCAGTACAGCGAGGCTGCAATATACTTTATCCTTAGAAAATGTTTTTCTCCTGCTAGATGCAGGCGGATTTGTCCTCAGCTGAACTTTTGGGGTATCAGCTTTACATCAGTCCCTCCCCTCTGTCTCACGATTGTTCAATTCATGGCATTCTGTGCTTTTCTGTTCTATAGACATAGCAACTGATGTGAGGAACCTCGCTTTACAATCAGCTGGCTCTGTCCCACCAACCCCCCAGAACACAGGAAAAAACACCACGTTCCTTAACCAGCTATTCACGGGGATACTTGTTTCATCAAATACTTTGTTTTATTTTCTCTGGAATGAAAAGCACAATCCAAGGGGAAAACCCTGTTACATTTATGAAATAATCCAGTAAATGTAAATTAATTCTCAAATGTTTTTCAGTACAGTGAACAGTGCACTGTTCTCATCAGGAACCAGTCCCACTTTGCAATAATGTAATTTTTATTCCTGCATGTAAAATACTTAGTACTTAACAAGGTGGCTGGCAGACTTTAAAACATGGGCAGGCTGCACCAACCAATACATACAGTAAGTACCCACATAATTCAGACAGCAGAGGTAAGTGTTTAAGCTACAGACTGCATCCCATCCAGCTGTGGGATGAACCTTTGTAAGGTGGCAGAAATTAGACCTACAAACCATCACCTCAATTATTTCTGCCACTTGTTCTGTGGGCAATGTGCAAAAGAAGAACCTATACTGTATGATCATGTTGCTACAGTATACCTTAGTAATTAATGTATCATCTTAAGACCTAATCGTTTCTTTTATGTTTACTACTGACTTGTGTATGCAAACACTGCAAAACCAGAGCCAAACAACACAGGAATAATGCTTAATACTCCAAAGCACACAGTCTCCTTTTAAAGTAGCTTAATTGTTGCACAAAGATTAATTTCTCAACTGGCGGCTGCTGTGATGTTGTTGGCAATGAAGAAATACTTGAAGACCTGAACTAGAACTTCATCTTTGGGCACAGGCTTAACCCATTATTTTCTGCAATGTAATTGACATCGCAGGCCATGTTGTAAGGATTATAAATCCATGTCAATGAGGGATACTGTCAAAATACCCGCAGTAGTGATCCCGACGAACTGAATCCCAACAGATCCCACCGGTAAGTAGTGAGTAGTGAGGGGTGGAGGAGGTTAGGTCACAGCACTCCCTGGCCTCTTTAATGTCCACCTCTCCCACCACTTGGAACCCCCCCCCCCCCTTCTGCATCCACATCTCACGGCTCCCCCCCTTAAATGTCCTCCCCAAACCACTTCCCAGGCCCCTTCAATAATAACCTCACAGCACCCCCCAGTAGCACAGGCAAATTACCCGCTTCACTTCGGTCTGGCTCTGTGTGGCCGCCCTTGTTTGAGGGCGGATTGCTCATGAGATATGCCACGATGCGCATGTGTGGGAGGAGCTTGGGGATGTGGAGATGCCCAGCTGCTTTGATTTGCTACAGTACAGAGCAGTGCTGTAACTAGGCATTTTAGCGCTGTGTGCAAGAAATGGCATTGGCGCCCCCCCACCTTATGCAAGACATGGGCAGTGCGCGCCGTAGGCGCGCGTAAAAAAATTAGGGGCGTGGCTTCATGGGGAAAGGGTGTGGCCACAAAGCAATACCAATTCATACTATGGTGCACAGTAGTCTCCATTATTCAAATTACACCGCACAGTAGCGCCACTACACCAGGTAGAGCCCCTTTTACACATTACGGCAGACAGTCCCCCTTTTTACACATTACGGCAGACAGCGTCCCCTTTTTACACATTACGGCAGACAGCGTCCCCCTTTTTACACAATACGGCAGACAGCGTCCCCTTTTTACACATTACGGCAGACAGCGTCGATAGAGAGAGACAGACAGACACTTACCATCTCTCCCCGCTGTCCTCTGTGACACTGGCTGGTGCTGCTGTGCTGTGCTGGGGCGGGCTGCGGCTGGGCAATGGAGCTGAGCAGCGCCGGCGGCTGGAGCATGCTTGCGGGTCCTCCCTTTTTACACATTACGGCAGACAGCGTCCCCCTTTTTACACATTACGGCAGACGGTGTCCCCTTCTTACACATTACGGCAGACAGCATGCCCTTTTTACACAAACATACAAATACATATATATATATATATATATATATACACACACACACATATATATATATATATATATATATATATACACACACACACATATATATATATATATATATATATATATATATATATAAACCCAGAGTCTAATATTCAACTTGAATTGGTAACAGAAGAACAAAAAATAGTACAGCCTGTCTTCCGCTTTGATGAGAAAGACAGGCTGTACTGACCCATGCACAGGACAGAGAAAGCCTGCACACTTTCGTCTGTCTGTCATCCCAACACAATCTCAGGACAGGACAGGACAGGACAGGACAGGTATCCCCCCCCCTTCTTCCCTGCAGTCACGTAGCTGCAGGCTGCTATACTTACTACTGGACAGCTGGTCCATTACTCGGTAGCCACGCTGGCGCTGCCACAGCCCATTGCTGCCCTGAGTAGCCAGGAGCTGCTAGATTATCAGTGGGAGGCAGGGAGCACCGTACTGCTGCTCGGGAGGGGGGGGGGGGGGGGGCGGTTCGCGGGCAGCCGGCGGTAATATGCGGTAGGAGAGTAGAGGCAGCTGCTACATTCGCATGCCGGCCCTGGAGCTGTACGGAGCTCTGATGCTCCGTACAGTGTTAAACAGGGCCGTGACTGTGCGCTCCCCAGGGCTCTGCGCTGTGTGCGAGGCCCCTCTCGCACACACCTAGTTATGGCCCTGGTACAGAGCAGCCAGGGATCCGGGGATGATGGCGAACATTCTTCCTGCCTTCCTTCTGTGTGCCTTCTGCAGCCTGCTGTCGTTCTTACCCAAACCCAAAATGGGGAGGTGGTTCGGAGCCGACAGGCACCTATCAACCAAATGGCCGCGTCCCAGGCCTCATACTGTCAAAGACACAAAGCTCCCCAATGAGGTCGTGGGTTCGATTCCCAAGACGGCTCTGTGTGAAGTTTGTATATACTCCCCGTATTTGCATGGGTTTTGTCTGGGTATTCCAGTTTCCTTCCACAATCAAAGAATAAATCGGTAGATTAGTTGGTTCCCAACAAAAACACATACCTAGTGTATAAGTCTGTGCATGTACATGAGCAGAGTAGATGGGCCAAGTGGTTCTTATTTGCCATCACATTCAAAGAGGGTCATTCCGAGTTGATCGCTCGCTAGCTGTTTTTAGCAGCCGTCAAATGCTAAGCCGCCGCCCTCTGGGAGTGCATCTTAGCTTAGCAGAAGTGCGAACGAAAGGATCGCAGAGCGGCTACAAAAAAATATTGTGCAGTTTCTGAGTAGCTCCAGACCTACTCAGCGCTTGCGATGACTTCAGACCATTCAGTTCCGGATTTGATGTCTAGAGCACACCCTGCGTTCGGGCCAGCCACGCCTGCGTTTTTCCTGGCACGCCTGCGTTTTTTCGAACACTCCCTGAAATCGGTCAGTTGACACCCAGAAACGCCCATTTCCTGTCAATCACTCTGCGGCTGCCATTGCGACTGAAAAGCGTCGCTAGACCTTGTGTAAAAATACATTGCCCGTTGTGAAAGAAGTGCCACCTTTTCACTTAATCGCTGCGCTGCGAACATTTTTCACTAGCGATCAACTCGGAATGACCCCAATGTTCTAAGCTTGGCTACCATAAGAGAATGCATGGTCTGAGCCCTTTGTAAATACTTCTAATGCATGCATGATAATGTACCAGGTTAATAACAGTAACACTTGTACTGCAACATCAGTAACATAATGTACTGCATAATAGAAGTGCACTGTCTGGAACCTGGGGCCTAATTCAGACCTGATCGCAGCATCAAATGCCCAAAGCAGTAAAAGCAAGTAGCGGCTCTTGCCACGGGCAAGCAGGCTTTATGCCCGGGGCGCCACTACCCCGAGCCGGCGTCCGGAGACAGAGGCAGTAGCGGTCTGGAAGCAGGAGCGAGGCTGGTAAGTATTGGTTTTTGTTTGTTTGTTGTTTTTTTGTCTTAGGGATTCAAAGCAGCACTACTACAGGGGGCACATACTGGGGGCACTACTACAGGAGGCACTGCTACTGGGGGCACAACTACAGGGGGCACAGCTACAAGGGGCACAGATATTTGGGGATCAACTACAGGAGGCACATACTGGGGGCACTGCTACAGGGGGAACAGCTACTGGGGGCACTACTACAGGGGGCACAGCTACAGGGGGAACAGCTACTGGGGGAAAATTAACTGGGGGCACAACTACTGAGGACACAGCTACTGGGGTCACAACTACTGGGGGCACAGCTACTGGGGGCAAATCTACAGGGGGCACATACTGGGGGCACTACTACAGGGGCACTGCTACAGGGTGCAAATCAACTGGGGGCACAGCTACAAGGGGCACTACTACAGGGGCACTGCTACTGGGGGCACAGCTACAAGGGGCACAACTACAGGGGGCACTACTAAAGGGGGCACTGCTACAGGGGGAACAGCTAATGGGGGAAAACTAACTGGGGGCACAGCTGCTGGGGGTACAGCTACTGGGGGCATATCTACTGGGGGCACAACTACTGGGGGCACAGCTACAGGGGGGCGCAAGCACAGGGGGGTAACTGTGGGCATGCCCCTTCCCCATGAAGAAGCCACGCCCCTTCCCTATGAAGAAGCCACGCCCCTGTTTTGGGGCACGCTCCCTCGGGGTAGACCAGCTGTAGGGGGGGCGCCACAGGAAACTTTCGCCCTGGGCGCCACAAGGTCTAGAACCGGCTCTGATGAAAGCACACACAGAAGCCCAGTCAGTGACAGTGTTTGTTACTCTTTTGTATCAGTCTCTTAAATTGTTATTGAATATAAAACAAAGAGAGAGGGAGATGACTGCCCAAAGCAGTGAAAGCACCACACAGTGAAAAAAACAACAAAAAACATTGGAAAATTGGGAAAACCATCAAGGGAGAATTTTCTAAGTTTAGCACATCTACAATCAGCTCTGAATCACCCACTATGTCAAGGATGGGGAACCTTTTGCCCTCCAGCTGTTGTTGAACTACACATCCCAGGATGCCCTGCAACAGTATTAACATGGCCGAATAGCAAAACTGTAGCAGGGCATGCTGGTATGTGTAGTTCAACAACAGCTGGAGGGCAAAGGTTCCGCAGCTATGATCCCATATACAGCGACTGTGCGAAAATATGCAAATATCTCAGCCCCTGGGATTGGTATAAAAGACACCCACAGACGGCTGTGCAAATCCCAGCAGCTGCGTACAAAGACACAGATCAGTCAGACACAGATCAGTCAATTACTGTATGTAAGTTTTAAGTAGCTCTAAGGTTGCACAGCATGGCCGCAGGAAGTGAGACACCAGAGCCATTGCAGCTGTGTACGGGATCACAGTCGCAGGCAGAGACATGCCCCGAAAAAAGGTTGCGACGTGTCTGCACTTTTGCCGCCACTCCCCTGTTACCTTCCCCAAATGATCCCTAACTTTTATTCCTTTTGCAAATAAATCCTCTTTGTGACCGCTGTTACAAGACCATCACGGCACATGCGCAGTGTGAATTATTAAGCATGTGTAGACTTCTGATAAACACTCAGGTGATAAAAAAAATCAGGTACCATGTGCGCACGCAGGTGGGGTTTCCGAGTACATGGAACCCCCCCCCCCTGCCTGCCGAACCATCGCGCCACTGACCGATATATGGCCCTCATTCCGAGTTGTTCGCTCGGTATTTTTCATCGCATCGCAGTGAAAATCCGCTTAGTACGCATGCGCAATGTTCGCACTGCGACTGCGCCAAGTAACTTTACTATGAAGAAAGTATTTTTACTCACGGCTTTTTCATCGCTCCGGCGATCGTAATGTGATTGACAGGAAATGGGTGTTACTGGGCGGAAACACGGCGTTTCAGGGGCGTGTGGCTGAAAACGCTACCGTTTCCGGAAAAAACGCAGGAGTGGCCGGGGAAACGGTGGGAGTGCCTGGGCGAACGCTGGGTGTGTTTGTGACGTCAACCAGGAACGACAAGCACTGAACTGATCGCACAGGCAGAGTAAGTCTGGAGCTACTCTGAAACTGCTAAGTAGTTAGTAATCGCAATATTGCGAATACATCGGTCGCAATTTTAAGAAGCTAAGATTCACTCCCAGTAGGCGGCGGCTTAGCGTGTGTAACTCTGCTAAATTCGCCTTGCGACCGATCAACTCGGAATGAGGGCCTATATTTTTTGCTTTGACATAGAGAAGCTCCGCAGGCTGTCTCTATAATGCGGCAGCTACCTCCTTCTTTACACTGAGAGCCTGGCTGCATGGATAGTAGAAGGAGCTGCTCCTCAGCCTCTTGAAGTTACCATGGAGCTTTGATGCAGAGAGCTGGCCGGGTGAGGCTCCAATGGACTCTGCAGCAAACTACCAATTGTGTGTCTCACAAGTTGGGGGGTCCTGAGCGGTAGGAGTTGGAGGGTGCCTTTCATGCTGGCCGGGTCAGTGCTCAGACACTATTCCACTCTGGAGAAGAGTGTGTCTGAAGAATCACATGCCTGGGGATGTAGGCAGGGGTTTTCTGGGGGGTGGGGTGACTTTAGTAAATAATGGTGGCTTATTTGCTCTTAATGATGGTGGCTGTGTTTTATTTTATTGTGAAAGAGGTGTGTGTGTGTGACAGTGTGTGTGTGTGTGTGTGTGTGTGTGTGTGTGTGTGTGTGTGTGTGTGTGTGTGTGTGTGTGTGTGTGTGTTGTGACATAAATGTATATTTACTGCACATACTGTAGCTATGTGTGTGTGTTTTTACGACATTCATGTGTGCTATTAAAAGCTATATGTGATGTTTATGTAACATACATGTGTGTGTGTCTGTGTATATATATATATATATATATATATATATATTAGTGATGAGCGGGTTCGGTTTCTCGGAAACCGAACCCCCCCGAACTTCACCCATTTTACACGGGTCCGAGGCAGGTTCGAACCTTCCCGCCTTGCTCGGCTAACCCGAGCGCGCCCGAACATCATCATCCCGCTGTCGGATTCTCGCGAGATTCGGATTCTATATAAGCAGCCGCGCTTCACCGCCATTTTCACTCGTGCATTGGAGATGATAGGGCGAGGACGTGGCTGGCGTCCTCTACATTTATTGTTGAACTTGATTGCTTTATTGCTTAATTGTGGGGAGGACTGGGGAGCAGCTGTTAGGAGGAGTATAGTGCAGAGTTTTGCTGATAAGTGACCACCAGTTTTATCCGTTCTCTGCCTGAAAAAAACGCTCCATACCATATCTGTGCTCAGGGTGCTGCATAATATATCTGTGCTCACACTGCTTAATTGTGGGGACTGGGGAGCAGCTGTATTATATAGCAGGAGTACAGTGCAGAGTTTTGCTGACAGTGACCACCAGTATACGTTGTCTGCCTGAAAAACACTCCATATCTGTGCTCAGTGTGCTGCTTTATTGTGGGGACTGGGGACCACCAGTATAATTAATATTATATAGGAGGAGTACAGTGCAGAGTTTTGCTGACCAGTGACCACCAGTATACTATATATAGCAGTACGGTACGGAAGGCCACTGCTGTACCTACCTCTGTGTCGTCATTCATTAAGTATACTATCCATCTACATTCTATACCTGTGGTGCATTTTAGTTTTGCAGTTTGCTGACACCGTGACCACCAGTATACTATATATAGCAGTACGGTAGGCCACTGCTGTACCTACCTCTGTGTCGTCATTCATTAAGTATACTATTCATCTACATTCTATACCTGTGGTGCATTTTAGTTTTGCAATTTGCTGACACAGTGACCACCAGTATACTATATATAGCAGTACGGTAGGCCACTGCTGTACCTACCTCTGTGTCGTCATTCATTAAGTATACTATCCATCTACATTCTATACCTGTGGTGCATTTTAGTTTTGCAGTTTGCTGACACAGTGACCACCAGTATACTATATATAGCAGTACGGTAGGCCACTGCAGTACCTACCTCTGTGTCGTCAAGTATACTATCCATCCATACCTGTGGTGCATTTCAGTTGTGCGCAGTAAATATAGTAGTAGGCCATTGCTATTGATACTGGCATATAATTCCACATATTAAAAAATGGAGAACAAAAATGTGGAGGTTAAAATAGGGAAAGATCAAGATCCACTTCCACCTCGTGCTGAAGCTGCTGCCACTAGTCATGGCCGAGACGATGAAATGCCATCAACGTCGTCTGCCAAGGCCGATGCCCAATGTCATAGTAGAGAGCATGTAAAATCCAAAAAACAAAAGTTCAGTAAAATGACCCAAAAATCTAAATTAAAATCGTCTGATGAGAAGCGTAAACTTGCCAATATGCCATTTACGACACGGAGTGGCAAGGAACGGCTGAGGCCCTGGCCTATGTTCATGGCTAGTGGTTCACCTTCACATAAGGATGGAAGCACTCATCCTCTCGCTAGAAAAATGAAAAGACTTAAGCTGGCAAAAGCACAGCAAAGAACTGTGCGTTCTTCTAAATCACAAATACCCAAGGAGAGTCCAATTGTGTCGGTTGTGATGCCTAACCTTCCCAACACTGGACGGGAAGAGCTTGCGCCTTCCACCATTTGCACGCCCCCTGCAAGTGCTGGAAGGAGCACCCGCAGTCCAGTTCCTGATAGTCAAATTGAAGATATCACTGTTGAAGTACACCAGGATGAGGATATGGGTGTTGCTGGCGCTGGGGAGGAAATTGACAAGGAGGATTCTGATGGTGAGGTGGTTTGTTTAAGTCAGGCACCCGGGGAGACACCTGTTGTCCGTGGGACGAATATGGCCATTGACATGCCTGGTCAAAATACGAAAAAAAATCACCTCTTCGGTGTGGAATTATTTCACCAGAAATGCGGACAACAGGTGTCAAGCCGTGTGTTGCCTTTGTCAAGCTGTAATAAGTAGGGGTAAGGACGTTAACCACCTCGGAACATCTTCCCTTATAAGTCACCTGCAGAGCGTTCATCATAAGTCAGTAACAAGTTCAAAAACTTTGGGTGACAGCGGAAGCAGTCCACTGACCACTAAATCCCTTCCTCTTGTAACCAAGCTCCTGCAAACCACACCACCAACTCCCTCAGTGTCAATTTCCTCCTTACCCAGGAAAGCCAATAGTCCTGCAGGCCATGTCACTGTCAAGTCTGACGAGTCCTCTCCTGCCTGGGATTCCTCCGATGCATCCTTGAGTGTAACGCCTACTGCTGCTGGCGCTGCTGTTGTTGCTGCTGGGAGTCGATCGTCATCCCAGAGGGGAAGTCGGAAGACCACTTGTACTACTTCCAGTAAGCAATTGACTGTCCAACAGTCCTTTGCGAGTAAGATGAAATATCACAGCAATCATCCTGCCGCAAAGCAGATAACTCAGGCCTTGGCAGCCTGGGCGGTGAGAAACGTGGTTCCGGTATCCATCGTTAATTCATAGGCAACTATAGACTTGATTGAGGTACTGTGTCCCCGGTACCAAATACCATCTAGGTTCCATTTCTCTAGGCAGGCGATACCGAAAATGTACACAGACCTCAGAAAAAGACTCACCAGTGTCCTAAAAAATACAGTTGTACCCAATGTCCACTTAACCATGGACATGTGGACAAGTGGAGCAGGGCAGACTCAGGACTATATGACTGTGACAGCCCACTGGGTAGATGTATTGCCTCCCGCAGCAAGAACAGCAGCGGCGGCACCAGTAGCAGCATCTCGCAAACGCCAACTCGTTCCTAGGCAGGCTACGCTTTGTATCACCGCTTTCCATAAGAGGCACACAGCTGACAACCTCTTACGGGAACTGAGGAAGATCATCGCAGAATGGCTTACCCCAATTGGACTCTCCTGGGGATTTGTGACATCGGACAACGCCAGCAATATTGTGCGTGCATTACATCTGGGCAAATTCCAGCACGTCCCATATTTTGCACATACATTGAATTTGGTGGTGCAGAATTATTTAAAAAACGACAGGGGCGTGCAAGAGATGCTGTCGGTGGCCCGAAGAATTGCGGGCCACTTTCGGCATTCAGGCACCGCGTACAGAAGACTGGAGCACCACCAAACATTCCTGAACCTGCCCTGCCATCATCTGAAGCAAGAGGTGGTAACGCAAGCCTATACATCTGCCCACGATATAGGCAAAGGAGGGGGAATGCACCTGACTCAAGCGCAGTGGAGAATGATTTCAATGTTGTGCAAGGTTCTGCAACCCTTTGAACTTGCCACACGTGAAGTCAGTTCAGACACTGCCAGCCTGAGTCAGGTCATTCCCCTCATCAGGCTTTTGCAGAAGAAGCTGGAGACATTGAAGGAGGAGCTAAAACAGAGCGATTCCGCTAGGCATGTGGGACTTGTGGATGGAGCCCTTAATTCGCTTAACCAGGATTCACGGGTGGTCAATCTGTTGAAATCAGAGCACTACATTTTGGCCACCGTGCTCGATCTTAGATTTAAAACCTACGTTGTATCTCTCTTTCCGGCAGACACAAGTCTGCAGAGGTTCAAAGACCTGCTGGTGGGAAAATTGTCAAGTCAAGCGGAACGTGACCCGTCAACAGCTCCTCCTTCACATTCTCCCGCAACTGGGGGTGCGAGGAAAAGGCTAAGAATTCCGAGTCCACCCGCTGGCGGTGATGCAGGGCAGTCTGGAGCGAGTGCTGACATCTGGTCCGGACTGAAGGACCTGCCAACGATTACTGACATGTCGTCTACTGTCACTGCATATGATTCTCTCACCATTGAAAGAATGGTGGAGGATTATATGAGTGACCACATCCAAGTAGGCACGTCAGACAGTCCGTACGTATACTGGCAGGAAAAAGAGGCAATTTGGAGGCGCTTGCACAAACTGGCTTTATTCTACCTAAGTTGCCCTCCCTCCAGTGTGTACTCTGAAAGAGTGTTTAGTGCAGCTGCTCACCTTGTCAGCAATCGGCGTACGAGGTTACTTCCAGAAAATGTGGAGAAGATGATGTTCATCAAAATGAATTATAATCAATTCCTCCGTGGAGACATTCACCAGCAGCAATTGCCTCCAGAACATACACGGGTCCTGAGATGGTGGATTCCAGTGGGGACGAATTAATAATCTGTGAGGAGGGGGATGTACACAGTGAAAGGGGTGAGGAATCGGAGGATGATGATGAGGTGGACATCTTGCCTCTGTAGAGCCAGTAAGTGCAAGGAAAGATTGATTGCTTCTTTTTTGGTGGGGGCCCAAACCAACCAGTCATTTCCCTCACAGTCGTGTGGCAGACCCTGTCGCTGAAATGTTGGGTTGGTTAAAGTGTGCATGTCCTGTTTATACAACATAAGGGTGGGTGGGAGGGCCCAAGGACAATTCCATCTTGCACCTCTTTTTTCTTTAATTTTTCTTTGCATCATGTGCTGTTTGGGGACAATTTTTTTGAAGTGCCATCCTGCCTGACACTGCAGTGCCACTCCTAGATGAGCCAGGTGTTTGTGTCGGCCACTTGTGTCGCTTAGCTTAGTCACACAGCGACCTTGGTGCTCCTCTTTTTTTCTTTGCATCATGTGCTGTTTGGGGACAATTTTTTTGAAGTGCCATCCTGCCTGACACTGCAGTGCCACTCCTAGATGGGCCAGGTGTTTGTGTCGGCCACTTGTGTCGCTTAGCTTAGTCACACAGCGACCTTGGTGCGTCTCTTTTTTTCTTTGCATCATGTGCTGTTTGGGGACAATTTTTTTGAAGTGCCATCCTGCCTGACACTGCAGTGCCACTCATAGATGGGCCAGGTGTTTGTGTCGGCCACTTGTGTCGCTTAGCTTAGCCATCCAGCGACCTCGGTGCAAATTGTAGGACTAAAAATAATATTGTGAGGTGTGAGGTGTTCAGAATAGACTGGAAATGAGTGGAAATTATGGTAATTGAGGTTAATAATACTATGGGATCAAAATGACCCCCAAATTCTATGATTTAAGCTGTATTTTAGGGGTTTTTTTTGAAAAAAAACACCCGAATCCAAAACACACCCGAATCCGACAAAAAAATTTCGGTGAGGTTTTGCCAAAACGCGTCCGAATCTAAAACACGGCCGCGGTATCGAATCCAAAACCAAAACACAAAACCCGAAAAATGTCCGGTGCACATCACTAATATATATATATATATATATATATATATATATATATATGCAGCAGTGGTGGCACTCCTTAGTCTGGAATCGTGGGGACCAATATAAAGCTATATGTGAATGTGTTTATGTGACATACATGTGTGTGTATGTGTGTGTGTGTGTGTGTGTGTGTGTGTGTGTATATATATATATATATTATATATATATATGCAGCAATGGTGGCACTCCTTGGTCTGGAATCATGGGGACATTATATTTATATATAGGAAAAACCCCTGTAAAAATCCTGCGTTTGCCCCTGGGTACAACTATGAATCAGGCTGTTTGTACATTGCCAAAAGAATATTGTCAGTGGTGGAAATACAGAGAGCGCCATTGATGCGGACACGGGGCATGATTCAGATGTGGTTGGAGGAGCAATCACTGTTTCTTTCATGGAAGCTTCCATTGTAATTATCATAACAACCACATTCAAAATGATTAACCCCATGTACTTTCTCACCCCCATATTTAATGTCTACATGCCTAATTATATTCATAAATTATATTCCATAATCATACCCAATTATCCTAACTAACCACTTGCTCGCAACAGCCAGTCCCAACCTTCATGCCTGCCGGGGTTTTTTTATGTCAATAATTCTTTTATTCTAAATACAACAGCATCATGTTTCTAGGATACAGAAAAAAAATAGGAAAAGGGGAAACAGTACAGGTGGGGGGGAAACATCAACAACAATGTAATTACAATACATTCAGATTGCAAACAAGATTCACATATACAGTCTGTAAAATATCTAGAAGATTGGGACACAATTTAGGAACCTGGGCTAGGGGTGGTGTCTGGTTCGTTCAGAGGAAATTGGGCTGGGTCAGAACCGGAGGGGTCATTTAAGGCCTGGGTCTGAGCTCTAATTTTTCCATATTCCTGCCATAGGGACCAATCTGGTAATTTCGAGGGGGGATGAAGAGATAAAGCCAGAAATTTTGATAACATCTCAAAATTAAAGTCAATCTTTTGAATAACTTTGGAAATGTGTGGCAGTGATATTTGTTTCCAGTTCTGAGCGAGGGCAGCTTTTGCCGCTATAAGGATGTGGCCTAGCACGTATTTGTGTTGGGGTAATATAGAACCTGGCTTCAAATGAAGTAGTGCTATGTTAGGAGCGGGGTGTATAAATGAATGAAGGACGGTATTTATTAAAGTGAATTCCTCCCCCCAAAAGGTGGCTAAACTGGGACATGACCAAAAAAATTAGATTTATGGTAAGAACTTACCGTTGTTAAATCTCTTTCTGCGAAGTACACTGGGCTCCACAATGAATAACATCAGGGTGTAGAGTAGGATCTTGATCCGAGGCACCAACAGGCTCAAAGCTTTGTCTGTACCCAAGATGCACAGCGCCGCCTCCTCTATAACCCTGCCTCCGTGCACAGGAGCTCAGTTTCTTTAACCAGCCCAATGCAGTAGCAGGTACTAGAGACGACAATCACTCGTAGCCAATTACACCACACACTCACCACAGGAGAGGGTGTCAGCGGCTAATACCACACCAACCCAAAGAAGCTAAGTGCATCAGTGTGGGCGCCTTGTGGAGCCCAGTGTACCTCGCAGAAAGAGATTTAACAAGGGTAAGTTCTTACCATAAATCTCGTTTTCTGCTGCGGGGTACACTGGGCTCCACAAGGAATAACATCGGGGATGTCCTAAAGCAGTTCCTTATGGGAGGGGATGCACTGTAACGGGCACAATAACCCGGCGTCCAAAGGAAGCATCCTGGGAGGCGGAAGTATCAAAGGCATAGAACCTTATGAACGTGTTCACTGAGGACCACGTAGTCGCCTTGCACAATAGTTCAAGGGTCGCACCACGGTGGGCCGCCCAAGAAGGTCCAACCGACCGAGTAGAATAGGCTTTGATGGTAGCAGGAGCTGGATGACCAGCCTGTACATAAGCATGTGCAATCACCATTCTAATCCATCTGGCCAGGGTCTGCTTGCTAGCAGGCCAGCCACGTTTGTGAAAACCAAACAGTACAAAAAGAGAATCAGATTTCCTAATTGAGGAGGTTATCTTCACATAGATACGGAGAGCCCGTACCACATCCAAAGACCGCTCTTTGGAAGACAACTCAGGAGAATTAAAGGCCGGAACCACAATCTCCTGGTTAAGGTGGAAGGAAGACACCACCTTGGGCAAATAACCTGGCTGCGTTCTAAGAACCGCCCGGTCACGTTGAAAAATCAAATGGGGAGACTTACAGGATAAGGCACCCAAGTCCGAGACCCTTCTAGCTGAAGCAATAGCCAGAAAAAATAGCACCTTAAGGGAAAGCCACTTAAGGGCAGCAGTGGCAAGAGGTTCAAACGTAGACTCTTGCAAGGCCTCCAAAACCACCGACAGATCCCAAGGGGCAACAGGTGGCACATAAGGAGGCTGAATCCGCAACATGCCCTGAGTGAATGTATGAACATCAGGTAGGGCAGCAATCTTTCTCTGAAACCAAACTGACAAGGCAGAAATGTGAACCTTGAGGGAGGCCAGACGAAGGCCTAAGTCCAGGCTCTGTTGTAGGAAGGCCAACAGTTTGGCCGTGCTAAACTTGAAAACTTCATGATTGTGAGACGTACACCAAGTAAAGTAAGCATTCCTGACCCTATAGTAAATCTGAGCAGAAGCCGGCTTATGGGCCTTCAACGTAGTTTGAACGACCACCTCAGAAACACCCTTGGCCCTCAGGACGGAAGCTTCAAGAGCCATGCCATCAAAGCCAGACCGGCCAAGTCCTTGGAAACACAAGGGCCCTGAATGAGGAGGTCTGGTCGTTGTGGAAGTAAAAGGGGACGATCTAGCGAGAGGCCCTGTAGATTGGAGAACCAGTGCTGTCTGGGCCATGCTGGAGCGATTAGACGTAGGTTTCCTCCTTCTTGCTTGAACTTCCGTATTACTCTGGGCAGTAATGACACCGGAGGGAACATATACGGCAGCCGAAAGTTCCATGGGATTGACAGAGCATCCACGAACGCTGCTTGAAGATACCTTGTACTTACTGCAAAAACCGGAACCTTGTGATTGTGTTTAGACGCCATCAGGTCCACATCTGGAAGGCCCCACTTGTCCACGAGAAGTTGAAACACTTCTGGATGGAGGCTCCAATCTCCGGCATGTAAGTCCTGACAACTGAGAAAGTCCGCTTCACAGTTTAGGACCCCCAGAATGAACACTGCGGATATGGCCGGTAGATGGCGTTCTGCCCACTGAAGAATCCTTGATACTTCCCTCATTGCCATGCGGCTTCGAGTGCCGCCTTGATGATTGATGTACACCACGGTGGTGGCGTTGTCCGATTGTGCTGGGCCATTGTCAATGCATTGAACACTGCCCACAGTTCCAGAATATTTATCAGAAGTAGAGACTCCTCCTCGGTCCACCGACCCTGAAGGGAGTGTTGTTCCAACACCGCGCTCCAACCTCTCAGGCTGGCATCCGTTGTCAGCAGGACCCAGTTGGATATCCAGAAGGTACGGCCCCTGCTCAATTGATTTTCCTGCAGCCACCAGTTCAGTGACAGGCGGACCTTCGGAGACAAGGAGATCATGTGAGATCTGATCCGGTGAGGCAGACCGTCCCACTTGGTCAGAATTAACTTTTGCAGAGAATGGAATTGAGCATACTCCACCATGTCAAAAGCCAACACCATGAGACCTAGCACTTGCATTGCCGAATGAATCGACACTTGCGGACGAGATAGGAAGCATCAAATCCTGTCCTGAAGCTTCAGGACCTTCTCCTGAGACAAGAACAACCGCTGCTTGTGAGTTTCCAATAACCCTTCCAGGTGTACCATGCTCCAAGCAGGAACCAGGGATGATATATTAAAGTTGACAAGCCACCCGTGGGCTGCAATGACCTGGAAAGTCATATCTAGATGACACAGGAGAATTTCTGGTGAATTTGCCAAGATCAACAAATCGTCAGGGTACGGTAGAATCCTGACCCCTTGACGGCAGAGTGTAGCCGTCATGATCGCCATTACTTTGGTGAAAACTCGGGAGCCATTGTCAAACCAAAGGGTAATGCCCGAAATTGGTAATGAAGGTTGCCCACCGCAAACCTCAGGTACTGCTGATGAGACACTGCAATAGGAATATGCAGGTAGGCATCCTGTATGTCCAGGGAGACCATATAGTCCCCAGGCTCCAAGGCCAGAACAATAGAGCGCAGAGTTTCCATACGAAACTTGGAGACCCGCACATACTTGTTCAAGCACTTCAGATTGAGAATAGACCACGAGGACCCGTTCGGTTTCGGGGCTAGAAATAGCGGTGAATAGTACCCCTTGCCTCTCTGAGCCAGAGGCACCTGTACTACCACTCCTATGGTCAGGAGGGACTGTAACACCGAACGCAGAGTGTTTGCTTTTGCCAGGTCCAGAGGAACATCTGTTAGGCAAAATCGATGAGGGGGACGATTCTTGAAGGGTACGGCGTAATTCGAGTGATGACTTCCCTTACCCAGGCATCGGAAGTGGTCTTCAACCATTCCTGGGCAAAACCTAGAAGTCGCCCCCCCCCCCCCCCCCTGGGATCCCCCAGAGGGAGGCCCGCCCCGTCGTGCGGCAGGCTTGTCAGTTTTGGAAGCAGGCTGATGGGCAGCCCAGGCTCGCTTCGGTCTGGGTTTGCAGGTCTGGAAGCATGAGCTTGCCTTGGGTATGCCTAATCTTTTGCTTTACCTGGAGGACAAAAGGGCCGAGGGAAAGTACTTTTAGTCTTCTGTGCGGAAGGAGCCGTACTAGGTAGCAAGCTGTTTTTAGCAGTAGCCAGATCAGCCACAATCTTATTGAGGTCTTCTCCAAAGAGAATGTCTCCCTTGAAAGGAAGCACCTCCAGGGTTTTCTTGGACTTTATATCCACCGACCAGGATCTCAACCAAAGGATACGTCCGGCCAAGACGGACGTAGTAGCAGCCTTGGCTGCCAGCACCCCGGCATCAGAGGCCGCCTCCTTAAGGTACAGAGAAGCCGTGGTAATATATGAGAGACATTGTCGAGCATGCTCAGATGCGTTGGAAGGCAGCTCCGCCTCTAGCTCCTGAGCCCATGCCTCAACAGCTTCAGCAGCCCAAGTTGCTGCAATGGTTGGCCTATGCACAGCCCCCGTTAGGGTGTAAATCGCTTTCAAACAACCCTCCACACGTCTATCCGTCGGTTCCTTCAGAGAGGTGATGGTGGTTACTGGCAGAGCAGAGGAAACTACCATGCGTGCCACATGAGAATCTACAGGCGGAGGAGTTTCCCAATTTTTACATAGCTCCGCAGAGAGAGGATAGCGAGCCAACAGTCTCTTATGCGGTGTGAATTTCGTTCCCGGCTTTTCCCAGTATTCCTTACGAATGTCAGCCAGGTGTTGAGAATGAGGTAAAACTTGTTTAACCACTTTCTTACATTTAAATCTGTGCGGATTTTTAGAGACAGCCACAGGCTGAGGTCCATCAGAGACCTGAAGAATGAGCCTGATAGCCTCAGTCAAATCAGGGACATCCACCATAAACTTCCCTTCCCCATCAGAAGCATCTGAGTCAGTGTCTGTGGGGTCAGTATATGCACCATCCTCCTCAGAGGATGTGTCCGGAATAGCAATGGAATAGCGTCCCGTTTAGAAGACACCTTAGTTTTAGGTGGGACAGAGTGAGATTTGGATTTAGTTAGTGACCGGTTCAAGTGCTGTAACTGAGTTGAAATTTGATCCACCCATGGCGGATTAACTGCAGGGACCATAAACTGCTGCATTGGCACAGGTGGTCCCACAGGGGGTGTCAGTTTAGTTACTAGCGTATTCAACAGCGTGGAAAAGGTAGCCTAAGGTGGGTTATTTGTTACCCCCGGTGCTACAGACCCACTGGGGGCTAAGGAACCCACTGAACCTGAACTCTCTGCTGCCATATTTTCCTCCAAAATGTCTGCAGCATCATCACCACGCAATATGGGAGAAGCCCCAGCTCCGTTGCCTCGTGTAGCTGGCATAATAATAAGCACAATATCAGGCAACCAGGTACAATCTTTAGCAGCGATATACCTAACAAGAACTCCCAGTTTAGTGTGACTTTCCTGTCAGCACAAATCGGGAGTCCAGGAGATATATATATAAATAGAAAGTGACTATAAATCACAAGGAAAAATACACAGCAAGTATATCCTGTGAAATACCTATATGATTTAGAAACCAGACACACTTAGCCCCCTCAGGTTACAGAATATAGGAGCAGCACGCTGAGTGAAATACCCAATATGGCAGCCACGCAGCAGCTACATGCACACACACACACACACATATATAGTCACAAGCGAACAATGCAGAAATTATGTACCATAAAACTGCACTGGACTAGCAATACAAAGTAATACTCAGTATAGCTATATATGTAAACAGTAGATATAACAAAACACAGTAGATACTGGATGTATATCACAGGGTGTTTGTACCACACAGCCCTGAATGTATGCACTCTTTCTTGACTAACACTGTCCCTTGACAGGTAGAATACTTAAGTGTCCTGTAAAATGCACAGCGCTGGCGAGCAGGCAGCTTTACGGAGGAGGATTTGCCCCAGCAGTCCCAGGAACAGCGCAGCTCCGTTGTGAACGCGGCTGACAGGGAGTGAGGGAGAGATATGCAGCTCCAGGGCGGGAACATTTACCCAAATGGCGCCCTGGGGCTGGGGGAGGGGCTACAGGCCTTTTCCCCCTGCTGGCTCCCCACCGGGCGCTTCGGGCTTGTTAAAAACGGGTTTTTATAAGAGAAAAACTCCCACCTGTGCCCTGTGTCCCGGTGACTAGTGGAGCGGCTGCCCTTTACAATGTCCACGACAGCGCGCGCGGCCTGACTCCTGCGGCCTCGCCGGATCGCGGTTTAAAATGGGACAAAGAGACCCCTTACCTCCCCTTGTACCTGCGGCCACGCGATCCCGGAGGTCAGCGGCGAGTGTGTGTGACTAACAGAAGGACACCGGAGCCTCCGCTGTAGTTACCCGGCAACCGGGGCGCGGGTATATACAGCGCCACTGGGGGAGTGATGGAGCTGCAGCAAAGGATGTCTTAGCTGACAATATATAAAAGCTGCAGCCCTTGAAGTCTTCAAAATGTCTTCTTTTCTTCTGAAATAAGCTATAATATAGGCTGCAATAGTAGCCCTCATATTGATTGCCTGCTTACTGCATGGCACCAACTTACAAACTGAGCTCCTGTGCACGGAGGCGGGGTTATAGAGGAGGCGACGCTTTGCATCTTGGGAACAGTCAAAGCTTTGAGCCTGTTGGTGCCTCAGATCAAGATTCTACTCTACACCCTGATGTTATTCCCTATAGAGCCCAGTGTACCCCACAGCAGAAACATGGTATATATCACCGACTTCCCCACATTGCCACCAGCAAAATTTAGAACATGAGGGCCAAAACAGATGAAGTCTATCTTGGGTCAGGTACAGCCTATTGAATAATTTCATATGCATCTCGGTGTGATTAAAACATTTGGACATACTGTATGAGGACATGTAGATGTTATTCCACTGAGAATCGGACAAGACAATTCCTAAATCCTCCTCCCACCTAATTTGCGTCTTAACTCTGGGATTGGGTAATAAGGCAATGAGTAGTTTATATCAAAAGGAAACCTTGCCCTTGGAGTCGGTCCTATACAACCTAGCGTAGACCTGATGAGTGTACGGATTAATGTCTTTAGTGATAGAGGGGAGCGTACTCCACCAGTGTTTAATTTGGTTGTAGCTCAATCGTGCGGATTCTGGTTAGTCAAATTTAGATTGCAAGGTGGGGAAGGGTGTTATCACTGATCCGTCAAGTAAGTCACTCAGTTTGGAGTGGCCATATATGTGCCATCGGGAAACATTCAAATTCAGAATCAATTTCGCCAGGGCACGAAGAGATAGTGATGGGAAGGTTGGCAGAACACTAAGAAGTTTCGCTGCCAATTTGTCCCATATTTGTAGCGATGCATGGGTAGAGGGGAGCATTGGTAAATAAGATGGTTGAAGACTATTAGGGGTTTTTAATATATCTTTTAATGGATATGCTGTACATACCGTTCTCTCCAGACACACCCACCCCAGATCGGGATTAGTAACCCCATATGCCTTTAGGTGCACCAATACGCATGTGTCGTGGTAAAGGGTGAGATCTGGCATGGCCAGTCCTGCCAAGTTCTTGGGTAGAACCATCCTTGAACGGGCTATCTTTGGGGGCCGGGATGCCCATATGTATTTGGTCATAATGGCCAAAAATGTATCTAGATATCATTTAGGGAAGGAGTGGGGTATATCAATTTGGGAAGAAGGTACATTTGAAACGCCGCCAGTCGCCCTAGCTAGGATATGTCGAACAGCCCCCAGGATCTGGTTAGAAAAGACAATGAAGTGAGGAGAGGTATGAGGTTATTATCAAACACTGCATCTACATTAGGGGGATATATAAACACCTAAATATTTAATTGACGAGGCTTGCCAGTTATAAGGATACGTTGACTGAAGGGTAGCGAGGGAATCAGAAAGGTTAATTGGAAGGGCATCCGTTTTTGATGTATTAAGTTTGTAATAAGAGGCCCTGCTATAGTTATCTAGTATAGAGTGCAAATGGGGGAGGGACATCATGGGGTTGTTTACAAATAAAAGGACATCGTCTGCAACTAGGCACAGTTTATGCGGCTGGTTTCCAAGAGGTACGCCAGGGAAGGAGGGGTCAAGGTGGATCTTTGCCGCCAGAGATTCAATGGCCAATACAAAGATTAATGGGGACAGGGGGCAGCCCTGCCTTGTACCGTTGGTGATAGGAAACACATCCGATAAAAAGGTGTTGCTAAGTACCAGGGCCGAGGGGCAGCTGTACAGTGCTAGCATGGAGGTAAGGATCCGGCCACAGAAACCGAATTTTAATAAGACCAATCTCATATACAGCCAATGTAACCTATCAAATGCCTTCTCTGCTTCTAAGGATAGCAGGAGAAGGTCCCGGTCAGTCGGTAGGGAATCTAGAAGGTTGAAGACCCTGCGAGTGTTGTCCAGTGCTTGCCTTCCGGGCACGAATCTAACCTGGTCTGGGTGGACCAAATCAGGTAGAAGAAGTTTAACTTGAGCGCAAAGATCTTCGCGTACAATTTAATATGTCAATTCAACAGTGCTATGAGTCGATAGTTTTGACAGGAAGAGGGGTCTTTCCCTGGTTTGGGTAATGTCACCACTTGCGTCTCCAGCATTTCCCTGGGTGGGGTACCTTTCTCAGTTATAGCATTAAAAACGTGAGTTAATGGAGATGTCAAAAGCCCTTGGTATAGTTTGTAAAAGTCATTTATAAAACCATCTGGTCCCGGGGCTTTACCCTTGGGCAGTGACTTAATCGCTTCAGTAACTTCAGCAGAAGCCCAGGGAGCGTTTAAAAACTCCACTTGGGCCTCCGTCAAGGAAAGGAGGTGAATAGAGTCTAAAAAATTGTAAATGGATGACGCCGTGGGTTGGGGTGTAGTGAAGTCAGATGAAAGATTGTAAAGCTGGGCATAATAATGGGCAAAATGGTGTGAAATATCTAGAGGGTTAGAAATGTTTGACCCAGAGGGGGAAGTTAAACATTTTATCCTGTTCCGAGCCTCTTGGGCCCGTAACTTCCAGGCTAGTAATCTGCCCGGTCTATTGCCTGCTATATAGAATCTCTTATGCAGTCTGTTCAATGCTTCTTGGGTGCGTGCCATTAAAAGTTTTTGCAATTGACCCCATATAGTGGCGAGTTCTTTACGAACGGACGGGGAAGGGAGCTGTTTATTTTGATACTCTAGACCAGGCATTCCCAACCACGGTCCTCAAGGCACACCAACAGTGCATGTTTTAGTGATATCCAGACTGCAGCACAGATGGTTAAATCAAAATAATTGAGCTACTAATTAAGTCACCTGTGCTGAAGCCTGGATATCACAAAAACCTGCACTGTTATTGTGCCTTGAGGACCGTGGTTGGGAATGCCTGCTCTAGACACTTCAGTTTAGCTTCTAGGTCTGATTGGAGTTTAGCCGATTGGCATTTAAGTAACGCACCCGCTTGAATGGCCGCACCTCTAACTACTGCTTTTAAGGCGCACCGATGATTTAGGGTGGACGTGTCTGAAGGAGCATTGGCCATTAAATAACCCGAGATACTATCCTCAATCATCTTCCTAGCAGATTGATTAGAGAGTAAATGAGGGGAGAGCCACCATGGGAGATATTGGCGGTCTAGATCCCAACGGCTAAGTATTGGGGCATGATCCGACCATGTGATGGGGAGGATATCTATTGAATGGATATGTTGTAGAGTCCATTTGTCACAGAAGATGAAGTCTATCCGTGAATATTTGTTATGTAAAGGAGAGTAGTAGGTGTAGTCCTGGCGGAGGGGTTCTGAACCCTCCAGGCATCATACAAATCATATTCATTCAAAAGGGCCATGAACCCAGTAGAAGGTTTGGATGGAGGGGCTGATCTCAATGGAGCATCTCGTGGGGACCTATCCAAGGTCGGATCTAAGACCAGATTAAAGTCTCCCATGACCACCAGGGAGCTTTTGCGGGAGGCCTGTATCTTAGCAAATAATTTATGGAGAAAAGCAACTTGGTTAGCGTTTGGAGCATATACTGAGGCTATAGTGACCAATGTATCAGCTAGAAGGCCTTGTACAATCAGATAACGGCCGTTCTTATCCGCTATTTGTGATTGCAGCACAAAGGGTGTCCGTGCACTAAATAGAATCGCAACTCCATTATGGTTAAATGGGCCGTTTGCAAAGTACTGTTGGTGATATCTCTGATCTCCAAAAACTGGGGGGCCTAAGGATGAAAAGAGGGTTTCTTGTAAGGCAACAAAATCCACTTTTTGCTTAAAAAAAATAAGTGAGGGCTAACCTCCATTTGTTGGGGGAATTTAATCCCTTAACATTTAAGGATAGGGGCCGGACCATGGCACATAATTGGAGTGTATGTTAATAACCCTCACTAACATTATACATAACCACCATGTAAAAAATAAATAAATACAAAACACTGTTTCCCCAAAAAAGACATATAGGGTAAAAGAAGGGGGGAAAATAGCAAAGGCACAGGTAAGAGAAAAATATAAGCAAAAGTAGAGAAAAACCAAGACGACCCTGTACATCGGGCCTGCATAGCTACTCCAAGGGTAAGAACAAGTGCAGTAGTATAACAAGGGGGGGAGGGGGGGTTTGTGGCCTTATGCCACCACTCATGGTATGTATTCATGAACAGTCAGGGCAAACCTAGATTCGCCCGCGTGTAGTGCATTCTCAGTAAACAGGGTTTAAACATCCAACAATTTCAATAGAGGCAATACAACATAATGGGTAAAGAAAGAACATAGAGATGCAACAAGTGGTTCAAATTGTCTTAGAGTTTAGTACACTACGCATATGTTTAGCATTGCATAACTCACATATTTCCACGGGGTAGACTCGAACATGAGGCAAAGTCCCGAACATAAGGCATAGGGCAACCTGTTGCATCCAAAGTGCTCCAAAAGCAAATGAGTGACCCAGGCACTCAAGTCGTGGCCCACTCAGTGCGAGGACGAGTGCTGGGCCCTTGGGGTTGTTTAACGGAAATGTCCCAGTATGACATCGTCTAGGGAGGAAACAAAATAAGAGGACCCTTCGTAAGAGATTATTAGCTTTACTGGGAACCCCCACCGATAAGGTATGTCGTCGCACGCAGGGCTGCCGTTATCAGAGCCAGGTTCCTTCTTTTAGCTATAGTTACAGCTGAGAAATCCGGCAAGATTTGGAGCCCTCCAAGGGTGTCAGAATCTCCTGCTGCTCTATCTGCTCTGAGGATCTTTTCTTTAGTGGGGAAGAAATGGATGCAGAGGAGAGTATCCCTAGGAAGATCAGCGGGTACCATGCGTGGGCGTGGTAAACGGTAAATTCGATCAATAAGCAGGTCCCGGTCATCCGCGTCTGGCAGTAACTTATGGAAGAAGGCCATGGTATAGCTCTCCAATTCTGAGTTGGCTACTGAGTCAGGGATACCTCTGATCTTGACATTGTTACGATGGAGCGGTCCTCCAAATCCAACATTTTACCTCTAAGTGGGTCCCTTGCTGGTCAAGTTCAGTAATGAGGTCATTATGAGATGCCACAATCTCCTCCATCTTGTGCTCCAAATTATCTGTGCGGTTTACCACCTCGACGAGGTCTGACTTTACCTTCCTGATTGCCGCCATGAGACTTAAATGCCGACAGGACCTGACATAAAGATTTCACAATCAGGAGGGCTGATGCCTGAAATGGACATGGTGTTCAGGGGGCCACTTGATTTTAATAGGCCCAAGGAGGTAGCGGAAGAGTCACCCATGGATGACGGAGGGGCAAGTGTTGTCTTCTGCACGGGAAAGGAAACTTTGGGTGGCAATGCCCGTTTTAGCTTTTTAGGGGGCATGATGGAGGAGGCCATAGAGTGATGTAAAAGAGCAGGATGAGTCGTGTGCTAGATACATGTATTCAGGTGACCAGCTATATAGGCCAGGGATGCAGAACACGGAGTACCTTCCGAAGGCGAGCACAACATGCATGAGTGGTGGTGCTAAGAGAGACGTTTTACATCAGGAGTTCAACGCTGGATGCCGGCACCCAGCAGAGCTGCATGTTGCTGAGGGCAAGAACTGGCTATGCAGGCTACTAAATTGAGGCTCCCCGCTGAATCTGTGTGACCCAGAGGACTGGGTGCCCAATTGTGCAGATAGCTAGATGCCAGTGGCTGTCTGGGCACATGCCTATATGTGTCTCTATTGTGGACATGGTCGCAGCTGCAGGGTGACAAGCACGATGGCCAGCAGCGTGTGTCGGGCGGGGAGACTTGCGGCTTACCTCCGGTTGGTAGCAAGTTCCATCCAGCAGCATCAGGCCTATGCGCCGCACCGATAGAGCACTTCCGGCGGGCAGGCCCAGCAACTTTAGGCCACGGCTCCTGGCACCTGAGTAGGCCGTAACCCGCAAAGGCCTTAAAAAGACCTCCCGGCTACGCGGCTCAGACCCGGTGTACTAGTGCCGGCTGAAGGGGCTGAGGAAGGGCCGTTCAGGCAGTTGGGGACCCTGTTAAGAGGTAGGAAAAGGGCAGGCAGGAGCTCTCAGCAAGCACAGCTGCTCCGGACCACCGCTAGGCCACGCCTCCCCATACCTGTCATTTTAACGTGCATGATAGGACTGATCTGTTGCTGGGTCAAGGATATGCCCACTGCCCCCCCCTTCCCCACACACACACACTTGATCGGGCTCTGTTTGAGAACCAATGGCTGCTACACCTGCTCCCGTTTTAAATATAGACAATGTCACTGCTACTGTAATTCTAGTTGTTCCATGACTGCACCTCACTTACGGTATATTGATGATGATGATGATGATGATGATGATGATAATAATAATACTGTACTGCTATATGATTGCTCATAATGTGGTATTCCCACTGCGAGTTTATACTCAAGAGATTAGCTACAATACTGGCTACAGCAGTGTGAGAGTGTTCCATATGTAACACTCACACACATTGCAGAAGCCAGTACGAGGCTCACCAAGCCTGGCAACAGGGTGGGGGGGGGGTACAAAGGGGACACCAGTACTGGGCTCGTAGGTAAGAGGGGCCCCGAGGACACAAAAAAACAGCTCAGCAGCACCTATTAAAACTTTGTAAAGTGCCCACTCCGCCAACTCTCTAAATAACTGAAGAACAAATTAACTGTCAGGCGCAGCAGCACCCAATGTGCACCCCATCTTTATTACCAGTCACTTGGTTCATGACATTGATGCCGCACCAGTCCTTCCTTGTCTCCTGCCGCCACTGAGGAACAGCCCTGATCCCAGCAGAAGTGCTGCCCAGCCTCCCACAGAACACACTATCAGTGTCAAAGACTCGGTCAGTGATGGAGCATTTACCGATAGCAGCAGATACCCTGGCTATGATGGGTTCCTCCTGGCACCCTCACCACACTGACAGTCTGTAATGATTTTATTAAACAATGTAAATCACTTGAACTACTGTATGTGTGTATGTGCGTGTGTACATATATATTGACTCATGGTGATGTAAAATCTCGATGTTTCGGACCTCACAGGGACCTTTGTCAAGACCACCAAAGATATGAAAAGTGCAAACCCATCTGTATGCCCCCCCCAGCCTATATATACCTAATGCACACCTTGGACAACCCACCGGCCTCTCCTTCCACCAGAAGTGACTTCATACCAATTGAAACGTTACACAAACTATATAACTCATAATGTACCAAGTACGCAAATCACCAGGCTGTTAGCTGCCCTAAAGGTGCTCTAGTACTGTCGAACACAGTGTCTTTATGGGCAACCAGAGCCCCTTTACACTGGAAGCAATAAAGTATAACACGGACGCGCACTTCCGGAGTATGTTCCAACATTAATGGAATGCAAACACTGAAAGTGTGACAAACGTCCAGTCAACATCCGATAAGGCTGCAGCACTAGTAACCTGCGATCTTATAATTCCATTGGCCTGCAACGTACAGTAAGCTACTCTTCCTGTTTGTGTTCAAAAAGCATCCAAATGCAGGAAGAGTACTCACTACATCCACCTTTGCTGAGAGAGAGGAGGAGATGCGCTGAGAGAGCGGAGGAGACGTGCTGAGATAGAGGAGGATATGCGCTGACGGCTGAGAGGAGGAGATGCGCTGACGGAGACGCTGAACCCAGAAGTGGAAGTCGCCGGGGGCTGAGGGAGCGCGGAGGCACGGAGAGTGTGGCACGGAACAAAGTGTGCACTGCTCGCTCTGTGCCTGCACGTTTCCTTTTGGCAGGCTGATTCAGGAGGCCTGTGGGAGCGGGCATCGACCTACAGGAGCCGACGGTGCGGTGGGGGCAACCATTCTGGTGGCATTGGTACCTGTAGAAGAAGACGCCCGCGCAGGAGCTGACTAAACCATACGGTGGGGCATCAGCGCGGTGGGGCATCACCAGATGCAGTCCGGACACGCAAGTATCAATATTATTGTACACTGTACATTTCATTAGGTCTGATATTTTACATGTGATTTCAGTATCTAAACTGATCTGATTGTTGTTGTTCAGCAGGGTTGTAATAACCATAAGAGGCTTGTGGAGTTTGGTACTACTTTGAGGAGAGTGTATTGTGTCTTGTCCTTGGCTGTATTATCAATTACTGTCTGTTGAATATTGTTTCTCTTCACAGCTAGGCTATAGTACCGTATTGTATTGCATAATTTCTACTGTTTTTCTGAGCGTAACAGGGAGTTAGGCTTTACAAACAAAATGGGTGGGGCTGTGATTGAGAATCTCACTGAGTGCATGTCGTGCAAGATGTATGTGCACCTGGAGCAACAGTCCCAGTGTGAATACATGTGCGCGAGGTGTGTGCGAGCGGTTGCCTTGGAAGCCCAGGTAACTGATCTAGAGCAATCCGTTACAAGACTGAGGGATATTCACAAGCTTGAGCAAAGCTTAGAGAGAATGGTGGAGGAGTTGCTGTGGGACACACCGGTAGATGAGGATAAGGATAAAGAGGTAGCCAGCTGGGTCACGGTTAGAAGGAAGAAAAAGAGGGGGAGGCAAGACATCTTTGAACTGCCAAACCCCAATAAATTCACCCGATTGGACGAAGATTCTGTGCATAGCAGTGAGGAAATGACTGAGCTGGAGGAGACTGTTCCCTCTAGCAACTGGAGGAGCAGTCCCTCCGGCACAAAGGGAATAAGAGTAAGCGAGGTTCCTAGTCAGATTGTGGTAGTAGGGGATTCTATTATCAGGAAGACAGATAGGGCAATCTGCAACCAGGACTGTGATCTCCGTACAGTCTGTTGTCTCCTGGGTGCTACAAACCACCAGATATTAGTGTGTCTGACGAATTACAACTCTTACAGCAAATAAAAAAAACTGCAGGAATGGGGGAGGTCATTATCATTGGGGACTTTATTTACTGTTTCAGTGTTCCAATTTATGTCCGGGTAATTACAGCTAGAGGTAAAAGGTTCTTAAACATGCTAAAAGATCACTACTTGTCCCAGGTAATCGAGGAACCAACTAGACTGAGGACTATACTGGACCTAGTACTAATAATGTGGAGATAATATCAAATACTAAAGTAGGGGAGACCTTGGGAAATAGCGATCATAATATGATCACCTTCGATATCAGCTTCCAAAAACAACATTATATAAAGGTCTAACTAGGACTTTTAACTTTAGAACAGCTCATTTCAACTTGCTGAAACAAGCAATGAAGGACATCAATTGGGAAATTGTATTTCATGGTAAAAATATGGCTGAAATGTGGGATGTTTTTACAACTGTGCTCAATAAGTACGTACACTCATTTGTTCATTCCCAAGCTCAACAAAATCAGGAGTAGTAAATTCAAACCAATGTGGCTTAATTAAATGGTTAAACAACAAATGGATAAAAACAGGCGTGCTTTCAAAGCATTTAAGTCTGACGGGAAGGCGGAATCATTCCAGTACTACAAGGAATGTAACAAAAATGTGAAAAAGAAATCAGAGCAGCTAAAATAGAAAACTAAAAACAAATCGCCAAGGAGAGAAAAACAAACTCTAAAAAGTTATTTAAGTATATAAATGGTAAAAAGTTAAAAAAAGGAGAATATTGGACCATTAAAGGACGAGTTGGATGTCTTGATTAATCAGGTAAATTATTTTCTCGTAGTCTGTAGAGGATGCTGGGGTCCATATTAGTACCATGGGGTATAGACAGGTCTACCAGGAGTCATTGGCACTTTAAGAGTTTAATAGTGTGGGCTGGCTCCTCCCTCTATGCCCCTCCTACCAGACTCAGTCTAGAAACTGTGCCCGAGAAGACAACATACTTCGAGAGAACGAATTACACAGATAGTGGTGAGATTCATACCAGCTCACACAACAGGCAAATTTGGCTAACATGCCGGAAAAACTCAGCAACAGCTGAAACAGTAAACAACGCAGAACTTACCTAGGAGTAGGAACCAGGCAGTACTGAACTATAAAACCAATGCAGGAAAACTCAGCGCTGGGCGGGCGCCCAGCATCCTCTACGGACTACAAGAAAAGGATTTACCGGTAGGTAATTAAAATCCTATTTTCTCTTACGTCCTAGAGGATGATGGGGTCCATATTAGTATCAAGGGGATGTACCAAAGCTCCCAGTACGGGAGGGAGAGCGCAGAGGCTCCTGCAATACTGCTTGGCCAAACTTGAGGTCATCAGAGGCTAAAGTATCGAACCTGTAAAACTTGGCAAACGTGTTCGACCCAGACCAAGTAGCTGCTCGGCAAAGTTGTACAGCCGAGACACCCCGGGCAGCCGCCCAGGAAGAACCCACTTTACGAGTAGAGTGGGCCTTTACAGATCTTGGACACGGTAATCCTGCCGTGGAATAAGCATGCTGGATAGTGAACCTGATTCAGCGTAAAATCGACTGCTTAGAAGCAGGACACCCAATTTTCTTGGGATCATAGAGGACAAACAGAGAGTCCCTTTTTCTATGACGAGCCGTCCTCTTCACATAAATCTTCAAAGCCCTGACAACATCCAAGGCCTTTGAAGCAATTGAGGAGTCAGTAGCCACTGGAACCACAATAGGTTGGTTGATATGGAAAGCCGATACAACCTTAGGCAGGAACTGCGGACGAGTCCTAAGTTCCGCCCTGTCTTCATGGAAGATCAGATAGGGACTTTTATAAGATAAAGCCCCCAAATCCGACACGCATCATGCAGAAGCCAAGGCCAACAAAGTGACCGCCTTCCACGTGAGAAACTTGATATCAACCTCCTGTAGAGGCTCAAACCAAGCTGATTGCAGGAACTTCAACACCACATCAAGATCCCAGGGAGCCGTTGGCGCCACAAAGGGAGGCTGGATGTGCAGAACCCCTTTAAAAAAAGGTCTGAACTGCAGGGAGGACAGCCAATTGTTTTTGGAAGAAGATGGACAAAGCAGAGAGCTGGACCTTGATGAAGTCCAATCTCAGTCCCATATCCACACCTTCTTGCAGGAAAAGGAGAAAACGTCCAAGTTGAAACTCCACCGAAGGAAATTTCTTGGACTCACAAGAAACATATTTTTTCCAAATGCGATGGTAATGTTTAGACGTTACCCCCTTCCTAGCCTGTATCAGGGTAGGAATGACCTCACTCGGGATACCCTTCCGAGCTAAGATCTGGCGTTCAACCGCCATGCCGCCAAACATAGCCGTGGTAAGTCTTGATAAACCCCTACAGTAGCAGATCCTCCCGAAGAGGTAAGGGGCTTGGATCCTCCAGCAGAAGATCCAGCAGGTCCGTGTACCAAGCCCTCCTTGGCCAGTCCAGAGCAATGAGGATTGCCAGAACCTTTGTTCTTCTTACCAGTTGAAAAACTTTTGGTATCAGAGGAAGTGGAGGGAACACATACACTGACGTGAACACCCACGGTGTTACCAGTGCGTCCACTGCCACTGCCTGTGGGTCTCTCGACCTGGAACAGTACCTCCGCAGCTTCTTGTTGAGGCGGGAGGCCATCATGTCTATGTGAGGAACCATATTAAATGGACATCTCTCGTGGAAATAAACAACTCGGTTGCTGGTGTTAAAGGGTTCAGATTAGGCTATTTAGCCAATAATTACTGAGCAAGTCCAGAATCCTAGTGTGTCGTTAGTGTCACCAGCAAGTAGCTTTTAACTGTTAAAAGATGTACTGTAGCAGTCCAATGCCACTTAAATTTAAGCTCACCGCTGTTGGAAGTGTTTCCAAACTCCCATCTATTGCTGTTCAGCGGTGTCCCCGTCTCCCCTGCAGGCTTGCCAGTGTACGCTGATGAACCATAGCCGCACAGCCGGACGTCTCCGGCAGTGGTGTGGAGCCTGATTTGTTTATTTCCACGAGAGATGTCCATTTAATATGGTTTTTAATTTTTTAATTGATATATCTTATTATTATTAAATTGTGCATTGTCATTCTATTTTTATTGTCTAAATAAATTAGATAATTATGAATATTTAGCGCTCCCCGTGTACACATGTATGTATACATTATTGTAATTTCTTGTTCGGTTTGAATAATTGCAGATTATTCATTGGGAGCAGCATTGTAGATCTTCCTTATCCAGGTTATTTAAAGTTGGTAATAAGTGCGCATGATTGCCTCTTTCTAAGTAAAATTAGTGTGAGTTTTATAATATGTGAGGAAGCCCCCACCAACCAGTTACCTCCTCGAACACCTCCGGATGGAGGCCCCACTCTCCTGGATGGAGATCGTGTCTGCTGAGGAAGTCTGCTTCCCAGTTGTCTACATCCGGAGTGAAGATTGCTGACATCGCCACCGCGTGCCTTTCTGCCCAGAGGAGGATTCTTGACACCTCTGACATGGCAGCCCTGCTCTTCATTCCGCCTTGTCGGTTTATGTAGGCCACTGTGGTCACGTTGTCCGACTGCACCTGAACAGCCCGAACCTGTAGAAGATGTGCTGCTTGCAGAAGGGCGTTGTACACGGCTCTTATTTCCAGAATGTTTATTGGGAGAAGGGATTCTTGATCCGACCACTTTCCTTGGAAGGTTTCCCCCTGAGCGACTGCTCCCCAACCTCTTAGTCTTGCATCTGTGGTTAGAAGGATCCAGTCCTGAACTCCGAACCTTCGGCCTTCCAGAAGGTCTGGTAGTGGTAGCCACCAGTGGAGCGAAATCCTGGCTTGCGGTGACAGACGTATTCTCTGGTGCATGTGTAGGTGAGATCCCGTCCACTGGTCCAAGAGATCCAGCTGAAAGGATCGAGCATAAAACCTTCTGTACTGTAGCGGCTCGTAGGAGGCAACCATCTTCCCCAGAAGGCAAATGCACTGATGAACCGATACCCGGGTAGGCTTTAAGACATCCCGGACCATTGACTGAATCACCAATGCTTTCTCCACTGGCAGAAACACCCTATGCACTTCCATGTCTAGGATCATCCCCAGGAAAGACAGCCTCCTTGTCGGCTCCAGATGAGACTTTGGAAGGTTCAGTATCCAACCGTGCTCCTTGAGCAGATGTGTCATGAGAGCAATGGATCGCAACAAATTCTCCCTGGACGATGCCTTGATCAGGAGATCATCCAGATACGGAATTATGTTCACCCCTTGCTTGCGGAGGAGAACCATCACCTCCGCCATCACCTTGGTGAAGACCCTTGGTGCTGTGGAGAGACCAAACGGCAGCGGCTGAAACTGATAGTGATAGTCCAACAGTGCAAACCTGAGATATGCCTGATGCGGTGACCAGATGGGAATGTGGAGGTACGCATCCTTGATGTCCAAGGACACCAGGAACTCCCCCTCCGTCAGTCCTGAGATGACAGCTCTCAGAGACTTCATCTTGAATTTGAACTCCCTGAGGTTCAGAGATTTTAAGTTCAGAATTGGCCGTACCGAACCATCCGGCTTCGGTACCATGAAAAGGTTATTAACCTTTGTTCCACTGATGAGGTGGAACTGGAACAATGACCATGGACACCACCAATTTTTGGATAGCTTCCAGAAGAATTGTTCTGTCTGCCGGCAGATGGTGACACCCAGACGTGGCTGAATTGCCGGAGTCTTGCCCCCACCTGACCTTCCTCCAGGCCTAGCTGTCCACCGTCATGCGGAGGACTTTGGGGTATCAGAAGCAGGCTTCTGGTTCTGGGAGCCAGCGGGAGCAGGCTTCTTTCCTTTAGCAAGACCACCTCTGAAGGTGTTCGAAGGCTTGTTCTTTCTAGGCCTCGCGGGCCGAAAGGGCTGTGACGTGGCTGGTGTAAAAGGCTTCTCCATAGCCGGTGCAGCTGAGGGGAGAAAAGGAGACTTACCCGCAGTAGCCGTGGCAATCCACGCATCCAGCGTCTCCCCAAAGAGAGCCTGTCCTGTATATGGTAGGCCCTCCACACTCTTCCTGGATTCCGCATCCGCAGACAGAAACCCCTGTGAGCCGAGACGGACATGGAGAAGATCCCCGCAGCCATGGAACCCAGGTCCTTCGTGGAGTCTACCAGGAACCCTGTAGAATCCTGACTATTGTGTAAAAATAAATCAACGTCAACTTTATCCATCGTATTCGATTCCTCCTGCAGAGTGATTGGCCACCTGGTAATAGCTTTAGAAATTCAAGCACAGGCGATAGTTGGCCGCAGTATAGCCCCTGAAGCCGTGTAAATGGATTTTAGCGTAGCATCCACCTTGCGATCTGCCGGGTCCTTCAACGCGGTAGATCCCGGGACTGGTAATACCACGTGTTTGGACAGCCTGGAGTCAGAGGCGTCGACTATCAGCGGTGACTCCCACTTTTTTCTATCTTCTTCTGGGAAGGGAAAAGCAACCAAGACCCTCTTAGGGATTTGGAATTTTTTCTCCGGATTTTCCCAGGCATTTTCAAAGATAGCATTTAATTCCTTAGATGCTGGGAAGGTGAGAGAGGGCTTTTTACTGTCTGTGAAAAAGGCCTCTTCAACCGGCTCAGGAGATGTGTCAGTAATGTGTAACACATCCCTCGCGGCTTCAATCATCAACTGCACCCCCTTAGCAAGTGATGCCGTCCCCCTCGGCACATCTCCATCACCGTCTGCAGTGTCAGAATCGGTGTCCGTGTCATCCTGCATAAGTTTGGCAAGTGCACGTTTGTGAGAATGTACCGCAGGGGACCCCGAGGAAGCAGTATCAGACCATAGAACCATAGAGGATTGCAGTACCTGAGTTGCATGCTCAGTTCTAGCAAACCTATCTGAAATCTGAGAAATAGTCCCCCTAAGAGAGGCTAACCATTCCGGCTCTCTAGCTGGGATCTGCGCTACAACAGTGCAATCCTGATTACATGGGATTGGATCTTCCTGGGAAGATAAATCCTCTGCAGCATATGAAACAGAGTCTCTAGACATGTTTGCAAATACACACCAATCACCCCACATACACACAGGGTACTGGGCAGACAGAGTTTCCCCCCCCCCCAAGAATGGCAGAGAGACACAGAGACTGGAGTCAACCCACACACAGCGCTATTATAGGTATAGGGAGACCCTAAACCAGTGCTGACTGTGTCCCTTAATAGGTGACACAGTATTTACACAGCCTCCCCTCCCTTCTACAACCCCCTGGTACCGCACAGATAGCTGGAGGTGCTCTGGAGGGACTGCTCTTCCACTGGCAACGTGTCTGAAGGTAGGAAAATGGCGCTGAACGCTGCAGGGTCCGCTCTGAGAAACTCCGCCCCCTTAATGGCGCTGTCTTCCCGCTCTTCTGAGATTATACTGGCCTGAGGATTTTGTGCTGGCTGAGATCCGCAGACCCCGACAGGCTTGATTTGGTCAGTGTAGGGTCAGGTGCTGGCTCAGGGCGCCCCTCACAGCGCCGCATCGAAGTACCCCTGAGCCGTCCGGGAGCGCAGTTAATACTGCGCTCCTACCCTGAAGCCGCCATCTTCACACTGACCCCTCGCTTGTCAGGGGGGACAGTGACTCACTCGCCACACTTCAGCTCTGCAAGGGGGTGGCGGCTGGCTGCTGGGGTGAGCGTTCCCCTGTGGCGGGGCACGATCTGTCCCCTCTGGAGCTCAATGTCCAGTCAGCAGAGACAGTGGCTCAGCCCCGCAGGGAGGACACTACTCCTTCCCTCAGTCCCTCGTTGCAGGCAGGCTGTTGCCAACAGCCTCCTGTAAAAAAATAAACTCTAAAATAAACTTTTTCTAAGAAAGCTCTGTAGAGCTCCCCTAGCTGTGACCGGCTCCTCTGGGCACATTTTCTAAACTGAGTGGTAGGAGGGGCATAGAGGGAGGAGCCAGCCCACACTATTAAACTCTTAAAGTGCCAATGGCTCCTGGTGGACCCGTCTATACCCCATGGTACTAATATGGACCCCAGAATCATCTAGGACGTAAGAGAAAGCAGATTTATTGAATATATTATTTTCATTAGTATTCACAAGAGGACTATTTGACGGGAGTAGTGCACAACATAGGCTATGATAGGGACCCATTTCTAAGTACTTGGTTAAATGAGGAAGTAGTCCGGGAGAGACTAAGTAAAATTGAGAGAAATAAATCTCCTGGGCCGGATGGTCTTCACCCCAGGGTTCTTATGGAACTTAACTCACAGCTATCGAGGCCCTTATATCTGGTTTTCAGTGAGTCAATTACATCAGGAATGATACCAAAGGACTGGCATATAGCAGAGGTAGTCCCAATATTTAATATGTGGTCTTTTTGGACTTTGCTAAGGCCTTTGACAAAGTCCCATATAAAAGACTAATTTTCAAATTAAGAGAGCTTGGGGTAGGAAACACTATTGGTACTTGGGTGAGTAATTGGCTGTACAACAGAGAACAGCGAGTGGTGATTAATAGGATGTTCTCTGAATAGGCCTCAGTGCTTAGTGGAATATCGCAGGGTCCAGTACTCGGGCCATTGCTGTTTAACATATTCATCAATGACCTAGGAGTGGGCCTGGAAAGCACGGTGTCAATTTTCGCAGACGATACTAAACTGTGTTGAGTAATTAATTCAGACAAGGATGTTGAGTCTCTACGGAATGACTTATCTAGACTGGAGGTCTGGGCAGACAAATGGAGAATAAGGTACAATATAGAAAAATGTAAAGTTATGCACTTTGGAACTAAGAACAATCTGTCAGCCTATAAATTAAATGGGGAAAATGTAGGGTTAACGGAAGTTGAAAAAGATTTGGGTTTGCTCATCGATAATAGGCTTAGTAGCAGCACACAATGTCAAAATGCAGCAACAAAAGAAAATAAGGTGTTAGCATGTATAAAACGGCGAATGGAGACAAGGGATGAGCATGTAATCCTGCCACTGTATAAATCATTGGTACGGCCTCACCTTGAATATTGTGTACAGTTCTGGGCACCTCACTATAAAAAAAGGATATTTTGGAACTCGAAAGGGTTCAGAGGCGAGTCACCAAACTGGTTAAGGGGTTAGAGGCACTGAATTATGAGGAGAGACTTACAAGGTTAGATATGTTTACACTGGAAAAGATGCGGACATTATTAATATTTATAAATACATAAAGGGACAAAACAAGGATTTATCAGATGATCTGTTTATCAAAAAAAGCTACACAGAACACGTGGACACCCCCTGAGGTTAGAAGAGAAAAAAATTCATACACAACGGAGGAAAGGGTTCTTCACAGTAAGAACAGTAAGGATTTGGAATTCTCTGCCAGAGAAGGTAGTAATGGTGGACTCAGTCGATAAGTTTAAAAATGGATTAGATAAATTCCTAACTGAAAGAAATATCCAAGGATATAACATTTAAATGAAATTACATTTTATAATACAGGTTGAACTTAATGGACTTTTTGTCTCTTTTCAACCTCATCAACTATGTTACTATGGGGGTCATTCCGAGTTGATCGTAGCTGTGCTAAATTTAGCACAGCTACAATAATTTACACTGACATGCGGGGGGACGCCCAGCACAGGGCTAGTCCGCCCCGCATGTCAGTCCGGCCCCCCCTCGCAGAAGTGCAAAGGCATCGCACAGCGGCAATGCCTTTTGCACTTCAAAAGTAGCTACCGGCCAGCGCAGCTTTAGCATGCTGACCGGGAGCTACTCATCACTCCCCGTCCCGCAGTGGCTGCGTGTGACGTCACGCAGCCACCGTGGACCGCCCCCCCAATGGTCCGGCCACGTCTGCGTTGGCCGGACCGCTCCCCCTAAATGGCGGTTTAACGCCGCCGTTCAGCCCCCTCTGTCTCAGAGGCGATCGCTAGGCACCGACAGCTGCCATGCGCTGGTGCACTGCGGCGCCGGCGCATGCGCAGTCCTGACCCAACCACTGCGATAAACTGCAGCGAGCGATCGGGTCGGAATGAGCCCCTCTGTTACCTATAGTACTGTAGTATGTATTCCATATATCCATAACCATACAGTGGCAAACGCAGGATTTCTAGAGGGGGGTTTCCAAATGCAGTACACAATCTCCCACTCTGCGGAACGTTGGAGCAATTGTGGGAGTCTGGGGGAGCAGTAGAAGAACCTAGTAAAGACCCTGGACATTAATGTATACTGTATGGAATACAGTATTAATATTTAACACTATAGATGGTCTATAGTATAGGCAGTATCACACATTTAAATAATATAAATAAATGGTCAGGAAAAAGATTAAACATACCATAATAAATAAATACACAAACATAATAGAACCAGTCCTGCACTTTTTAAGCACACATTCTCCCACCTCATGGTAAGGCTCCTGTCTTTTCTTCCTGGTAGCTACTCTCTTGTCCAGTGTACTGATTGAGGACTCACACAGCAAACTTGGTAGAAGAAGATGCTACCACTGGGCATGTGCAGCAGCTCTGCTCTGTCCCTTAAACTGAATTATGTGGTGGTAGCTCTAGTTATCGTATTATATACCACTGCTATAGTTTTCATAATTTGAGTGACTTGCCAAGAGGAGGGGGGTTTCCGGGCAACCTGACCCCCCCCCCCCCCCCTTCCCCTGCATTTGCCTATGCCATATAGGTGGGGTGACTCAAGGTGCAAATCAGGTATACAGGCTACCAACACTCATGTGTTAAAAAACAAAAACTAACGATATAAAATATAATATTATGATAATAATAATAATAATAATAATAATGATAATGATACTATCCAGGGCCAGTGCAAGGTTTCTCGACTTCCTAGGCAAAACTTCAGTCTACTGCCCCTAATTACTATCCTACCCACTTCCCAGACCTTCAGATGAAAGTGTGACTTACTTTATAAGTTCCACAGCCACAACTTGCATTAAGTAGTACAACAAGGATTTTTATTTCAGAAATCTAAAGCTGCCTAATGGTAGAGTCGACCCAGATAATGCTATAATAGATCATTAGACATGTGCCACTGGGAGTACTATAACAAAGCCGTGTCCACTGGCTGTACATTGTTTACCAAAAACTAATTTTACATAAAAAAATAATGTTTCAATAATAAAAACAAAAATTCCAAAGGGTCTTTAGTTTAAAGAAATATATTTAGCAGCTTTATCTCATTCAGCCCCTTCGGAGCTATTATTTCCAATTGATGGATCCATCTGACTTCTTTCTTCAGGAGTGCCAGCCCACAATCACCTCCCATAGGTAATGGAGCTATCCAGTCAATTATCATATACCACAATGCAGATATCTGATGTCTCTCTTTCAAAAAATGCACTGCCACCAGTTTATCTGATGAGCCTGTTTCATAGGCCAAGCGAACAGAGGAGCAATGCTGCATCATATGTTCTCGAAACGTCCAGACAGTCTTGAATACATATAACAACCCGCAAGGGCAGATATGGAAATATACTATATGATCCAACTAGCATGTTAGCCTATGTCTTAGGTAGATCTTTTTGCTATTATGTTGGTGGCAGAAGTATTTCTCTGTTATTAGAACTCTACAGGTCATACAGCCGGGTGGTCTTCAGTATGCCGGCTGTCGGGATCCCGGCGCACAGTATACCGGCGCCGGGATCCCGACAGCCGGCATACCGACACTTATTCTCCCTCGTGGGGGTCCACGACCCCCCTGGAGGGAGAATAAAATAGCGTGGCGCACGTAGTGCGCCACCGTGCCCGCAGAGTGGCGAGCAGAGCGAGCCCGCAAGGGGTTCATTTGCGCTCGCCACACTGTCGGTATGCCGGCGCTCGGGCTCCCGGCGCCGGTATGCTGGTCGCCGGGAGCCCGACCGCCGGCATACTATACTACACCCCATACAGCCAAGGCACTTAAGATCTGTTGCTTTGAGCTAGCCACTAAGACTTCGGTTTAGCATCCGGACGCATGTCAGCCCGTAATAGATAATCCTTCCGGTTTCGACCTCTGCTCACACTTAACAATGGTGAATTCATGGTCATCTTTTAAGAAGGCCACATTAGCTGACACAATTGGCCAATGCTTCTTGATGGCTTTTTGTTTAACCTTCAGATTTGTATCACAGCGTGTATTCAGGATCATCATGTCAGGATCTGCTTTCCGGGTGGAAATTCTTTGCTCATTCCGTACAATAGGCCTAATTCAAGGTTAATTGCAAAACAACTTTTCCCCTAATGGGCAATACCATGTGAACTGCAGGTGTGGCAGATATAACATGTGCAGAGAGAGTTAGATTTGGGTTGGTTATATTGTTTCTGTGCAGGGTAAATACTGTCTGCTTTATTTTTACACTGCAATTTAGATTTCAGTTTGAACACCCCCCACCCAAATCTAACTTTCATTGGACATGTGATATCTGCCCCACCTGCAGTGCACATGGTGGTCATTCCGAGTTGATCGCTGGCTGAATTTGTTCACAGCACAGCGATCAGGCTAAATATCGGCAGTTCTGCACATGCGTATGTGGCGCAATGCGCACGCGTGACGTACGGGCACAACGAATGATGTAGTTTTGCACAGGGTCTAGCGATGCATTTCAGTTGCACTGCTTGCCGCAGAGTGATTGACATGAAGTGGGCGTTTCTGGGTGGCAACTGACCGTTTTCACGGAGTGTGCGGAAAAACACAGGCGTGCCAGGAAAACGCAGGCGTGGCTGGGCGGGTTTGTGACGTCAAATCAGGAACTGAATTGTCTGAAGTGATTGCAAGCGCTGAGTAGGTCTTGAGCTACTCTGAAACTACACAAAAAATTGTTGTAGCCGCTCTGCGATTCAACCGTTCGCACTTCTGCTAAGCTAAAATACACTCCCAGTGGGCGGCGGCATAGTGTTTGCACGGCTGCTAAAACTAGCTAGCGAGCGATCAACTCGGAATGACCCCCATGGTCTTGCACATTAGAGGAAAAACAGGATTTTAATTACCTACCGGTAACTCCTTTTCTCATATTCCATAGAGGATGCTGGGGTTCCATTTAGTACCATGGGATATAGGCCCTCATTCCAAGTTGATCACACCAAGCAACTTTTTGCTGCTGGTGCGATCAACTAATCTCCGCCTATGGCGGAGTGTATTGTAGCATAGCAGGGCTGCGAACACTTGTGCAGCCCTGCTATGCTAAAAAAGCTTCACTCAAAACAAGACCAGCACTGGACATACTTACCCTGTGCGACGGATCCAGCGATGATGGAGCCGGCTTTGACATCACACCTCCGCCCTCCGTTTGCCTGAACACGCCTGCGTTTTACTTACCACTCCCCGAAAACGGCAGCAAACGGTAAGTTGACGCCCCGGAATGCCATCTTGCTGTCCATCTTCTTGCAGTCGCCGCTGCGACTGCTTTCTTCTCTGTCAGCATCGTTGCCCGGTGATCTCTGTCGCCGGGCAACGATGCGCATGCACAATTCGCATGCCACGCATGCGCATTCCAGACCTGTTTGCACCGCAGCGAAGAACCGCTGCGTGCGAACGGGTCGGAATGACCCCCATAGACGGGTCCCTTGGGAGCCTGGGCACTTTAAGAGTTTAATAGTGTGGGCTGGCTCCTCCCTCTATGCCCCTCCTACCAGACTCTGTCTAAAAACTGTTCCCGAGGAGACAGACATACTTCGAGAGAAGGAATTACACAGATAGTGGTGAGATTCACAACAGCTCACACATAACAAAAGGAAAGCCAAGCTAACCAACTTGAAACGATTCAGCAACGGCTGAACAACAGTTCTTAACCAAGTAACAATGCAGTACTTAACAAGTAACAATGCCGTACTTAACAAGTAACAATGCCGTACTTAACTAAGTAACAATGCAGGAAAACAAAGCACTGGGCGGGCGCCCAGCATCCTCTACGGACTACGAGAAAAGAAATTACCGGTAGGTAATTAAAATCCTATTTTCTCTTGAGTCTTAGAGGATGATGGGGTTCCATTTAGTACCATGGGGATGTACCAAAGCTTCCAGTATGGGAGGGAGAGCGCGGAGGCTCCTGCAGAACTGATTGACCAAACTGAAGGTCCTCAGTGGCCAAGGTATCGAACTTGTAGAACTTAGCAAACGTGTTCGACCCTGACCAAGTTGCTGCCTGGGAAAGCTGCAAAGACGAGACATCCCAGGCAGCCGCCCAGGAAGAACCCACTTTACGGGTAGCGTGGGCCTTAACAGAATATGGATATGGCAAGCCTGCCGTAGAATGAGTATGCTGGATAGTTAACCTAATCCAGCGACAAATCGTCTGCTTAGAAGCAGGACACCCAACCTTGTTGGGAGCATAAAGGACAAACAGAGCGTTCGACTTCCTGTGACGAGAAGTCCTCTTCACAAATCTTCAAAGCCCTCACAACATCCAAGGACTTTGATGTGATTGAGGAGTCAGTAGCCACTGGCAACACAATAGGTTGGTTGATACGAAAAGCCGACACAACCTTTGGAAGAAATTGCTGACGCGTTCTGAGCTCAGCCCTATCTTCATGGAAAATCAAGTAGGGGCTCTTGTAGGACAATGCCCCCAATTCTGACACACGCCTGTCAGATGCCAATGCCAACAGTGTGACAGCCTTCCAAGTAAGAAACTTGACCTCAATCTCCTGTAGAGGTTCGAACCAATCTGATTGCAGGAACTGCAGCACCACGTTAAGATACCACGGTGCCGTAGGAGACACAAAAGGTGGCTGGATGTGCAGAACCCCTTTCAAGAAAGTATGAACCTCAGGGAGAGCAGCCAATTGTTTCTGGAAGAAAATGGACAGGGCCGAAATCTGGACTTTTATGGAGCCCAAGCGTAGGCCCACATCCACACCTGCTTGCAGAAAGAGGAGAAACTGTCCCAGTTGAAACTCCACTGTAGGAAACTTATTGGATCCACACCAAGACACATACTTTTTCCAAATCCGATGGTAATGTTTAGACGTTATGCCAGGGGTGGGCAATTATTTCAGCTGAGGGGCCACTTGACATTTCCTGTCAGTATCCGAGGGCCACATACAAAATAGCAGCTCCCTCCACTTGCCAAAAATATAGGGACGTGCTTCATGTGGAAGGGGTGTGGGCAAAAAATAATACAGATTCATATTAGGCTGCACAATAGTCTCCATTATTCAAATTGCGCCACACAGCGCCACTTACACACATTACACCAGATAGAGCCCCTTTTACACAGTATGGAAGGTAGAGCCCCTTTTACACATTACAGCAGGTAGAGCCCCCTTTTACACATTAACATTTTATTTAGGATAATTATTGTGCAGCAAGCAAATTATCCAGTGTCTTATGGCCCCTGGGGAAAGGTGTGACACAGTGACAGAACACGGGGAGGAGGGTGACAGTGACAGAACACGGGGTGTGTGACACGGTGACAGAACACGGTGGGGGTGACATGGTGACAGAACACGGGGTGTGTGACACGGTGACAGAACACGGTGGGGGTGACACGGTGACAGAACACGGGGGGGACACGGTGACAGAACACGGGGGGGGTGACACGGTGACAGAACACAGGGGGTGTGACACGGTGACAGAACACGGTGGGGGTGACACGATGACAGAACACGGGGGGTGTGACACGGTGACAGAACACGGGGGGGGTGACAGTGACAGAATACGGGGGGTTATACGTGACAGAACACGGGGGTGACATGGTGACAGAACACAGGAGGGGTTGGTACAGCGAGAGCTAAAGATCTCTCCCCCAAACCTAAAAACAGACTGACGCCACTGCCCGCACACACAAATATACGCACACTATCACACACACACACACACACACACACACACACCCCTTTCTTTCTCTCACTCACTTTTCCCATTAACTTTACTGATCTGGCTGGCTGGCAGTGGCAGGAAGGATGGATCTATTCTGTACAAGTCTGGCTCTTGTCCCATGTAGCTCCGCCCCCTGAGGTCACATGTAGCCCCGCCCCCTCCTCTGCACATAGCTCCGCCCCTTTTCGGCTGAACCCAGCCGTTGTCACTGGGACTCTGGAGGAGGGAGGAGGCTGCTACAACGCAGCAGCAGGGGAGAGAGGCGCCGCTGGCAGCTTGGAGGTACTGCAGCTCAGAGCAATTACAAGCAGCTCAGCCGTTCGGGCCGCTTGTCATTGCTCGCTGGTGGGAGGCAATGGGCCGGACAGGATCGGTTTGCGGGCCGCATCCGGCCCGTGGGCCGTATTTTGCCCACCCCTACGTTACGCCCTTCCTAGCCAGGGTAGGAATGACCTTTCTCGGAATACCCTTCCGAGTTAAAATCAGGCATTCAACCTCCATGCCGTTAAACGTAGCCGCGGTGTCTTGATAAGCGCATGGTCCCTGTTGCAGAAGGTCCATGCAAATAGGAAGAGGCCTCGGATCCTCCAGCAGTAATTCCAGAAGATCCGTGTACCAAGCCCTTCTTGGCCAGTCCGGAGCAATGAGGATCGCCTGAACTCTTGTTCTTTTAATTAGTTTGAGAATCCTTGGGATGAGCGGAAGTGGGGGGAACACATACATTGACTGGAACACCCAAGGAGTTACTAGGGTGTCCACCGCCAATGCCTGTGGGTCTCTCGACCTGGAACAATACCAATGAAGCTTCTTGTTGAGGCAGGAAGCCATCATGTCTATTTGAGGTACACTCCAACGACTTGTTACCTCCTCAAACACCTCCGGGTGGAGGCCCCATTCTCCTGGATGGAGATCGTGTCTGCTGAGTAAGTCAGCTCCCCAGTTGTCCACTCCCGGAATGAAGATCGCTGACAGTGCCACTGCGTGCTTTTCTGCCCAGAGGAGGATTCTTGTTACCTCTGACATTGCAGCTCTGCACTTCGTTCCGCCCTGTCGGTTTATGTAGGACACCGTCGTTACATTGTCCGACTGAACCTGAATGGCCTGATCTTGTAGAAGATGTGCCGCTTGTAGAAGGCCGTTGTACATGGCCCTTAGTTCCAGAATGTTTATCGGAAGAATGGAATCCAGACTTGACCACTTTCCTTGGAAGTTTTCCCCTTGGGTGACTGCTCCCCAACCTCTGAGACTTGCATCCGTGGTTAGAAGGATCCAATTCTGAATCCCGAACCTTTGGCCCTCGAGAAGGTGAGAAGTTTGCAGCCACCAGAGGAGTGAAATTCTGGCTTTCGGCGACAGGCGTATCCGCTGGTGCATGTGAAGATGAGATCCTGACCATTTGTCCAGGAGATCCAGTTGGAAGGACTGTGCATGAAATCTTCCATACTGTAGAGCCTCATAGGAGGCAACCATCTTCCCTAGAAGGTGAATGCACAGATGAACCGATACCCGGGCAGGCTTCAGGACATCCCGGACCATTGACTGGATCACCAACGCTTTCTCCACCGGGAGAAACACCCTCTGTACTTCCGTGTTGAGGATCATCCCCAGGAAGGACAGTCTCCTTGTCGGTTCTAAATGTGACTTTGGAAGGTTTAGGATCCACCCGTGATCCTGGAGTAGTCGAGTTGAGAGAGCAATGCTCTGTGACAGCGTCTCCCTGGAAGATGCCTTTATCAGCAGATCGTCCAGATATGGAATAATGTTCACTCCCTTCTTCTGGAGGAGTAGCATCATCTCTGCCATGGCCTTGGTGAACACCCTCGGTGCTGTGGAGAGGCCAAATGGCAGCGCCTGGAACTGATAGTGACAGTCTAGCAGCGCAAATCTCAGATAAGCCTGGTGAGGCGGCCAGATCAGAACATGAAGGTACGCATCCTTGATATCCAGGGATACCAGGAATCCCTCCTCCTCCAGACCTGAGATCACCTCTCTCAGAGACTCCATCTTGAATTTAAATTCCCTTAAGTAGGGGTTCAATGACTTTAGGTTTAATATCGGCCTTACCGAACCATCCGGCTTCAGTACCACAAACAGGTTTGAGTAATAGCCCTTGTGTGTTAGGTGAGGTGGAACTGGAACAATGACATTTGTCTGTACCAATTTTCGAATGGCTTCCTGTTGGATAGCACTTTCTGTCAGCGAAGCTGGTAAGCCTGATTTGAAGAATCTGTGAGTTGGGAGTTCTTGAAACTCCAGTCTGTACCCCTGGGCAATGATGTTTTGTACCCAGGGGTCTAGGCATGATGATGCCCAGATGTGACTGAAATCCCTTAGTCTTGCTCCAACCTGCCCGATTCCCAGGCTGGGAGTTCCACCGTCATGCTGAAGATTTGGAGGAAGCAGAACCTGGCTTCTGCTCCTGGGAACCTGTTTGTGCAGGTTTTCTAGATTTCCCCCGACCACCTCTAAAGAAAGTAGAAGGGGGTTTGGACTTTTTAACTTTTGCGGTCCGAAAGGACTGCATCGTAGACGTAGGATAGATTTCTTAGCCGGTGGTGTAGCAGAGGGAAGGAAAGTTGACTTACCCGCAGTTGCCATGGAGATCCACGTGTCCAATGCGTCCCCAAACAGAGCCTGACCTGTTCTCCACACTCCTCTTGGATTCTGCATCTGCAGACCGTTGGCGCAGTCAGAGTCCTCTGCGTGCCAAGACAGCCATGGAAAAAGCCCTTGCATTAAGGTGACCAAGGTCCTTCATGGTCTCTACCATGAAACCTGCAGAATCCTGTATGTGATGTAAAAACAAGCCAATGTCACTCCTATCCATTAGTGATGAGCACCGGAAATTTTTCGGGTTTTGTGTTTTGGTTTTGGGTTCGGTTCCGCGGCCGTGTTTTGGGTTCGAACGCGTTTTGGCAAAACCTCACCGAATTTTTTTTGTCGGATTCGGGTGTGTTTTGGATTCGGGTGTTTTTTTCAAAAAACCCTAAAAAACAGCTTAAATCATAGAATTTGGGGGTCATTTTGATCCCAAAGTATTATTAACCTCAAAAACCATAATTTCCACTCATTTTCAGTCTATTCTGAATACCTCACACCTCACAATATTATTTTTAGTCCTAAAATTTGCACCGAGGTCGCTGGATGACTAAGCTAAGCGACCCTAGTGGCCGACACAAACACCTGGCCCATCTAGGAGTGGCACTGCAGTGTCACGCAGGATGGCCCTTCCAAAAAAACCTCCCCAAACAGCACATGACGCAAAGAAAAAAAGAGGCGCAATGAGGTAGCTGTGTGAGTAAGCTAAGCGACCCTAGTGGCCGACACAAACACCTGGCCCATCTAGGAGTGGCACTGCAGTGTCACGCAGGATGTCCCTTCCACAAACCCTCCCCAAACAGCACATGACGCAAAGAAAAAAAGAGGCGCAATGAGGTAGCTGTGTGAGTAAGATAAGCGACCCTAGTGGCCGACACAAACACCGGGCCCATCTAGGAGTGGCACTGCAGTGGCACGCAGGATGGCCCTTCCAAAAAACCCTCCCCAAACAGCACATGACGCAAAGAAAAAAAGAGGCGCAATGAGGTAGCTGTGTGAGTAAGATAAGCGACCCTAGTGGCCGACACAAACACCGGGCCCATCTAGGAGTGGCACTGCAGTGGCACGCAGGATGGCCCTTCCAAAAAACCCTCCCCAAACAGCACATGACGCAAAGAAAAAAAGAGGCGCAATGAGGTAGCTGTGTGAGTAAGATAAGCGACCCTAGTGGCCGACACAAACACCGTGCCCATCTAGGAGTGGCACTGCAGTGTCACGCAGGATGGCCCTTCCAAAAAACCCTCCCCAAACAGCACATGACGCAAAGAAAAAAAGAGGCGCATGGAGGTAGCTGTGTGAGTAAGATAAGCGACCCTAGTGGCAGACACAAACACCGGGCCTATCTAGGAGTGGCACTGCAGTGGCACGCAGGATGGCCCTTCCAAAAAACCCTCCCCAAACAGCACATGACGCAAAGAAAAAAAGAGGCGCAATGAGGTAGCTGTGTGAGTAAGATAAGCGACCCTAGTGGCCGACACAAACACCGGGCCCATCTAGGAGTGGCACTGCAGATGGAATTGTCCCTGGGCCCTCCCACCCACCCTTATGTTGTATAAACAGGACATGCACACTTTAACCAACCCATCATTTCAGTGACAGGGTCTGCCACACGACTGTGACTGAAATGACGGGTTGGTTTGGACCCCCACCTAAAAAGAAGCAATTAATCTCTCCTTGCACAAACTGGCTCTACAGAGGCAAGATGTCCACCTCATCATCATCCTCCGATATATCACCGTGTACATCCCCCTCCTCACAGATTATCAATTCGTCCCCACTGGAATCCACCATCTCAGCTCCCTGTGTACTTTGTGGAGGCAATTGCTGCTGGTCAATGTCTCCACGGAGGAATTGATTATAATTAATTTTAATGAACATCATCTCCTCCACATTTTCTGGATGTAACCTCGTACGCCGATTGCTGACAAGGTGAGCGGCGGCACTAAACACTCTTTCGGAGTACACACTTGTGGGAGGGCAACTTAGGTAGAATAAAGCCAGTTTGTGCAAGGGCCTCCAAATTGCCTCTTTTTCCTGCCAGTATAAGTACGGACTGTGTGACGTGCCTACTTGGATGCGGTCACTCATATAATCCTCCACCATTCTTTCAATGGTGAGAGAATCATATGCAGTGACAGTAGACGACATGTCCGTAATCGTTGTCAGGTCCTTCAGTCCGGACCAGATGTCAGCATCAGCAGTCGCTCCAGATTGCCCTGCATCACCGCCAGCGGGTGGGCTCGGAATTCTGAGCCTTTTCCTCGCACCCCCAGTTGCGGGAGAATGTGAAGGAGGAGATGTTGACAGGTCGCGTTCCGCTTGACTTGACAATTTTGTCACCAGCAGGTCTTTGAACCCCAGCAGACTTGTGTCTGCCGGAAAGAGAGATCCAAGGTAGGCTTTAAATCTAGGATCGAGCACGGTGGCCAAAATGTAGTGCTCTGATTTCAACAGATTGACCACCCGTGAATCCTTGTTAAGCGAATTAAGGGCTCCATCCACAAGTCCCACATACCTAGCGGAATCGCTCCGTGTTAGCTCCTCCTTCAATGTCTCCAGCTTCTTCTGCAAAAGCCTGATGAGGGGAATGACCTGACTCAGGCTGGCAGTGTCTGAACTGACTTCACGTGTGGCAAGTTCAAAGGGCATCAGAACCTTGCACAATGTTGAAATCATTCTCCACTGCGCTTGAGACAGGTGCATTCCACCTCCTATATCGTGCTCAATTGCATAGGCTTGAATGGCCTTTTGCTGCTCCTCCAACCTCTGAAGCATATAGAGGGTTGAATTCCACCTCGTTACCACTTCTTGCTTCAGATGATGGCAGGGCAGGTTCAGTTGTTATTGGTGGTGCTCCAGTCTTCTGTACGTGGTGCCTGTACGCCGAAAGTGTCCCGCAATTCTTCTGGCCACCGACAGCATCTCTTGCACGCCCCTGTCGTTTTTTAAAAAATTCTGCACCACCAAATTCAAGGTATGTGCAAAACATGGGACGTGCTGGAATTTGCCCATATTTAATGCACACACAATATTGCTGGCGTTGTCCGATGCCACAAATCCACAGGAGAGTCCAATTGGGGTAAGCCATTCCGCGATGATCTTCCTCAGTTGCCGTAAGAGGTTTTCAGCTGTGTGCGTATTCTGGAAAGCGGTGATACAAAGCGTAGCCTGCCTAGGAAAGAGTTGGCGTTTGCGAGATGCTGCTACTGGTGCCGCCGCTGCTGTTCTTGCGGCGGGAGTCCATGCATCTACCCAGTGGGCTGTCACAGTCATATAGTCCTGACCCTGCCCTGCTCCACATGTCCGTGGTTAAGTGGACATTGGGTACAACTGTATTTTTTAGGACACTGGTGAGTCTTTTTCTGACGTCCGTGTACATTATCGGTATCGCCTGCCTAGAGAAGTGGAACCTAGATGGTATTTGGTAACGGGGGCACACTACCTCAAGAAATTGTCTAGTTCCCTGTGAACTAACGGAGGATACCGGACGCACGTCTAACACCAACATAGTTGTCAAGGCCTCAGTTATCCGCTTTGCAGCAGGATGACTGCTGTGATATTTCATCTTCCTCGCAAAGGACTGTTGGACAGTCAATTGCTTACTGGAAGTAGTACAAGTGGGCTTACGACTTCCCCTCTGGGATGACCATCGACTCCCAGCAGCAACAACAGCAGCGCCAGCAGCAGTAGGCGTTACACGCAAGGATGCATCGGAGGAATCCCAGGCAGGAGAGGAATCGTCAGAATTGCCAGTGACATGGCCTGCAGGACTATTGGCATTCCTGGGGAAGGAGGAAATTGACACTGAGGGAGTTGGTGGGGTGGTTTGCGTGAGCTTGGTTACAAGAGGAAGGGATTTACTGGTCAGTGGACTGCTTCCGCTGTCACCCAAAGTTTTTGAACTTGTCACTGACTTATTATGAATGCGCTGCAGGTGACGTATAAGGGAGGATGTTCCGAGGTGGTTAACGTCCTTACCCCTACTTATTACAGCTTGACAAAGGCAACACACGGCTTGACAAATGTTGTCCGCATTTCTGGTGAAATACTTCCACACCGAAGAGCTGATTTTTTTGGTATTTTGACCAGGCATGTCAATGGCCCTATTCCTCCCACGGACAACAGGTGTCTCCCCGGGTGCCTGACTTAAACAAACCACCTCACCATCAGAATCCTCCTGGTCAATTTCCTCCCCAGCGCCAGCAACACCCATATCCTCCTCATCCTGGTGTACTTCAACAGTGACATCTTCAATCTGACTATAAGGAACTGGACTGCGGGTGCTCCTTCCAGCACTTGCAGGGGGCGTGCAAATGGTGGAAGGCGCATGCTCTTCACGTCCAGTGTTGGGAAGGTCAGGCATCGCAACCGACACAATTGGAGTCGGACTCTCCTTGTGGATTTGGGATTTCGAAGAACGCACAGTTCTTTGCGGTGCTTTTGCCAGCTTGAGTCTTTTCATTTTTCTAGCGAGAGGCTGAGTGCTTCCATCCTCATGTGAAGCTGAACCACTAGCCATGAACATAGGCCAGGGCCTCAGCCGTTCCTTGCCACTCCGTGTGGTAAATGGCATATTGGCAAGTTTACGCTTCTCCTCCGACAATTTGATTTTAGATTTTGGAGTCCTTTTTTTACTGATATTTGGTGTTTTGGATTTTACATGCTCTGTACTATGACATTGGGCATCGGCCTTGGCAGACGACGTTGCTGGCATTTCATCGTCTCGGCCATGACTAGTGGCAGCAGCTTCAGCACGAGGTGGAAGTGGATCTTGATCTTTCCCTAATTTTGGAACCTCAACATTTTTGTTCTCCATATTTTAATAGGCACAACTAAAAGGCACCTCAGGTAAACAATGGAGATGGATGGATACTAGTATACTTATGGATGGACTGCCGAGTGCCGACACAGAGGTAGCTACAGCCGTGGACTACCGTACTGTGTCTGCTGCTAACCTAGACTGGATGATAATGAGATGAAATCAATATATATGTATATATAATATCACTAGTACTGCAGCCGGACAGGTATATATATTTATTATGTAATGACTGATGACGGACCTGCTGGACACTGTCAGCTCAGCAGCACCGCAGACTGCTACAGTAAGCTACTATACTATAGTAGTATGTACAAAGAAGAAAGAAAAGAAAAAAAACCACGGGGAGGTGGTATACAATTATGGATGGACTGCCGAGTGCCGACACAGAGGTAGCTACAGCCGTGGACTAACGTACTGTGTCTGCTGCTAATATAGACTGGATGATAATGAGATGAAATCAATATATATGTATATATAGTATCACTAGTACTGCAGCCGGACAGGTATATATATATTTATTATGTAATGACTGATGACGGACCTGCTGGACACTGTCAGCTCAGCAGCACCGCAGACTGCTACAGTAAGCTACTATACTATAGTAGTATGTACAAAGAAGAAAGAAAAAAAAAAAACCACGGGGAGGTGGTATACAATTATGGATGGACTGCCGAGTGCCGACACAGAGGTAGCTACAGCCGTGGACTAACGTACTGTGTCTGCTGCTAATATAGACTGGATGATAATGAGATGAAATCAATAATAAGATTTTACTTACCGATAAATCTATTTCTCGTAGTCCGTAGTGGATGCTGGGGACTCCGTCAGGACCATGGGGATTAGCGGCTCCGCAGGAGACAGGGCACAAAAATAAAGCTTTAGGATCAGGTGGTGTGCACTGGCTCCTCCCCCTATGACCCTCCTCCAAGCCTCAGTTAGGATACTGTGCCCGGACGAGCGTACACAATAAGGAAGGATTTTGAATCCCGGGTAAGACTCATACCAGCCACACCAATCACACCGTACAACTTGTGATCTGAACCCAGTTAACAGTATGACAAACGTAGGAGCCTCTGAACAGACGGCTCACAACAATAACAACCCGATTTTTTTGTAACAATAACTATGTACAAGTATTGCAGACAATCCGCACTTGGGATGGGCGCCCAGCATCCACTACGGACTACGAGAAATAGATTTATCGGTAAGTAAAATCTTATTTTCTCTGACGTCCTAGTGGATGCTGGGGACTCCGTCAGGACCATGGGGATTATACCAAAGCTCCCAAACGGGCGGGAGAGTGCGGATGACTCTGCAGCACCGAATGAGAGAACTCCAGGTCCTCTTTAGCCAGGGTATCAAATTTGTAGAATTTTACAAACGTGTTCTCCCCCGACCACGTAGCTGCTCGGCAGAGTTGTAATGCCGAGACCCCTCGGGCAGCCGCCCAGGATGAGCCCACCTTCCTTGTGGAATGGGCCTTGACAGATTTAGGCTGTGGCAGGCCTGCCACAGAATGTGCAAGTTGAATTGTGCAACAAATCCAACGAGCAATCGTCTGCTTAGAAGCAGGAGCACCCAGCTTGTTGGGTGCATACAGTATAAACAGCGAGTCAGATTTTCTGACTCCAGCCGTCCTTGAAATATATATATATTTTCAATGCCCTGACAACGTCCAGCAACTTGGAATCCTCCAAATCGCTAGTAGCCGCAGGCACCACAATAGGCTGGTTCAGGTGAAACGCTGACACCACCTTAGGCAGAAACTGAGGACGCTTCCGCAGTTCTGCCCTGTCCGAATGGAAAATCAGATATGGGCTTTTATACGATAAAGCCGCCAATTCTGACACTCTCCTGGCTGAAGCCAGGGCCAGTAGCATGGTTACTTTCCATGTAAGATATTTCAAATCCACCGATTTGAGTGGCTCAAACCAATGGGATTTGAGAAAATCCAAAACTACATTAAGGTCCCACGGAGCCACTGGGGGCACAACCGGGGCTGTATATGTAGTACTCCTTTTACAAAAGTCTGGACTTCAGGAACTGAAGCCAATTCTTTCTGGAAGAAAATCGACAGGGCCGAAATTTGAACCTTAATGGACCCCAATTTGAGGCCCATAGACAATCCTGTTTGCAGGAAATGTAGGAATCGACCCAATTGAAATTCCTCCGTGGGGGCCTTCCTGGCCTCACACCACGCAACATATTTTCTCCAAATGCGTTGATAATGTTGTGCAGTCACCTCCTTCCTGGCTTTTACCAGTGTAGGAATGACCTCTTCCGGAATGCCTTTTTCCCTTAGAATTCGGCGTTCAGCCGCCATGCCGTCAAACGCAGCCGCGGTAAGTCTTGGAATAGACACGGTCCCTGCTGAAGCAGGTCCCGTCTTAGAGGTAGAGGCCACGGATCTTCCGTGAGCATCTCCTGAAGTTCCGGGTACCAAGTTCTTCTTGGCCAATCCGGAGCCACGAGTATCGTTCTTACTCCCCTTTGCCGTATAATTCTCAGTACTTTTGGTATGAGAGGCAGAGGAGGAAACACATACACTGACTGGAACACCCACGGTGTTACCAGAGCGTCCACAGCTATTGCCTGAGGGTCTCTTGACCTGGCGCAATACCTGTCCAGTTTTTTGTTGAGGCGAGACGCCATCATATCCACCTTTGGTTTTTCCCAACGGTTCACAATCATGTGGAAGACTTCTGGATGAAGTCCCCACTCTCCCGGGTGTAGATCGTGTCTGCTGAGGAAGTCTGCTTCCCAGTTGTCCACTCTCGGAATGAACACTGCTGACAGTGCTATCACATGATCTTCCGCCCAGCGAAGAATCCTTGCAGCTTCTGCCATTGCTCTCCTGCTTCTTGTGCCGCCCTGTCTGTTTACGTGGGCGACTGCCGTGATGTTGTCCGACTGGATCAACACCGGCTGACCCTGAAGCAGGGGTTTTGCCAGGCTTAGAGCATTGTAAATCGCTCTTAGCTCCAGTATATTTATGTGAAGAGACATCTCCAGGCTTGACCATACTCCCTGGAAGTTTCTTCCCTGTGTGACCGCTCCCCAGCCTCTCAGACTGGCATCCGTGGTCACCAGGACCCAGTCCTGTATGCCGAATCTGCGGCCCTCTAACAGATGAGCACTCTGCAACCACCACAGAAGAGACACTCTTGTCCGTGGCGATAAGGTTATCCGCTGATGCATCTGCAGATGCGATCCGGACCATTTGTCCAGCAGATCCCACTGAAAAGTTCTTGCGTGAAATCTGCCGAATGGAATCGCTTCGTAAGAAGCCACCATTTTTCCCAGGACCCTTGTGCAATGATGCACTGACACTTTTCCTGGTTTTAGGAGGTTCCTGACTAGCTCGGATAACTCCCTGGCTTTCTTCTCCGGGAGAAACACCTTTTTCTGGACTGTGTCCAGAATCATCCCTAGGAACAGCAGACGTGTCGTCGGAAACAGCTGCGGTTTTGGAATATTTAGAATCCACCCGTGCTGTCGTAGAACTACTTGAGATAGTGCTACTCCGACCTCCAACTGTTCTCTGGACCTTGCCCTTATCAGGAGATCGTCCATTTTCTTTGAAGAAGAATCATCATTTCGGCCATTACCTTGGTAAGGACCCGGGGTGCCGTGGACAATCCAACCGGCAGCGTCTGAAACTGATAGTGACAGTTCTGTACCACGAACATGAGGTACCCTTGGTGAGAAGGGCAAATTGGGACATGGAGGTAAGCATCTGTCCCGGGACACCATATAGTCCCCTTTTTCCTGGTTCGCTATCACTGCTCTGAGTGACTCCATCTTGATTTGAACCTTTTATGTAAGTGTTCAAATATTTCAGATTTAGAATAGGTCTCACCGAGCCGTCTGGCTTCAGTACCACAATATAGTGTGGAATAATACCCCTTTCCTTGTTGTAGGAGGGGTACTTTGATTATCACCTGCTGGGAATACAGCTTGTGAATTGTTTCCACTACTGCCTCCCTGTCGGAGGGAGACGTTGGTAAAGCAGACTTCAGGAACCTGCGAGGGGGAGACGTCTCGAACTTCCAATCTGTACCCCTGGGATACTACTTGTAGGATCCAGGGGTCCACTTGCGAGTGAGCCCACTGCGTGCTGAAACTCTTGAGACGACCCCCCACCGCACCTGAGTCCGCTTGTACGGCCCCAGCGTCATGCTGAGGACTTGGCAGAAGCGGTGGAGGGCTTCTGTTCCTGGGAATGGGCTGCCTGCTGCAGTCTTCTTCCCTTTCCTCTATCCCATGGCAGATATGACTGGCCTTTTGACCGCTTGCCCTTATGGGGACGAAAGGACTGAGGTTGAAAAGACGTTGTCTTTTTCTCCTTTATACGGCAATACTTCCATGTGCCGTTTGGAATCTGCATCACCTGACCACTGTCGTGTCCATAAACAACTTCTGGCAGATATGGACATCGCACTTACTCTTGATGCCAGAGTGCAAATATCCCTCTGTGCATCTCGCATATATAGAAATGCATCCTTTAAATGCTCTATAGTCAGTAAAATACTGTCCCTGTCAAGGGTATCAATATTTTCAGTCAGGGAATCCGACCAAGCCACCCCAGCGCTGCACATCCAGGCTGAGGCGATCGCTGGTCGCAGTATAACACCAGTATGTGTGTATATACTTTTTAGGATATTTTCCAGCCTCCTATCAGCTGCCTCCTTGAGGGCGGCCCTATCTGGAGACGGTACCGCCTCTTTTTTGATAAGCGTGTGAGCGCCTTATCCACCCTAAGGGGTGTTTCCCAACGCGCCCTAACTTCTGGCGGGAAAGGGTATACCGCCAATAATTTTCTATCGGGGGAAACCCACGCATCATCACACACTTCATTTAATTTATCTGATTCAGGAAAAACTACAGGTAGTTTTTTCACACTCCACAAAATACCCTTTTTTGTGGTACTTGTAGTATCAGAAATATGTAACACCTCCTAAGTTGCCCTTAACAAGTAACGTGTGGCCCTAAAAGAAAAATACGTTTGTTTCTTCACCGTCGACACTGGAGTCAGTGTCCGTGTCTGTGTCGACCGACTGAGGTAAAAAGACGTTTTAACGCCCCTGACGGTGTTTGAGACGCCTGGACAGGTACTAATTGGTTTGCCGGCCGTCTCATGTCGTCAACCAACCTTGCAGCGTGTTGACATTATCACGTAATTCCTTAAATAAGCCATCCATTCCGGTGTCGACTCCCTAGAGAGTGACATCACCATTACAGGCAATTGCTCTGCCTCCTCACCAACATCGTCCTCATACATGTCGACACACACGTACCGACACACAGCACACACACAGGGAATGCTCTGATAGAGGACAGGACCCCACTAGCCCTTTGGAGAGACAGAGGGAGAGTTTGCCAGCACACACCAAAACGCTATAATTATACAGGGACAACCTTTATATAAGTGTTTTTCCCTTATAGCATCTTAATATATATAATCATATCGCCAAATAAGTGCCCCCCCTCTCTGTTTTAACCCTGTTTCTGTAGTGCAGTGCAGGGGAAAGCCTGGGAGCCTTCCCACCAGCATTTCTGTGAGGGAAAATGGCGCTGTGTGCTGAGGAGAATAGGCCCCGCCCCCTTTTCGGCGGGCTTCTTCTCCCGTTTTTCTGAGACCTGGCAGGGGTTAAATACATCCATATAGCCCCAGGGGCTATATGTGATGTATCTTTTAGCCAGTATAGGTATTTCATTGCTGCCCAGGGCGCCCCCCACAGCGCCCTGCACCCTCAGTGACCGCTGGTGTGAAGTGTGTGACAACAATGGCGCACAGCTGCAGTGCTGTGCGCTACCTCATGAAGACTGAAAAGTCTTCTGCCGCCGGTTTCTGGACCTCTTCACTTTTCGGCATCTGCAAGGGGGTCGGCGGCGCGGCTCCGGGACCGGACTCCATGGCTGGGCCTGTGTTCGATCCCTCTGGAGCTAATGGTGTCCAGTAGCCTAAGAAGCCAATCCATCCTGCACGCAGGTGAGTTCACTTCTTTTCCCCTAAGTCCCTCGTTGCAGTGAGCCTGTTGCCAGCAGGACTCACTGTAAAATAAAAAACCTAAAAACTTTTTCTAAGCAGCTCTTTAGGAGAGCCACCTAGATTGCACCCTGCTCGGACGGGCACAAAAACCTAACTGGGGCTTGGAGGAGGGTCATAGGGGGAGGAGCCAGTGCACACCACCTGATCCTAAAGCTTTATTTTTGTGCCCTGTCTCCTGCGGAGCCGCTAATCCCCATGGTCCTGACGGAGTCCCCAGCATCCACTAGGACGTCAGAGAAATATATGTATATATAATATCACTAGTACTGCAGCCGGACAGGTATATATATTTATTATGTAATGACTGATGACGGACCTGCTGGACACTGTCAGCTCAGCAGCACCGCAGACTGCTACAGTAAGCTACTATATAGTAGTATGTATAAAGAAGAATGAAAAAAAAAAAAACCACGGGTAGGTGGTATACAATATTATATATATATATATATATATATATATATATATATATATATATATTATATACAATTATATATATATATATATATATATATTAAACTGGTGGTGGTGATTGATTATTAAACTGGTGGTCAGGTCACTGGTCACACTATCAGCAACTTGCAAGTAGTACTCCTAGCAGACAATCACAAAATATATTATACTGGTCTGGTGGTCAGTGTGGTCACAATGGCAGTGTGGCACTGACTCTGGCAGCAAAAGTGTGCACTGTACGTTATATGTACTCCTGAGTCCTGCTCTCAGACTCTAACTGCTCCCCACTGTCAGTGTCTCCCCCACACGTCAGATAATTAATACAGTCACACTATCTAATCTATATCACTTCAGCAAGTAGTAGTAGTATAGTAGTACTCCTCCTAATAATGCTCCCCAAAATTACTACTACTGTGTCTCTACTGTCTCACTCTCTTCTCTAAACGGAGAGGACTTCAGCCACGTCCTCTCCCTATGAATCTCAATGCACGTGTGAACATGGCGGCGACGCGCGGCTCCTTATATAGAATCCGAGTCTCGCGATAGAATCCGAGCCTCGCGAGAATCCGACAGCGGGATGATGACGTTCGGGCGCGCTCGGGTTAACCGAGCAAGGCGGGAAGATCCGAGTCGCTCGGACCCGTGTAAAAAAACATGAAGTTCGGGCGGGTTCGGTTTCCGAGGAACCGAACCCGCTCATCTCTACTATCCATAGTATCTAAATCCTCTAGTAATGTGCCTGACCACTTTACTACGGCTTTAGAAATCCACGCACAAGCAATCGTGGGCCTTAAAGCCACGCCTGTAGCTGTGTATAGTGATTTGAGCATAGTTTCAAACTTACGGTCAGCCGGCTCTTTCAAAGCGGTTGAACCAGGGACAGGTAAAACCACCTTTTTAGACAACCTAGATAGAGAAGCGTCTACTAAAGGCGGGTTTTCCCACTTTTTCCTGTCCTCTTCAGGGAAGGGAAAAGCAATGAGAACCCTTTTTGGGATCTGGAATTTTTTCTCTGGGTTTTCCCAGGCTTTTTCAAACAGGGCGTTTAACTCCTTAGAAGCAGGGGAGGTAAGCTCGGATTTCTTATTGTCTGTAAAGTAAACCTCCTCTACATGCTCAGGTACTTTTTCAGTAATGTGTAAAATGTCCCTAATGGCCTCAATCATGAGTTGCACCCCCTTAGCAAGGGATGCATCACCCCCCTGCATATCCCCATCACCGTCCCCTGTATCAGAGTCGGTATCCGTGTCGGCTTGCATTATCTGGGCAAGAGCACGCTGTTTAGGATATGTAATAGGGGCCTTAGATGAGGTAGTGGGAGCTGAGTTCTGCAAAACCGCTACAGATTGTTGTAAAGCCTGCGTTACATTCTCATTATGTGATATCCTAGATTAAATCTGGGATATCATTTACCTTATAGAATCCATCCATGGGGGTTCGGACTCAGAAGACTGAGAAGGTATACGGCAGTCCTGAGTACATGGAATAAACTCATCAGGAGAAGATACACACTCTGCAGCACAAGATACAGAGTCCCTAAACATGTTAATGTGAACTATACAGCCACACACACAGGAAAATGTCAGACAGTTTTCCCCAGAGTACCTTCAGAGAGTCACAGAGTATAAGGAGCCAGCCACACAGCGCCCCAGTAGGCAGTTAATATACTAAACAGCCAGCGCTGACTGAGTAACCGTAATAGGATAAACAGATCCAACAATACATCCCCCCTTCCCTGTCTATAACACCCTTGTACCGCAGAGGATAGCTGGAGTCATGTGGAGGGCAGCGCTCCCCGTCAGCCAAAGCCGTATTAACAATGGGGCAGATGGAGCTGCAGCTCCAGGCCCCCCAATGAAAATAGGCCCGGAGAGATCCGCTGGAGGTTGGCAACGTGTACAAGAAAAAAAAAAAGAGAGTTCTTGTACAGCCAGCGCCAGAAGCACTCCGGGGTCCTGCACCCCTTCCAACACCTCCGGTCCTCCTTTATACACCTTCCTCGAATCACATACAACTAGTGCTGGAAGAGCCGCTCAGTGCACATTTCTGTGCTGACTGCTGCTGCATTCCACCCACTTCTTTATCAGTATTGGTGGATGGAGAGGGAGGGCTGACTAAGGAGGCCGCTGTAGGCGCCACCAACCCACACGCCACTTGCCACTTACCTGCCTGGGCTCCCTGTTAAGTAAGTGGCTCTAGGAACGGGAGGAGGCGGCGGCTCAAAGAACGGAAGCAGGCACATCAGCATAACAGCATATGATGGGTTTATAAGAGTCACCCGCTCTGTGTGTAGCTGTAGAGCCGGGAGCTGGCATTGTGCGCACACGCTGTTTGTGCTGGATCCCGCTCATCCATCACAGCCAGTGTCCAACAGCAGCACCTGCTCCCAGCCGCATCCCTATCGCATCCACCTTACTGGGGTACTGCCTGTGTGCTGGATGCAGTAGTTTAGCAGCAGTGTTACCCCCAGCTCCTCTCTCCCATAAGGCTGTCTATTATGATAGGGGAAGTTATGCTGGTCACATGCACATTGAGGTAGTGAGGTGCAGAGGTATGAGGAGGGAGTGAGGTGCAGGGGTATGAGGAGGGAGTGAGGTGCAGGGGTATGAGGAAGAAGTGAGGGTCAGGGATATGAGGGAGGGAGGGTCAGGGGTATGAGGAGGGAGTGAGGGTCAGGGGTATGAGGAGGGAGTGAGGTGCAGAGGTATGAGGAAGGAGTGAGGTGCAGGGGTATGAGGAGGGAGTGAGGGTCAGGGGTATGAGGAGGAGTGAGGTGCAGGGGTATGAGGAGGGAGTGAGGGTCAGGGATATGATGAGGGAGTGAGGGTCAGGGGTATGAGGAGGGAGGGAGTGAGGGTCAGGGATATAATGAGGGAGTGAGGGTCAGGGGTATGAGGATGGAGTGAGGAGCAGAGGTATGAGAAGGGAGTGAAGTGCAGTGGTATGAGGAGGGAGTGAGGTGCAGGGGTGAGATGGAGGTAGTGAGGTGCAGGGGTATGAGGAAGGAGTGAGGGCAAGGGGTATGAGGAGGGAGTGAGGGTCAGGGGTATGAGGAGGGAGGGAGGTGCAGGGGTTTGAGGAGGGAGTGAGGTGCAGGGGTATGAGGAAGGAGTGCGGTGCAGGGGTATGAGGAGGGAGTGAGGGTCAGGGGTATGAGAATGAAGGAGGTAGTGAGGTGCAGGGGTTAGAAGGAGGGAGTGAGGTGCAGGGGTGAGAAGGAGGGAGTGAGCTGCAGGGGTATGAGAATGAAGGAGGGAGTGAGGTGCAGGGGTGAGAAGGAGGGAGTGAGCTGCAGGGGTGAGAAGGAGGGAGTGAGGTGCAGGGGTATGACGAGGGAGTGAGGTGCAGGGGTATGAGGAGGGAGTGAGGCACAGGGGTATGAGAATGAAGGAGGGACTGAGGAGCAGGGTTGACAAGGAGGAAGGGAGTGAGATGCACTGCAGAGGTGAGAGAGGGAAGGAGGGAATGAGGCACAGGGGCCAGAGAAGGAAGGAGTGAGATACAGTGGCTAAAAATGGAAGGAGGGAGTGATGTACAGGGCCAAGAGAGATGGTAGGAGATAGTGAGGTGCAGGAGTGAGTGATGGAAGGAGGAAGTGAAAAGTAGAGATGTGCACTTGAAATTTTTCGGGTTTTGTGTTTTGGTTTTGGGTTCGGTTCCGCGGCCGTGTTTTGGGTTCGACCGCGTTTTGGCAAAACCTCACCGAATTTTTTTTGTCGGATTCGGGTGTGTTTTGGATTCGGGTGTTTTTTTCAAAAAACACTAAAAAACAGCTTAAATCATAGAATTTGGGGGTCATTTTGATCCCAAAGTATTATTAACCTCAAAAACCATAATTTCCACTCATTTTCAGTCTATTCTGAATACCTCACACCTCACAATATTATTTTTAGTCCAAAAATTTGCACCGAGGTCGCTGGATGACTAAGCTAAGCGACCCTAGTGGCCGACACAAACACCGGGCCCATCTAGGAGTGGCACTGCAGTGTCACGCAGGATGGCCCTTCCAAAAAACACTCCCCAAACAGCACATGACGCAAAGAAAAAAAGAGGCGCAATGAGGTAGCTGTGTGAGTAAGCTAAGCGACCCTAGTGGCCGACACAAACACCTGGCCCATCTAGGAGTGGCACTGCAGTGTCACGCAGGATGGCCCTTCCAAAAAACACTCCCCAAACAGCACATGACGCAAAGAAAAAAAGAGGCGCAATGAGGTAGCTGTGTGAGTAAGATAAGCGACCCTAGTGGCCGACACAAACACCGGGCCCATCTAGGAGTGGCACTGCAGTGTCACGCAGGATGGCCCTTCCAAAAAACACTCCCCAAACAGCACATGACGCAAAGAAAAATTAAAGAAAAAAGAGGTGCAAGATGGAATTGTCCTTGGGCCCTCCCACCCACCCTTATGTTGTATAAACAGGACATGCACACTTTAACCAACCCATCATTTCAGTGACAGGGTCTGCCACACGACTGTGACTGAAATGACGGGTTGGTTTGGACCCCCACCAAAAAAAGAAGCAATTAATCTCTCCTTGCACAAACTGGTTCTACAGAGGCAAGATGTCCACCTCATCATCATCCTCCGATATATCACCGTGTACATCCCCCTCCTCACAGATTATTAATTCGTCCCCACTGGAATCCACCATCTCAGCTCCCTGTGTACTTTGTGGAGGCAATTGCTGCTGGTCAATGTCTCCACGGAGGAATTGATTATAATTCATTTTAATGAACATCATCTTCTCCACATTTTCTGGAAGTAACCTCGTACGCCGATTGCTGACAAGGTGAGCGGCGGCACTAAACACTCTTTCGGAGTACACACTTGTGGGAGGGCAACTTAGGTAGAATAAAGCCAGTTTGTGCAAGGGCCTCCAAATTGCCTCTTTTTCCTGCCAGTATAAGTACGGACTGTGTGACGTGCCTACTTGGATGCGGTCACTCATATAATCCTCCACCATTCTTTCAATGGGGAGAGAATCATATGCAGTGACAGTAGACGACATGTCCGTAATCGTTGACAGGTCCTTCAGTCCGGACCAGATGTCAGCATCAGCAGTCACTCCAGACTGCCCTGCATCACCGCCAGCGGGTGGGCTCGGAATTCTGAGCCTTTTCCTCGCACCCCCAGTTGCGGGAGAATGTGAAGGAGGAGATGTTGACAGGTCGCGTTCCGCTTGACTTGACAATTTTCTCACCAGCAGGTCTTTGAACCCCAGCAGACTTGTGTCTGCCGGAAAGAGAGATCCAAGGTAGGTTTTAAATCTAGGATCGAGCACGGTGGCCAAAATGTAGTGCTCTGATTTCAACAGATTGACCACCCGTGAATCCTTGTTAAGCGAATTAAGGGCTCCATCCACAAGTCCCACATGCCTAGCGGAATCGCTCCGTGTTAGCTCCTCCTTCAATGTCTCCAGCTTCTTCTGCAAAAGCCTGATGAGGGGAATGACCTGACTCAGGCTGGCAGTGTCTGAACTGACATCACGTGTGGCAAGTTCAAAGGGCAGCAGAACCTTGCACAACGTTGAAATCATTCTCCACTGCGCTTGAGACAGGTGCATTCCACCTCCTATATCGTGCTGAATTGTATAGGCTTGAATGGCCTTTTGCTGCTCCTCCAACCTCTGAAGCATATATAGGGTTGAATTCCACCTCGTTACCACTTCTTGCTTCAGATGATGGCAGGGCAGGTTCAGGCATTTTTGGTGTTGCTCCAGTCTTCTGTACGTGGTGCCTGTACGCCGAAAGTGTCCCGCAATTCTTCTGGCCACCGACAGCATCTCTTGCACGCCCCTGTCGTTTTTTAAAAAATTCTGCACCACCAAATTCAAGGTATGTGCAAAACATGGGACGTGCTGGAATTTGCCCAGATTTAATGCGCACACAATATTGCTGGCGTTGTCCGATGCCACAAATCCACAGGAGAGTCCAATTGGGGTAAGCCATTCCGCGATGATCTTCCTCAGTTGCCGTAAGAGGTTTTCAGCTGTGTGCGTATTCTGGAAAGCGGTGATACAAAGCGTAGCCTGCCTAGGAAAGAGTTGGCGTTTGCGAGATGCTGCTACTGGTGCCGCCGCTGCTGTTCTTGCGGCGGGAGTCCATACATCTACCCAGTGGGCTGTCACAGTCATATAGTCCTGACCCTGCCCTGCTCCACTTGTCCACATGTCCGTGGTTAAGTGGACATTGGGTACAGCTGCATTTTTTAGGACACTGGTGACTCTTTTTCTGAGGTCTGTGTACATTTTCGGTATCGCCTGCCTAGAGAAATGGAACCTAGATGGTATTTGGTACCGGGGACACAGTACCTCCAACAAGTCTCTAGTTGGCTCTGCAGTAATGATGGATACCGGAACCACGTTTCTCACCACCCAGGATGCCAAGGCCTCAGTTATCCGCTTTGCAGCAGGATGACTGCTGTGATATTTCATCTTCCTCGCAAAGGACTGTTGGACAGTCAATTGCTTGGTGGAAGTAGTAAAAGTGGGCTTACGAGTACGACTTCCCCTCTGGGATGACCATCGACTCCCAGCAGCAACAACAGCAGCGCCAGCAGCAGTAGGCGTTACACGCAAGGATGCATCGGAGGAATCCCAGGCAGGAGAGGACTCGTCAGAATTGCCAGTGACATGGCCTGCAGGACTATTGGCATTCCTGGGGAAGGAGGAAATTGACACTGAGGGAGTTGGTGGGGTGGTTTGCGTGAGCTTGGTTACAAGAGGAAGGGATTTACTGGTCAGTGGACTGCTTCCGCTGTCGCCCAAAGTTTTTGAACTTGTCACTGACTTATTATGAATGCGCTGCAGGTGACGTATAAGGGAGGATGTTCCGAGGTGGTTATCGTCCTTACCCCTACTTATTACAGCTTGACAAAGGCAACACACGGCTTGACAAATGTTGTCCGCATTTCTGTTGAAATACTTCCACACCGAAGAGCTGATTTTTTTGGTATTTTCACCAGGCATGTCAACGGCCATATTCCTCCCACGGACAACAGGTGTCTCCCCGGGTGCCTGACTTAAACAAACCACCTCACCATCAGAATCCTCCTTGTCAATTTCCTCCCCAGCACCAGCAACACCCATATCCTCCTCATCCTGGTGTACTTCAACACTGACATCTTCAATCTGACTATCAGGAACTGGACTGCGGGTGCTCCTTCCAGCACTTGCAGGGGGCGTGCAAATGGTGGAAGGCGCATGCTCTTCACGTCCAGTGTTGGGAAGGTCAGGCATCGCAACCGACACAATTGGACTCTCCTTGTGGATTTGGGATTTCGAAGAACGCACAGTTCTTTGCGGTGCTTTTGCCAGCTTGAGTCTTTTCATTTTTCTAGCGAGAGGCTGAGTGCTTCCATCCTCATGTGAAGCTGAACCACTAGCCATGAACATAGGCCAGGGCCTCAGCCGTTCCTTGCCACTCCGTGTGGTAAATGGCATATTGGCAAGTTTACGCTTCTCCTCCGACAATTTTATTTTAGATTTTGGAGTCCTTTTTTTACTGATATTTGGTGTTTTGGATTTTACATGCTCTGTACTATGACATTGGGCATCGGCCTTGGCAGACGACGTTGCTGGCATTTCATCGTCTCGGCCATGACTAGTGGCAGCAGCTTCAGCACGAGGTGGAAGTGGATCTTGATCTTTCCCTAATTTTGGAACCTCAACATTTTTGTTCTCCATATTTTAATAGGCACAACTAAAAGGCACCTCAGGTAAACAATGGAGATGGATGGATACTAGTATACTTATGGATGGACGAGCGACTGCCGACACAGAGGTAGCTACAGCCGTGGACTACCGTACTGTGTCTGCTGCTAATATAGACTGGATGATAATGAGATGAAATCAATATATATATATATAATATCACACTAGTACTGCAGCCGGACAGGTAGATATATTTATTATGTAATGACTGATGACGGACCTGCTGGACACTGTCAGCTCAGCAGCACCGCAGACTGCTACAGTAAGCTACTATAGTAGTATGTGTCAAGAAGAAAGAAAGAAAAAAAAAACCACGGGTAGGTGGTATACAATTATGGATGGACGAGCGACTGCCGACACAGAGGTAGCTACAGCCGTGGACTACCGTACTGTGTCTGCTGCTAATATAGACTGGATGATAATGAGATGAAATCAATATATATATATATATAATATCACTAGTACTGCAGCCGGACAGGTAGATATATTTATTATGTAATGACTGATGACGGACCTGCTGGACACTGTCAGCTCAGCAGCACCGCAGACTGCTACAGTAAGCTACTATAGTAGTATGTATAAAGAAGAAAGAAAAAAAAAAACCACGGGTAGGTGGTATACAATTATGGATGGACGAGCGACTGCCGACACAGAGGTAGCTACAGCCGTGGACTACCGTACTGTGTCTGCTGCTAATATAGACTGGATGATAATGAGATGAAATCAATATATATATATATAATATCACTAGTACTGCAGCCGGACAGGTATATATATTTATTATGTAATGACTGATGACGGACCTGCTGGACACTGTCAGCTCAGCAGCACCGCAGACTGCTACAGTAAGCTACTATAGTAGTATGTATAAAGAAGAAAGAAAAAAAAAAAACCACGGGTAGGTGGTATACAATTATGGATGGACGAGCGACTGCCGACACAGAGGTAGCTACAGCCGTGGACTACCGTACTGTGTCTGCTGCTAATATAGACTGGATGATAATGAGATGAAATCAATATATATATATATATATAATATCACACTAGTACTGCAGCCGGACAGGTAGATATATTTATTATGTAATGACTGATGACGGACCTGCTGGACACTGTCAGCTCAGCAGCACCGCAGACTGCTACAGTAAGCTACTATAGTAGTATGTATAAAGAAGAAAGAAAAAAAAAAAAACACGGGTAGGTGGTATACAATTATGGATGGACGAGCGACTGCCGACACAGAGGTAGCTACAGCCGTGGACTACCGTACTGTGTCTGCTGCTAATATAGACTGGATGATAATGAGATGAAATCAATATATATATATATAATATCACTAGTACTGCAGCCGGACAGGTAGATATATTTATTATGTAATGACTGATGACGGACCTGCTGGACACTGTCAGCTCAGCAGCACCACAGACTGCTACAGTAAGCTACTATAGTAGTATGTATAAAGAAGAAAGAAAAAAAAAAAACCACGGGTAGGTGGTATACAATTATGGATGGACGAGCGACTGCCGACACAGAGGTAGCTACAGCCGTGGACTACCGTACTGTGTCTGCTGCTAATATAGACTGGATGATAATGAGATGAAATCAATATATATATATATAATATCACTAGTACTGCAGCCGGACAGGTATATATATTTATTATGTAATGACTGATGACGGACCTGCTGGACACTGTCAGCTCAGCAGCACCGCAGACTGCTACAGTAAGCTACTATAGTAGTATGTATAAAGAAGAAGAAAGAAAAAAAAAAAAAACGGGTAGGTGGTATACAATATTATATATATATTATATACAATTATATATATTTATTATATATATTAAACTGGTGGTGATTATTAAACTGGTGGTCGGGTCACTGGTCACACTATCAGCAACTTGCAAGTAGTACTCCTAAGCAGACAATCACAATATATATTATACTGGTGGTCAGTGTGGTCACAATGGCAGTGTGGCACTCTAGCAGCAAAAGTGTGCACTGTACGTTATATGTACTCCTGAGTCCTGCTCTCAGACTCTAACTGCTCCCCACTGTCAGTGTCTCCCCCACAAGTCAGATATACATTATACAGTCACACTATCTATCTATCACTTCAGCAAGTAGTAGTACTCCTCCTAAAGTACTCCTCCTAATGCTCCCCAAAATTACTACTGTGCCTCTCTCTACTCTAGTCTCACTCTCTTCTCTATAAACGGAGAGGACGCCAGCCACGTCCTCTCCCTATGAATCTCAATGCACGTGTGAAAATGGCGGCGACGCGCGGCTCCTTATATAGAATCCGAGTCTCGCGATAGAATCCGAGCCTCGCGAGAATCCGACAGTGGGATGATGACGTTCGGGCGCGCTCGGGTTAACCGAGCAAGGCGGGAAGATCCGAGTCGCTCGGCCCCGTGTAAAAAAAAATGAAGTTCGGGCGGGTTCGGATTCCGAGGAACCGAACCCGCTCATCTCTAGTGAAAAGTGCACGGTGAAAGAAGGATAGAGGGTATGAGAGGCATAGGAGGCAAGCAAGAGTAGCAGGGGACATTAAGAAAAGCTGAAATAAAGCAATTACTGTATGGGGAAGAGCAGTGCCGGTGCTAGGGTGTTCGGCGCCCCCCTGCAAACTATACATTTGCGCCCTCCCATATTCCTTTGGCGCGCGCCGGGAAAAGGGGTGTGGTCTCACAAGTAAGGGGCATGGCCACACAATAGTACCCCCATTTAAAATTACGCCACAATGTAGCACAATCTTATTAATCTTATACGTAATGCCCCATCCGTAGTAGTAGCGTCCTTATATGTAATGCACCCCAGTAATAGTAGCATCCTTGTACATAATGCCCCCCAGTAGTAGTAGTGTCCTTATACATAATGCCCCCCCAGTAGTAATAGCGTCCTTATACGTAGTGCACCCCCAGTAGTAGACGCGTCCTTATACGTAATACCCCCCAGTAGTAGTAGCGTCCTTATACGTAGTGCACCCCAGTAGTAGTATCGTCCTTATACGTAATGCCCCTCCCCAGTAGTAGTAGCGTCCTTATACGTAATGCCCCCCACAGTAGTAGTAGCGTCCTTATACGTAATGCCCCCCCCAGTAGTAGTAGCGTCCTTATACGTAATGCCCCCCCAGTAGTAGTAGCGTTCTTACATGTAATGCCCCCCCCAGTAGTAGCGTCGTTATACGTAATGCCCCCCCAGTAGTAGCATCCATAAAGCGCGCGCACAGACATACCTCACACACATACACACACACAATTCACACATATATACACACACATACACACCCACCATATACACACACACACTTCTCTCACCCTCCACTTACCTAAGCCAGTCTCCCTCTGTACAGCAGCCTGGTCCGTGTAGCTCCGCCCCCTTCTGCCCGTTTAGCCACGCCCCTTCCGTCCAGTGTAACTCCGCCCCCTTCTGTCCCGTACTCGGCGCTGTCACACAGCACAGGTGAGGTGAGGGGAGGGAGGAGGCTTTTCATGCTGCAGGTGCCCGCTGCCAGTGCCTGTCATACAGTGACAGACACAGCACTGGCAGCAGCAGCAGCAGGAGGGGGGACAGGACGGCGCTGCAGGGAAGGGATGCAGAGCAGGGGAAGCGCCTATCCGTCCCAGCGCCTCCCTGCACTGCATCCCTTCGCTGAGTGGGTAGCGCCGGGCCTGGGGGAGAGTATGATCATCACAGGGGAGGTAGGAAGCATATGGTTTGTTTTAGACTATATACTGTAGTTTTAAAAGTATCTAAAATTGATTTTACTTCATCAAAATCACTATAGTTTCTGGGATTCTAGGTGTACCCCAGATGCCTGGCCATTCTATTACATTTTTCATACCCCCACTTCTAAATTCCCACTTCGACTACTGCCAGGGCCGAAACTAGACTTGTCAGCACCCGGGGCAAGGAAGCATTTTGGCGCCCCCCCCCCCCCCCCCCCTCTCATTACACAAAAAATTATCATGTTATCAAATATTTAGAAAGGGGATACCATTGAACAAAATTGCGCCTCATGTGCTCCAAATGTCCTAAGCATCTGTCACATAGCCCCTGTGTGTCCCCACACATTGCACCACATCACTGCACTACATGATTACACTAAGTGCCCTTTATATTGCACTACACTACGTACATACCCCTATATGCTGCACTACATTACTACACTATCCCCCATACACTGCACTACATTACATGCTCCTAACACTACGTACATGCCCCTATATGCTGCACTACATTACTACACTATCCCCTATACACTGCACTACATTACATGCTCCTATACACTACACTACGTACATGCCCCTATATGCTGCACTACATTACTACACTATCTCCTATACACTGCACTACATTACATGCTCCTATACACTACACTACGTACATGCCCCTATATGCTGCACTACATTACTACACTATCCCCTATATGCTGCACTACACTACTACACCACCCCTATATGCTGCACTACATTACATGCTCCTATACACTGCACTACATACCTATATGCTGTACTATATATTACTTCATTACACTACACTACATCTGCATTACCAACAATAACACTACATTACTATTACTACACTATCCCCTGTTCTACAATACATGCCTACCATGAGGAAGATCTTTACTCCTTTGTCCTGTGGAGCCCCGGACACAGTTGAATGATGGACTCAGTGGAGGGATGGGCCTGGTCCGCAGCAGCACATGGGTGGCTGGTCCTGGAGCAGGGACCAGCCACCACATACAGCAGATCACTTGCAGAGGAGGCGGGTGCAGCAGAAATTGAATACACTCACTGATACGCTGCTGTCCCGCCACTTCTCCTCCAGCCGGACTGTTTTCTAGTAACTGGAGGGCGGAGGGTCGCTGCCGTATAGCTGGGACAGCGTGCAGGGATAGAACAGTGTGTCCCTGAGCGGCTTTGGCAGGCGGAGCATTGAGGGTGAGTGGCGGCTGTGAAAGGCGGACTCGGGAGGCGCGGCTTCAACCAGTGCTCCAAGGAGAGCCCGGCTTCTGTGTAACAGCTCCACCCCGGGTCCGCCTCTCACAGCTGCACAGCTCCGTGTTCTTCTGCTTCAAAGTTCACTAACAGGCACCAAGCGGAGCTGCGCTTGCATCGCAGCTGCTGCCTTGGACTGTACCCGCCAGGTCTCTCTCTCAGCGCCCCTCTAAATCCTGCGCCTGGGTCACATGCCCCCCTAGACCCCCCCTAGTTTCGGCCCTGCTACTGCATACACAATAATAACAACAGAGTACTCAATCCATCACTCTTATTATTGTTGTACGGCCGGATTGAAGGGGGGATACACAAACGGCTCCCTTGAAGGCTAGACCATCTGAAGGATATTGTGTACACTACCCTGCAGCTGAGGCACAGGGGCAGATGCTGGAGTGATGGCCTCTATCTTTCTTGGCTCCTCCTCTTCGCACAGGCTTTGGTGGGACCAGCCTCCTCTGGCTGTGGGAGCAGGCTCTCTGAGCGGCTAAAGGCTGCTGTACATAGCCAGATCAGGAACAAGTGGTGAGTGGGGCTGGAGGGAGGGGTGTTATAATTAGTGATGTGCACCGGACATTTTTCGGGTTTTGTGTTTTGGTTTTGGATTCGGTTCCGCGGCCGTGTTTTGGATTCGGACGCGTTTTGGCAAACCCTCACCGAAATTTTTTTGACGGATTCGGGTGTGTTTTGGATTCGGGTGTTTTTTTCAAAAAACACTAAAAAACAGCTTAAATCATAGAATTTGGGGGTCATTTTGATCCCATATAATTATTAACCTCAATAACCATAATTTCCACTAATTTCCAGTCTATTCTGAACACCTCACACCTCACAATATTATTTTTAGTCCTAAAATTTGCACCGAGGTCGCTGGATGGCTAAGCTAAGCGACACAAGTGGCCGACACAAACACCTGGCCCATCTGGGAGTGGCACTGCAGTGTCAGGCAGGATGGCACTTCAAAAAAATAGTCCCCAAACAGCAGATGATGCAAAGAAAAAAAGAGGCGCACCAAGGTCGCTGTGTGACTAAGCTAAGCGACACAAGTGGCCGACACAAACACCTGGCCCATCTAGGAGTGGCACTGCAGTGTCAGACAGGATAGCACTTCAAAAAAATTGTCCCCAAACAGCACATGATGCAAAGAAAAAAAGAGGCGCACCAAGGTCGCTGTGTGACTAAGCTAAGCGACACAAGTGGCCGACACAAACACCTGGCCCATCTAGGAGTGGCACTACAGTGTCAGGCAGGATGGCACTTCAAAAAAATTGTCCCCAAACAGCACATGATGCAAAGAAAAATGAAAGAAAAAAGAGGTGCAAGATGGAATTGTCCTTATGTTGTATAAACAGGACATGCACACTTTAACAAACCCATCATTTCAGCGACAGGGTCTGCCACACGACTGTGACTGAAATGACTGGTTGGTTTGGGCCCCCACCAAAAAAGAAGCAATCAATCTCTCCTTGCACAAACTGGCTCTACAGAGGTAAGATGTCCTCCTCATCATCATCCTCCGATTCCTCACCCCTTTCACTGTGTACATCCCCCTCCTCACAGATTATTAATTCGTCCTCACTGGAATCCACCATCTCAGATCCTTGTGTACTTTCTGGAGGCAATTGCTGGTGAATGTCTCCACGGAGGAATTGATTATAATTCATTTTGATGAACATCATCTTCTCCACATTTTCTGGAAGTAACCTCGTACACCAATTGCTGACAAGGTGAGCGGCTGCACTAAACACTCTTTCGGAGTACACACTGGAGGGAGGGCAACTTAGGTAGAATAAAGCCAGTTTGTGCAAGGGCCTCCAAATTGCCTCTTTTTCCTGCCAGTATACGTACGGACTGTCTGATGTGCCTACTTGGATGCGGTCACTCATATAATCCTCCACCATTCTTTCAATGGTGAGAGAATCATATGCAGTGACAGTAGATGACATGTCAGTAATCGTTGGCAGGTCCTTCAGTCCGGACCAGATGTCAGCACTCGCTCCAGACTGCCCTGCATCACCGCCAGCGGGTGGCAGTGGCAAACGCAGGATTTGCATGGGGGGGTTTCCAGAACTAGGCGGAGCCAATCACGGGGGTGGGGACTGAGGTGACCCAGTATATGCTGGGTCCGTAAAACTAGTGTGTCTGTGTGTGTGTGTGTGTGTGTGTGTGTGTGTGTGTGTATATATATATATATATATATATGTATATACATATATCTACACATATATATATATACATACACATACATATACACATATACATAGCATATTAAACATGCATACATATATATATGTGCACACGCATACAGTACACATATATACACATGTATATATATATATATATATATATTGTGTGTGTGTGAGTGTGTGTGTGTGTGTATATACATGTGTATATATGTATGCACATGGATATATATGTACTATAATTAAAATAAAGTAAACTTTTATTGCACTTACAAGTGCCACCAGGAAGACAGCAGGCTGCAGAGGACGCTAGACAATCATTAATAATACTCATGCAGCTAAAAAAAAATATTTTTTTTTTTGTGGAGGGGGGTTTCTGGGTACTCGGAACCCCCCCCTGGGTGCGCCACTGGGTGGGCTCGGAATTCTTAGCCTTTTCCTCGCACCCACAGTTGCGGGAGAATGTGAAGGAGGAGATGTTGACGGGTCACGTTCCGCTTGACTTGACAATTTTCTCACCAGCAGGTCTTTGAACCTCTGCAGACTTGTGTCTGCCGGAAAGAGAGAAACAACGTAGGTTTTAAATCTAGGATCGAGCACGGTGGCCAAAATGTAGTGCTCTGATTTCAACAGATTGACCACCCGTGAATCCTGGTTAAGCGAATTAAGGGCTCCATCCACAAGTCCCACATGCCTATTGCTGGCATTGTCCGATGTCACAAATCCCCAGGAGAGTCCAATTGGGGTAAGCCATTTTGCGATGATCTTCCTCAGTTTCCGTAAGAGGTTGTCAGCTGTGTGCCTCTTGTGGAAAGCGGTGATACAAAGCGTAGCCTGCCTAGGAACGAGTTGGCATTTGCGAGATGCTGCTACTGGTGCCGCCGCTGCTGTTCTTGCTGCGGGAGGCAATACATCTACCCAGTGGGCTGTCACAGTCATATAGTCCTGAGTCTGCCCTGCTCCACTTGTCCACATGTCCGTGGTTAAGTGGACATTGGGTACAACTGCATTTTTTAGGACACTGGTGACTCTTTTTCTGAGGTCTGTGTACATTTTCGGTATTGCCTGCCTAGAGAAATGGAACCTAGATGGTATTTGGTACCGGGGACACAGTACCTCAATCAAGTCTCTAGTTGCCTCTGAATTAACGGTGGATACATGAACCACGTTTCTCACCGCCCAGGCTGCCAAGGCCTGAGTTATCTGCTTTGCAGCAGGATGACTGCTGTGATATTTCATCTTCCTCGCAAAGGACTGTTGGACAGTCAATTGCTTACTGGAAGTAGTACAAGTGGTCTTCCGACTTCCCCTCTGGGATGACGATCGACTCCCAGCAGCAACAACAGCAGCGCCAGCAGCAGTAGGCGTTACACTCAAGGATGCATCGGAGGAATCCCAGGCAGGAGAGGACCCGTCAGACTTGCCAGTGACATGGCCTGCAGGACTATTGGCTTTCCTGGGTAAGGAGGAAATTGAAACTGAGGGAGTTGGTGGTGTGGTTTGCAGGAGCTTGGTTACAAGAGGAAGGGATTTAGTGGTCAGTGGACTGCTTCCGCTGTCATCCAAAGTTTTTGAACTTGTCACTGACTTATGATGAATGCGCTGCAGGTGACGTATAAGGGAGGATGTTCCGAGGTGGTTAACGTCCTTACCCCTACTTATTACAGCTTGACAAAGGCAACACACGGCTTGACACCTGTTGTCCGCATTTGTGTTGAAATAATTCCACACCGAAGAGCTGATTTTTTTTGTATTTTGACCAGGCATGTCAGTGGCCATATTCGTCCCACGGACAACAGGTGTCTCCCTGGGTGCCTGACTTAAACAAACCACCTCACCATCAGAATCCTCCTTGTCAATTTTCTCCCCAGCGCCAGCAACACCCATATCCTCATCCTGGTGTACTTCAACAGTGACATCTTCAATTTGACTATCAAGAACTGTACTGCGGGTGCTCCTTCCAGCACTTGCAGGGGGCATGCAAATGGTGGAAGGCGCAAGCTCTTCCCGTCCAGTGTTGGGAAGGTCAGGCATCGCAACCGACACAATTGGACTCTCCTTGGGGATTTGTGATTTAGAAGAACGCACAGTTCTTTGCTGTGCTTTTGCCAGCTTAAGTCTTTTCATTTTTCTAGCGAGAGGATGAGTGCTTCCATCCTCATGTGAATCTGAACCACTAGCCATGAACATAGGCCAGGGCCTCAGCCGTTCCTTGCCACTCCGTGTCGTAAATGGCATATTGGCAAGTTTACGCTTCTCATCAGACGCTTTAAATTTTTATTTTTGGGTCATTTTACTGAACTTTTGTTTTTTGGATTTTACATGCTCTCTACTATGACATTGGGCATCGGCCTTGGCAGACGACGTTGATGGCAGTTCATCGTCTCGGCCATGACTAGTGGCAGCAGCTTCAGCACGAGGTGGAAGTGCATCTTGATCTTTCCCTATTTTAACCTCCACATTTTTGTTCTCCATTTATTAATGTGTGGAATTATATGCCAGTATCAATAGAAATGGCCTATTACTATATATACTGCGCACAACTAAAATGCACCACAGGTATAGAATGTAGATGGATAGTATACTTAATGACGACACAGAGATAGGTACAGCAGTGGCCTTCCGTACCGTACTGCTATATATAGTATACTGGTGGTCACTGTGTCAGCAAACTGCAAAACTAAAATGCACCACAGGTATAGAATGTAGATGGATAGTATACTTAATGACGACACAGAGGTAGGTACAGCAGTGGCCTTCCGTACTGTACTGCTATATATACTGGTGGTCACTGTGTCAGCAAACTGCAAAACTAAAATGCACAACAGGTATAGAATGTAGATGGATAGTATACTTAATGACTGCACAGAGGTAGGTACAGCAGTGGCCTTCCGTACCGTACTGCTATATATACTGGTGGTCACTGTGTCAGCAAACTGCAAAACTAAAATGCACCACAGGTATAGAATGTAGATGAATAGTATACTTAATGACGACACAAAGGTAGGTACAGCAGTGGCCTTGCGTACCGTACTGCTATATATACTGGTGGTCACTGTGTCAGCAAACTGCAAAACTAAAATGCACCACAGGTACAGAATGTAGATGGATAGTATACTTAATGACGACACAGAGGTAGGTACAGCAGTGGCCTTGCGTACCGTACTGCTATATATACTGGTGGTCACTGTGTCAGCAAACTGCAAAACTAAAATGCACAACAGGTATAGAATGTAGATGGATAGTATACTTAATGATGACACAGAGGTAGGTACAGCAGTG